>NW_027507748.1:243233192-243660208 GCF_037356315.1 Lithobates pipiens | reverse complement strand
GAAAAAAGTTGTATCTAAAAACGTTAATCTTTTATTTCCCCCAATTACACTGACATATACTCTTGATAAAGATGCATAACCGGTTCCTGACCAGCATACGCCGATGTACGTCGGCAGAATGGCACGAGCAGGCAAATGGGCGTACCTGTTCGTCCCTTTAAATTTGCCGCCCTGCCATCGCGAGCGTGATGCCGGTGGCATGCTCGTGTGCTGGTCGGGACCCCTGTGAGTCCGGTCGCAGGTCCCGCGGACTCGATCGCCACGGGCATACCCGCGATCGTCTCACGGGGCAGCTGAGCGAGGAAATTCCATTGTAAACGACATCTCCCCGTTCTGCCTAGCAACTAGTGACTCTGATCTCTGCTCCATGTGATTGGAGCAGAGATCAATGTTCACTAAACTAAAGCCCGGCACACACCCCTAGGAACACTTAACCCCTTCACTACCAGTGTCATTTACACAGGAATCACTGCATTTATATAGCAGTGATTGCTATATAAATGACAATGGTCCCAAAAATGTCCGATGTGTCCACCATATCGCAGTCACAATAAAAATGTTTGATCGCCACCATTACTAGTAAAAAAAAAATAGATAAATAAAAATGCCATAAAACTATCCCCTATTTTGTAAACGCTATAACTTTTCTGCAAAAAAATCGATTATTTTTGAATTTTTTTTTTTTTTCCAAAAATAATGTAGAATACGTATCAGCCTAAACTGAGCGAAAAAAAATATATTTTTTATATATTTTGAGGGATATTTATTACAACAAAAAGTAAACAAAAATGTGTTTTTTTCAAAATTGTCGCTCTATTTTTGTTTTATAGCGCAAAAATAAAAACCGCAGGGGTGATCAAATACCACCAAAAAAGCTCTATTTGTGCGAAAAATAGGATGTCAATTTTTTTTGGGAGCCACGTCGCATGACCACTTAATTGTCAGTTAAAGCGACGCAGTGCCAAATCGCAAAAGTCGTCCTGGTCTTTGACCAGCAAAATGGTCTGGGTCTGAAGTGGTTTAATTATGTATATACATATACATACATATATATATAAAATATACATTAATTATATATTTACACATAAGCTCAATGCCCTTATCGAGGGTTGCCCAACTGCTGACCCTCTGATGTAGGGTTGCCACCTTTTCTTCAAGCCAAACCCGAACATTTTCACGGCGCATGGCAATTTTTTTGTAGTACATGCTATAGGATTGTAAAATACCTTGGGTTACCCAAAAAGAGTAGTAATGAAGTGTGCTACAGTGAACAGTTGCTATAGCCAAATTTCATTAAAAGTGGGGGGACTTAAAGGGGCATGATTAAATAAAACAAAAGCATTTAGTGTACCCATAAAATATGATTCGATTAATAAAAGAAATGTCAGTGAAAATAGCTTACCTTAAAAGTGGACACTGTCAGCCAGTAGAGCAGTGGACGGTGTCAGTAGGGCAGAGGACGGAGTCAGTAGAGCAGTAAATGGTGTCAGTGGGGCAGAGGACGGTGTCACCCGGTGAGAACTGTATATATGGATGCTGTCTGGGGAGTGGAGAACAGCATATATGGTGGGGGGGTGTGTAAATGGTGTCAGTAGGACAGAGGACGGTGTCAGTAGAGCAGTAAGCGGTGTCAGTAGGACAGTAAACGGTGTCAGTAGACCAGAGGACGGTGTCAGTAGAGCAGTAAATGGTGTCAGTAGGGCAGTGGATGGTGTCACCCGGTGAGAACTGTATATATGGATGCTGTCTGGGGAGTGGAGAACAGTATATATGGGAGGACTGTATATATGGATAGTCTATGGAGGGGGGTGTATGTATAGTGTATGGTGAGGGGAAGGGGGTGTGTAAATGGTGTCAGTAGAGCAGTGGACGGTGTCAGTAGGGCAGTGTACGGTGTCAGTGGGGCAGTAAATGGTGTCAGTAGGGCAGTGGGCGGTGTCAGTCGGGCAGAGGGGTGTGTGTATAGTGTATGGTGGGGGGAGGGGGGTGTATGTATAGTGGGGGAGGGGTGTGTGTATAGTGGGGAGGGGTGTGTGTATAGTGTATGGTGGGGAAGGGGGTGTGTGTATAATGTATGGTGGGGGAGGGGGGTGTATGTATAATGTATGGTGGGGGAGGGGGGTGTGTATCGTGGGGGAGGGGGTGTATGTATAATGTATGGTGGGGGGAGGGGTGTATGTATAGTGTATGGTGGGGGGAGGGGGTGTATGTATAGTGTATGGTGGGTGGGGGAGAGGTGAGAGTACTTTGAAAACCTGACAATGAAAAAAACTTACCTTACAAGCTTGGCTGCAGTCCCAGCGCGATCTCTGCACACATTCCAGAGCGGCAGGGAATGGGGAGGCTCCGCCCACCTCCTTGTCCCTTCTACAGCCAGAGGATTGGAGGAGAGCACCATGGAGGCTCCGCCCACCTCCTTGTCCCTTCTGCAGCCAGCCAGGGGATTGGAGGAGAGCACCATGGAGGCTCCGCCTCTGCATCCTGACTCCCGTCCTGTACTCAGACAGCTAAACAAGAGCAGAAATTAATAAGCGCTAAGCCGCTGCGGACCCCGAAATTGAGGAGACACGGCCGCGCAGGAAGGGAGCCACTGACGGGTCTGAAATGAATAATGTGCCCGGGTCTCAGGTGGTCAGAGGCACATGTTTCAAAACCCGTACTGTCCGGGTGAATCCCGGACAGGTGGCAACCCTACTCCGATGTGGCCTGCCATGTCTTGCTCTGAGATGGCAAGTCAGCATGCCCAGATTGCAGGTTCCCGACCCGCCATCTCCGAGCATCAGCGCAAAGAACGGAGCTGTCGCTAGAGGAAGCAGAGCCGATGCTTCCTGTATAGCGCCAACTCCTTCACAGGCAGAGTGATACCAAATGTACTCCAGCCTGTGACAGGAAGCATCCTCTCTGCTCTCTACAGCAGCCACATGCTTCTGTTTTCTGCCACACTAATGCATTGGAACCCGCGATTTGGACGCCAGTACCAGAGCCGACCAGCAGTAACAGCCAGCAGTACAAGTACCAGTCAGTATTATCCGCCAACAGTACAAGTAAATTAATTTTGTTGCTGAGATTATTTATTTTTCTTTTTTTTTTTATGAAAAGCTGTACAGAAAAAAAAAGTAGCCGCTGGGTGTAGATACACACACACCGAGATAACAAGAGATATATACACACTCACACACAAGATGCATATATAACAAGAGATATAGATATATATACATACACACACATAACAAGATACATATATAACAAGTGATATATCTCTTGTTATCTAGATATATCTGGACAGAAGCAAATTATTTCATTTACAATTAGTATATTTATAAGCCTCCTTCCTTTTGTTGCTCGTTTTTTGTTGTTATAAATGCAGGATATTTCCTGGTTCCTGGGGGGAGGAGGAGAGGTTTGCATAGCTAAGGGGTGGCAACTTCCTCTGACACTGCCGTTGCTATGGAAACCTGACCTGAAACCTATTTCACTGCTTGTGTAGCACTGAGCATGTGCGAGATTTGCAAGGCTGAGATCCAGGAAGAAATACAGTCTGGCTTCAGATGCCCAAACCTAAGATGGCCACGGTCTGCTGCTATAAAAATGCTGTAATAACCTAACAAAACAGACCTTTGTTTACAGACTAACTTTACTAGAATGCATTAAGCTTGTGTATGATAGGTTATTTTTATTTAAAAAGTCAAATTTTGGCCAGAAAACCACTTTAAGCCAGGAATGCAGGCAGGAGTGTTTGCTTAGCTGAGAAAGCCCCTCCTCCCGATGAAAAGAAATAATTCCCATGAAAATGCATAGGCCAAAAACCAGAAGCAATTGAAAAAATTTAAAAAAGGTTAAAACAAGAAAATATAATATATTGTACCTTCCTATCTATTTACTAATGCTGGCAGCATAATGTTGATTGAATTTTGTTCTGCTTTATTTTAGCTTGACAGTGTCTATATGTGTTTTTTTTTTTTTAAGTCATGTTCACAATGACAATTTTTTGTCAACAGGGTATCAGCTGGTGCAGAGGTTCTGTTCTGCAAAGAAGAGTGCACAGTAGCTATAGACACAGGAGCAGCTTACATCACTGGGCCAGCTAGCTCAGTATCTGTCCTCATGAAAGCCATTGGGGCCACACAACTCCCTGAAGGAGAGGTAATCCAAACAATATTGAGTTTATATAAAAATAGGTTCCGGTATTTTTCCATATGAGAATCTTTCCTTAACACTAAATTACTAATTGTAGTTCGCATACCTAGACTCTATATTTAACGACTTCAGCCCCAGAAGGTTTTACCTCCTTCATGACCAGGTCATTAACCACTTGCCGACCGCCGCACGACGATATACGTAGACAGAATGGCACGGGCAGGCATATGGGCGTACCTGTACGTCCCTGCCTTCCCGCGGGTGGGGGGCCCGTTCAGAAGCGATCCGGGATGAGGGGGCGGCCATTCGTTCATGGCCACCCCCTCGCGATCACTCCTGACGAATGAAAATGCTGTGTGACATCACTTCCTCTCCTGTAATGTAAACACAGGCAGAGGAAGTGATGTAATCTCTCCTCGTGTCGGTCTTTTTCGTTCCGGCACCGAGGAGAGAGGATCGGTGAGTTGCACCTAACACTACACTAACAATAGAACACGCCAGGCACACTTTTCACCCCCCGATCACCCCCCAATCACCCCTGCCCCCCCAGTCACAGTGACACCAATTGCTTTTTTTTTTGCATTGGTGTCATTTGTGACTGTAATAACTGTTAGGGCAGTTAGGGCTAGCCCCCTTTAGCTCTAGGGTACCCCCCTAACCCCCCCAATAAAGGTTTAACCCCGTGATCACCCCCCGTCACCAGTGTCACTAATAAGCGATCGTTTTTCTGATCGCTGTATTAGTGTCACAGGTGACGCTAGTTAGGCAGGTAAGTATTTAGGTTCGCCGCAGCTTTTTATAGCGTCAGGGACCCCCATATACTACCGCATAAAGCCCCCTGATTGCCCCCTAGTTAACCCTTTCACCAGTGATCACCATATAACTGTTACAGGTGACGCTGGTTGGTTAGTTATTTTTTTTTTGTTTCAGGGCACCCGCCATTTATTACCTAATAAAGGTTTAACCCCCTGATCACCCGGCGGGTGATATAAGTTTGAGGGTCAGATAAGGTCTGCGTCGCCCCAGCGTCAGGTTAGTGCCAGTACCGCTAACACCCACGCGCAAAGCATACACCTCCCTTAGTAATATAGTATCTGATCAGATCTATATTAGCGTTGCCAGCATTTTAGGTTTCCCAAAACACATTTTTAGCGGGATCAGCCCAGATACCTGCTAGCACCTGCGTTTAGCCCCTCCGCCAAGCCCAGCCCACCCAAGTGCAGTATCGATCGATAACTGTCACTTACAAAACACAACACACATAACTGCAGCGTTCGCAGAGTCAGGCTTGATCCCTGCGATCGCTAACAGTTTTTTTTGTAGCGTTTTGAAACAGTCGCTGACAGGCTAGGTGCTTTTTTACCTGTGAGTCTCACTAGTGTACCCCTAAATTTAGAGCCCAAAATGGCAAAGCGAAGGTACACTAGTGAAGAGGCCTACACGTTTCTGAGCATGACAGATAGTGAAGAGGACGTCACTCATCTGTCAGATTCAGGCTCAGAATACGATCCTGTAGAGGACAGCGGCTCCATGACAGATAGCTCTGACGACGGAGATGAGGTCCCTGTTAAGGACAGGTGTGCCCGATCCCGAATGTATTCTGTTGTTCAGGTGCAGGAACCGCAGGTCACTCATATGGAGCAGAGACGTACTAGAGCCGCTCATCCTTCTGGTGAACTGGCAAGCACCAGCAGCCTAGTACACCCTGGACGTACATCCAGCACTGCAGTAACACGTGGTGACGTGGCGAGTCCCATAAGTGCAGTTCAAGCTGGCGAGGTGGCAAGCACAAGTAGTGTCCCGCTGCCACCAAGACAAAGACAAAGACAGGCCCGTCGTACCCATAGTGCCCTTCCTGCAGAATTCGCCAATCCTAATTGGGTGCCCACCACTTCTGCAGAATCCGTACTTCCCCCATTCACTGGCCAACCTGGCATTAACGTGGAAACAGTTGATTTTACGACACTTGACTTTTACTCACTGTTTTTCACCGAAGATCTCTATAGATCTATTGTGGACCAAACCAATTTGTACGCTGGTCAACACATCGCCACTATTCCCCAGTCCGCCCTTGCTAGACAATGGAAACCAGTTACGGTTTCCAAATTTAAAATCTTTCTGGGCCTCTCCCTCAACATGGGCATAACCAAAAAGAGTGAGTTGCGGTCATATTGGTCCACTGACCCAATTCACCATATGCGCGTGTTCTCTGCTTCCATGTCCAGGGCACGATACGAGCTGATTTTGCGGTTCATGCACTTCAGCGACAATGAACTCTGTCGTCCTCGTGGAGACCCTGAATACGATCGGCTCTACAAAATTCGGCCCCTCATAAACCACTTCAACCAACGTTTTGCAGACTTGTTTACTCCCCATCAAGTTGTCTGCGTTGATGAGTCCCTGATTAAGTTTTCTGGTCGCTTGTCATTCAAACAATACGTCCCCAACAAGCGTTCCAGATACGGGGTCAAGATGTATAAGCTCTGTGACAGGGCCACAGGCTATACACGTAGTTTTATGGTTTATGAGGGTAAAGATAGTCACGTAGAGCCGGAGAACTGCCCTGACTACATAGGAAGCGCTGGCAAGATAGTGTGGGACATGGTGTCACCCTTATTCGGAAAGGGGTACCACTTGTACGTGGACAATTATTACACAAGCGTGCCACTGTTTAGTCACTTGTTTGATCAGCAGATTGGAGCATGTGGCACCGTGCGACCTAATCGCCGGGGCTTTCCCCAGCGGCTTGTAGAGTCCCGTCTTAGGCTGGGGGAGAGAGCCTGCTTGCGCAGTAATAATTTGCTCGCTATGAAGTGGAGGGATAATAAGAATGTTTTTGTTCTTACCTCCCTTCATGCAGACACGACGGTCCAAATTCCTACGGTGACTGGTATTGTGGAGAAACCCCTCTGTGTCCACAAATATAACCTTAATATGGGAGGGGTGGACCTCAATGACCAGTTGTTGGCGCCGTATCTAGTTGCCCGTAAGGCCAGACGCTGGTACAAAAAAGTGTCTGTTTATTTATTCCAATTGGCTATACTGAATGCTTATGTACTACACAAAGCTTCAGGACGGACTGGATCCTTCCTTAAATTCCAGGAGGATATCGTCAGAGCCCTTCTGTATCCAGGCGGTGCTCCACCTCAGGTTCCCCAACCAGATGCAGTAACCTGGCTGCATAAGAGGCATTATCCTTATGTCATCCCGAGTACCCCTACCCAACGAGCCCCCCAAAGAAAATGTCGTGTCTGCAGAAAGCGCGGATATAGGCGTGACTCCCGTTATTGTTGTCCCCGCTGTCCTGACAATCCTGGTCTTTGCATTGGTGAATGTTTTGAACGCTACCATGAACTAGTTGAGTTTTAGAGTAGGGTACAGCATTGCACAGGCTAGGCACACGTTCACAGGGTCTCCCAAGATGCCATCGCATTTTGAGAGACCCAAACCACTGGAACCGTTACAACGGAAGTGTTAAAGTTACATAAAAAAGTGTTTAAAAAAAAAAAAAGTAAAAAAAAAAAAAACCCAAAAAATATATAAAATAAAAAAACCAAAAATAGTTGTCGTTTTATTGTTCTCTCTCTCTCTATTGTTCTGCTCCTTTGTACTGTATTCTATTCTGCAATGTTTTATTGTTAACCATTTTTTGTTTTCAGGTACGCCATTCAGCTGTAGCGTGGATTTATTTATCTTGACAGCAACAGCGTTTGCTCCCACGATACGTAAAGCCGCGACTCCAGCGCTGTCGGAGGTGATTTCACCACCACAGTTAAAAAAGAGCATATATGCCGAAGCATGGGGGCATACGGGGTGGAGGAGCGATCTGCTCCTACCTTTTGCGGGAGGATGCCCCCATGCTTCGGCATATATATATTTTAGGCACAGATTGTGTTAAATGTGTTATTTTTTGCTATTTTTTTTTTGTATTTGCTTTGCAGGTATGGTAAGTCCTACTATTATACTGTAATGTTACTTTGTTTTATTGTTAACCATCATTTGCTTAGCAGGTACGCCATTCTGCTGCAGCGCGGATTTATTTATCTTGACAGCAACAGCGTTTGCTCCCACGATACGTAAAGCCGCGACTCCAGCACTGTCGGAGGTGATTTCACCACCACAGTTAAAAAAGAGCATATATGCCGAAGCATGGGGGCATAAGGGGTGGAGGAGCGATCTGCTCCTACCTTTTGCGGGAGGATGCCCCCATGCTTCGGCATATATATATTTTAGGCACAGATTGTGTTAAATGTGTTATTTTTTGCTATTTTTTTTTGTATTTGCTTTGCAGGTATGGTACGTCTTACTGTTATACTGTAATGTTACTTTGTTTTATTGTTAACCATCATTTGCTTAGCAGGTACGCCATTCAGTTGCAGCGCGGATTTATTTATCTTGACAGCAACAGCGTTTGCTCCCACGATACATAAAGCCGCGACTCCAGCACTGTCGGGGGTGATTTCACCACCACAGTTAAAAAAGAGCATATATGCCGAAGCATGGGGCATAAGGGGTGGAGCGATCTGCTCCTACCTTTTGCGGGAGGATGCCCCCATGCTTCGGCATATATAAATGGTGCATGTATGCCCACCATTAGAAGTGGGTGGATGAAGGGAGGTATCTAATGGTGGGCATACCCACCGATCAATATTTTTTTTTCGTTCAGCCCACAGGCTGCATGAAAAAAAAATTACAATACCGTATATACTCGAGTATAGGCCGACCCGAATATAAGCCGAGGCCCCCAATTTACCCCCAAAAAAACTGGCAAACTTATTGACTCGTGTATAAGCCGAGGGTAAGACATGCCTGTCCATCCCTGTGTGTGTGTCCGTCCATCCCTGTGTGTCCGTCCATCCCTGTGTGTCCGTCCATCCCTGTGTGTCCGTCCATCCATCCCTGTGTGTGTGTGTGTCCATCCATCCATCCATCCCTGTGTGTGTGTGTCTCCATCCATCCATCCATCCATCCCTGTGTGTGTGTGTCTCCATCCATCCATCCATCCCTGTGTGTGTGTGTATCCATCCGTGTGTGTGTGTGTGTGTGTGTGTGTGTGTGTGTGTGTGTCCAGCCTACCTGTGTCCCGAGCCTTTGTCCCGAGCCTCCGTCCCGTGCCTTGCCTCCTTGCCTCCGTGCCTCGCCGCCGTGCCTTGCCTCCGTCCCGTCCCGTCCCGTCCCGTGCCGTGCCTTGCCTTGCCTCCGTCCCGTGCCCTCTTCGTCGGCGCCTCGGCGGCCATTGTAAAATTCAAAAGCTGCGCCGCCGCCTTCGCCTGTGATAGGCGGAACACTGAATTTCCCAGCAGCCTGTGTTCCGCCTATCACGTACATCGTATCATCCTCGTCCGTAGTACGAGGATGATACGATGTCCGTGATAGGCGGAACACAGGCTGCTGGGAAATTCAGTGTTCCGCCTATCACAGGCGAAGGCGGAGCCGGAGGCGCGGCTTTTGAATTATAGAATGGCCGCTGTCTGTCTGCTCGACACGCTGATCGAGCGGGCAGACAGCGATGACTCGAGTATAAGCCGAGGGGGGCACTTTCAGCCTCAAAAAAGAGGCTGAAAATCTCGGCTTATACTCGAGTATATACGGTATATGCCCAACCAGTTCCACCAACATACTGGTATGTTGCTGGACTTTGAGTGCTTATACCAGAATGATGCCTGCAGGTTTAGGTATCATCTTGGTATCATTCTTTTCAGCCAGCGGTCGGCTTTTATGTAAAAGCAACCCTAGCGGCTAATTAGCCTCTAGACTACTTTTACAAGCAGTGGGAGGGAATGTCCCCCCTCCGCACCATCTTCCATGGTTTTCTCAGGCTCTCCTGTCCCAACAGGGAACCTGAGAATGCAGCCGGTGGTTCCGCCAGCTGACCATAGAGCTGATCAGAGACCAGAATGGCTCCAATCATCTCTATGGCCTAAGACACCGGAAGCTACGAGCATTTCATGACTTCGATTTTGCGGGATGTAAACAGCGCCATTGGGAAATTGGGAAAGCATTTTATCACACCGATCTTGGTGTGGTCAGATGCTTTGAGGACAGAGGAGAGATCTAGGGTCTGATAGACCCTAATTTTTTCAAAAAAGAGTACCTGTCACTACCTATTGCAATCATAGGGGATATTTACATTCCCTGAGATAACAATAAAAATCATAAAAAAATATATATAAATGAAAGGAACAGTTTAAAAAAAAAAAAAAAGCAAAATAAATAATAAAAAATAAAATAAAAAACACCCCTGTCCCCCCCTGCTAAGGCGCAACGTTGAACGCAAGCGTTGGTCTGGTGTCATATGTAAACAGCAATTGCACCATGCATGTGAGGTATCACCACGAAGGTCAGATCGAGGGTACTAATTTTAGCAGTAGACCTCCTCCGTAAATCTAAAGTGGTCACCTGTAAAGGCATTTAAAGGCTTTTAAAAATGTACGTAGTTTGTCGCCGCTGCACGTTTCTGCGCAATTTTAAAGCATGTCATGTTTGGTATCCATGTACTCGGCCTAAGATCATATTTTTTATTTCATCAAACATTTGGGAAATATAGTGATTTTTAGTGCATTAAAATAAAAAAAGTGTGTTTTTTCCCCAAAAAATGCGTTTGAAAAATCGCTGCGCAAATACCGTGTGAAAAAAAAAAAATGAAACACCCACCATTTTAATCGGTAGGGCTTTTGATTTAAAAAAACACTTCATGTTTGGGGGTTCAAAGTAATTTTCTTGCAAAAAAAAATATTTTTTCATGTAAACAAAAAGTGTCAGAAAGGGCTTTTTCTTCAAGTGGTTAGAAGAGTGGGTGATGTGTGACATAAGCTTCTAAATGTTGTGTATAAAATGCCAGGACAGTTCAAAACCTCCCCAAATGACCCCATTTTAGAAAGTAGACACCCCAAGCTATTTGCTGAGAGGCATGTCGAGTCCATGGAATATTTTATATTTTGACAAAAGTTGTGGAAAAAAAGACATTATTATTATTTTTTTTTTTTTTTGCACAAAGTTGTCATTAAATGATATATTGCTCAAACATGCCTACTTTCCAAAATGGGGTCATTTGGGGGGGTTTTGTACTGCCCTGCCATTTTAGCACCTCAAGAAATGAGATAGGCAGTCATAAACTAAAAGCTGCGTAAATTCCAGAAAATGTACCTTAGTTTGTAGATGTGACAACTTTTGCGCAAACCAATAAATATGCAGTTATTGACTTTTTTTTTACCAAAGACATGTGGCTGAATACATTTTGGCCTAAATGTATGACTAAAATTGAGTTTATTGGATTTTTCTAATAACAAAAAGTAGAAAATATCATTTTTTTTCAAAATTTGCGGTCTTTTTACGTTTATATCGCAAAAAATAAAAATCGCAGAGTCAGTCAAATACCTTTAAAAGAAAGCTCTATTTGTGGGAAAAAAAGGACGCAAATTTCGTTTGGGTACAACATTGCATGACCGCGCAATTACCAGTTAAAGCAGCGCAGTGCCAAATTGTAAAAAGACCTCTGGTCATTTACCAGCAAAATGGTCCGGTCTGAAAGTGGTTAAACTGACAATTGCTCGTTCATGCGACGCTGTACTCAAACAAAATGCATGTCCTTTTTTTCCATAAATAGAGCTTTCTTTTGGTGGTGTTTGATCACCTCTGTGGTTTTTATTTTTTTGCGCTATCAGCAAAAAAACACCAACACGTTTGAAAAAAAAAACATTTTTTTACTTTCTACTATAAAACACATCCAAAAATTTTTTTACAAATCTAATTTCTTCATCAATTTAGGTCAACATGTATTCAGCTACATGTTTTTGGTAAAAAAAAATCCCAATAAGTGTATATTAATTGGTTTGCGCAAAAGTTATTGCATCTACACACTATAGGTTATTTTAATGGCATTTTTATTTTTACTAGTAATGGTGGCGATCAGCATTTTTTTTGTGGGGCTGTAACATTGCAGCAGACAAATTGGACATGAAGTGACACTCTTAATCCAAGGTACTACTAATATATATATATATATATATATATATATTATATATACAGTGCAAGCAGTCTAGTGTATATATATATATATATATATATATATATATATATATATATATATATATATATATATATATATATATATATTGTGAGGGGTTAGCTCGGCAGCGGGTGTGTGTGACCCCCTGGATGGGTTCACAACACAAAATCAGGCACAGCAGACAGCGTTGTAGGTGCAAAAAACAAAAGATGCGGTTTATTTATGCTACATGCAGTGATACATATAACAGCCAAACAAAAATAAAACATGAAAATAAATCCTGGTCAGCTTGACCTCTAACTACACACTTAGTTTCCCTGTCTAACAACTGAGTGCAGCCTGGTGCTGCACCAGTCCCTGTCTCTGTTGTAGAGGTTTGCCACACAGGCGTTAACTCACCGCACAGAACAGATATCACACTCCCCAGTCTATACAACACAAAACTGGTTCCAGGATGGAGCATCTCCCTAAGCATGCTGGGGTTTTTTGTAGAGGTCTTAATGAGCCCACTTACTTCAGCTGGGCTCATTAACTCTTCCCCTCTAATTGTAAAAGTCTGCATAAAGCCTGAATCTAGGGCACACATATTTCCCATCCTGGATACAACCAGGTGACTTTACCTGCATGCTGCCACATACCCCCCCCCCCCCCTCTTGTTTCAACCTTGGGGTTGTAACACAAGCAGTCAGACACGCATGTATCCGAGACAAAGCATCCACATTCCCCATTTTAACACCAGGGCGATGCTTAACTGTAAAGTTAAATTCTTGTAGGGCCAGGAACCACCTATTTACCCTTCTATTGGTCTCCTTGTTCTGAGCCATCCACTTTAAAGGAGCGTGATCAGTCACCAGGTCAAAGTGCCTACCTAGCAGATAGTACCGAAGGGAATCTAGAGCCCACTTCACTGCTAAACATTCCTTCTCAATCGTGGCGTAATTTACCTCATGGGACTTCAACTTCCTGCTGAAGTAAATGACTGGGTGCTCTTCCCCGTTCCAGACCTGGGATAACACTGCTCCTAACCCAACGTCTGATGCATCAGTTTGTACAACAAAGTCCTTAGAGAAGTCTGGTGAGTACAACACTGGCTGGCTACATAAGGCTGTTTTTAAGGACTGAAATGCTTCTTCAGCCTCTGGGGACCATTTAGCCATGACAGACTCTTTCCCTTTTGTCAGGTTGGTGAGGGGCACAGCCTGAGAAGCAAAATGGGGAATGAATCGTCGATAATAGCCAGCGATTCCCAGAAAGGCTCGTACCTGTTTCTTGCTGTTGGGACGTGGTCAACTCTGTATGGCCTCGACTTTATTGACTTGGGGTTTTATCACCCCCCTCCCAATAGTGTACCCAAGATATTTGGCCTCCTCCTGTCCAATGGTACACTTCTTTGGATTGGCCGTAAACCCAGCTTCCCGGATAGAGTCTAGGACTGCTTGTACTTTCGGCAAATGTGAGACCCAGTCTGTGCTATGGATAATCACATCATCCAGGTAAGCTGCAGCATATTTCTGATGGGGCCTCAGAATCGTATCCATTTTCCGCTGGAATGTTGCCGGTGCATTCTGTAACCCAAACGGCATTCTCTTATATTGGAATGCCCCATCTGGGGTTACAAACGCAGTTTTCTCCTTGGCCGACTCGGCCAGGGGAATTTGCCAATACCCTTTGGTGAGATCAAGAGTTGTCATATATCGGGCTGTTCCCAGCCGGTCAATCAACTCATCTATACGCGGCATGGGGTAGGTGTCAAATTTTGTAACTTTATTTAATTGTCGAAAATCGTTACAAAACCGCCAGCTCCCATCAGGTTTGGGCACTAGTACGATAGGACTGGTCCAGTCACTCTGGGACTCCTCTATCACACCCAATTCCAACTTCCTTTGAACCTCCCCACGTATTGCCTCCCGTCGGGCCTCTGGTATTCTATAAGGTTTTAGTTTTACCCTTTCTCCTGGCGGGGTGATAATGTCATGCTCTACGCCAGATGTTTGTCCCGGAAGCTCAGAGAAAATCTCTTTGTTACGAAGTACAAACTCTTTAACCTCCTGTTGTTGGGGTTTCGATAAGGTGTCTGCTATTCCAACCTCAGGAACTAAGCAATCAGGCTGTACTTGTGACAAAGTCTCTGCGACTAGGGATTCCCTATCCCTCCAGGCTTTCAGCAGATTGACGTGATAGATCTGCTCCGGCTTTCGCCTTCCTGGCTGTCTAACCCTGTAGTTCACCTCACTAATTTTTTCAATTACTTCGTATGGACCTTGCCACTTGGCCAGAAATTTGCTTTCAACCGTAGGGACTAGCACCAAGACTCTATCCCCCGGGGAAAAAGTACGGGTCTTGGCCCCACGGTTGTACACTCTCTGCTGTGCTAACTGCGCTTGGGTTAAATGTTTCTTTACGATTGGCATTACCTCTGCAATTCTATCTTGCATCAGGGTGACATGCTCAATCACACTCCTGTGAGGAGAACTCTCATTTTCCCAAGTTTCCTTGGCGATATCCAGCAGCCCTCTTGGGTGTCTCCCATAGAGCAACTCGAAGGGTGAGAAACCCGTAGAGGATTGGGGTACCTCCCTAATGGCAAACATCAGATAGGGTATTAGACAGTCCCAATTATTTTCATCTCTATCCACCACCTTCTTTAACATTTGTTTTAGGGTTTTTTTGAATCTTTCAACCAACCCATCTGTTTGGGGGTGATACACAGATGTACGCAATTGTGTCACTTTGTACAACTTGCATAATTCTTTCATAACCCTGGACATAAAGGGTGTACCTTGGTCCGTAAGCAGTTCCTTACAAATACCCATGCGGCTAAAAACAAGAGATAGCTCTTTGGCTATGGTTTTGGCCAAGGTATTTCGAAGAGGAATTGCTTCCGGATAACGGGTGGCATAGTCCAATATAAGCAAAATGTACTGATGCCCCCTAGCAGACTTCATTATCGGACCTACCAAATCCATTGCGATCCTCTCAAAGGGGACCTCAATGATAGGAAGAAGTACCAGCGGGTTACGGAAATGTGGCATAGGTGCCGACTTCTGACACACAGGGCAGGAGGAACAATAATTTTCTGTTTCCTTCATGACCCCAGGCCAATAGAATCTCTGCAGTACCCTCTCTCTGGTTTTCTCGGCCCCAGATGACCTCCCAGAATGTGCCCATGGGCCAATTCTAACACCAACTTCCTGTAAGGTTTGGGCACTACAAGTTGTTCAATGGTTTCTTCTGCCCTTTGAGCCACAGGTCCCTTTCCATAGTGAAGTAAGGATAAGTGCAAGTCTTATCTGGGTTCACTAACTCGCCATCTATTTTCACCACATTTTCCCGTGCCTTTATTAGGGTGGGGTCTTTTAACTGTTCTGTGGCAAAATTTTCCCTGTGAACCTCAAGATCCGAAAACTCCACAGACTGCATGTTTTCATCTGAGGATGTTGGCTCCTCCCCAGTTTCTCGAGTTTCCCCCGCCAATACCGACAAGGGAAATTCAGGAGAGTCCTCACCACTCCCAGAGGAATTCTGGTCATCTTCCTGGTTTATAGGGGCACCAGTGGGGGGCTCAGGACAATCCCAGAGTTCCCAGAATTTTGGAAAATCCCTTCCCACAATAGCATCATGTGGTAAGTGAGACACTAACCCCACCTGATGAGAGAGGTTACCTTTGGGGGTCTCAAAAAACACTGAAGTTACAGGATACTCTCGGGTGTCCCCATGCACACAAATAACAGCCACCCTGTTCTTCCCAGAGACCTCTGTAGTAACTAATTCAGCTTTTATCAATGTTACCAGGTTACCTGAATCCAGCAACACATCAACATTTCTACCATTAATACACATTTTACATAAATGTTTCTCAGGTCCCCGAATGGCAGTGCATGCAACTGTCGCAAACAGCGACTGACGTCTCTCCCTTATAAAGTCACATTGCATAGGCTCATCCACAACGGGGCAATTGGCTGCAATATGTCCCTCTTGCCGGCAGCGGTAGCAAATAATCTTTTTCGCTGTCTCTTGCAGCATGGGCTTCCTGGGCTGCTCCCGCCAGACCTTAGGTAGAACTCCCACCCTCTCACTCTCTCTACCCTCACCCCTTGGAGTCATCTTACCCGCCACTGGGGATGATCTGGTCTTAGGGTGGAAAGTCCGTGAGTCCCTGGAAGAGGTGGTCAGGTTCTCTGTAGCCAAGTACCTCTCAACCAGATCCACAAGTTTATCTGCATTTTCTGGGTCTCCATGGCTTACCCATTTTTGGATGGCAGTAGGAAGAGCTCTCAGGAAACGATCCATAACAACACGTTCCACAATGTTTGGTGCGGTCAAAGTCTCTGGCTGCAGCCACTTTCTGCTCAGGTGAATGAGATCATACATTTGAGACCTGGGGGGTTTTCCAACCTGAAAAGTCCAATTATGCACACGCTGAGCCCGGACGGGCAGGGTGACACCCAGCCGTGCCAATATTTCTGTTTTTTAGCACCACATAGTCTTTTGCTTGGTCAGGCTCTAGGTCATAATAAGCTGTCTGCGATTCCCCAGTTAACAGAGGGGCCACCAGTCCAGCCCACTGCTCCTTAGGCCACTTTTCCCTTTCAGCAGTCCTTTCAAATGTGGTCAAAAACACCTCCGGATCATCCTCTCCAGTCATTTTTGTCAATAAACGGCTCACACCAAAGGATGCGGTATTATTGTAACCACTTGCTTCATTGGTCTGCGGACGTTGCTGTATTAATGTCTCTATTTTCTGTTGAAAATTCTGCTCTTGCTTCTGCAACAGGTCTATGAAGCGGGCTTCAGATTGCTGCTGGGCTTGTTGCTGAGCTTCCAGACTCTGCAGGTGAGCTTTCTGCTGGGCTGCAAGGCTCTGTTGTTGAGCTGCAAGGCTCTTTTGTAAAGCCACATTTGTTTGCTGCTGATTTGCATTTGCTAGAGCCAGCTGTCTCAGTATCTCCTCCATGCTGGCCTTTAAAATAAAAATGAAAAAAAAATGCCAAAATTCTCCACCAACTGTGAGGGGTTAGCTCGGCAGCGGGTGTGTGTGACCCCCTGGATGGGTTCACAACACAAAATCAGGCACAGCAGACAGCGTTGTAGGTGCAAAAAACAAAAGATGCGGTTTATTTATGCTACATGCAGTGATACATATAACAGCCAAACAAAAATAAAACATGAAAATAAATCCTGGTCAGCTTGACCTCTAACTACACACTTAGTTTCCCTGTCTAACAACTGAGTGCAGCCTGGTGCTGCACCAGTCCCTGTCTCTATTGTAGAGGTTTGCCACACAGGCGTTAACTCACCGCACAGAACAGATATCACACTCCCCAGTCTATACAACACAAAACTGGTTCCAGGATGGAGTATCTCCCTAAGCATGCTGGGGTTTTTTGTAGAGGTCTTAATGAGCCCACTTACTTCAGCTGGGCTCATTAACTCTTCCCCTCTAATTGTAAAAGTCTGCATAAAGCCTGAATCTAGGGCACACATATTTCCCATCCTGGATACAACCAGGTGACTTTACCTGCGTGCTGCCACAATATATATATATATATATATATATATATATATATATATATATATATATATATATATATATATATATACATACATATATACACACACATACATACACATACAGTGCAGGGTATATAAAGTGGTTACAACACACTTTGACCTACAGGTAAGCCTAGATTAAGGCTTACCTGTAGGTCCAAGAAATATCTCCTAAACCTACACGGTTTAGGAGATATTTGCCGAAAGACAGGCACTGCTGTCTACGGCGCATGCATCGTGCAGCGTGGCATCGTCAACAACAACGCGTGTCGGCTCCCGTGCACATGCTTCGCTGAATGACAGCGGCGGAGCAGCGAGACCCCACCGAGAAGATGGGTGTGCTGGACTACAGGGACAGCGGTGACGTCGCTGGCTCCTGTGTCAGGTAAGTGACACATAATGGACTAGTATGCGATGCATAGTAGTCCATTATGCTTTGCCTTTGCAGGGAATGAAAGAAAAAGTAAACTCATCAGGGTTTACTTCCTCTTTAAGGGGAACCTTATGGCAGAATTAAGAAAAAAACTCCATACTAGGCCCTTTGGCCATTTTAAGGTGAACTCCACGCCAAAATTTAAAAAAAAGAACGGAGCATGGCCCCCCCCCCAAAAAAAACATACCAGGCTCTTTGGGTCTGGCATAGATTTGAAGGGAAGCTGCATGCCAAAATTTAAGAAAAATTGGCAAGGGGTCCCCCCAAAATTCATAACCAGACCCTTATCTGAGCAAACAGCCAGCAGGCTAGGAAAAAGGGGAATGAGAAAGAGCATCCCCACCCTCCTGAGCCATACCAGGCCGCTTGCCTTCAATATAGGAAGGGTGCTTTGGGGTCCCCCCAAAGCACCTTGTCCCCATGTTGATGGGGACAAGAGCCTCTTCCCATCCTGGCCATTGGTTGTCAGGGTCTGCGGGCAGGGTGCTTTACAGAATCTGGAAGCCCCCTTTAACAAGGGAGCCAGATCCTGCCACCTATGTGAATAGGTAGGGGTACATTGTACCCCTACCCATTCACCAAAAAAGTGTCAAAAGTAAAAACCACATCAGACAGTATTTGACAATTCCTTTATTAAAAAATAAAAAAGTGTCCCGCAATGTCCATCCATCTTCAATCACGCCACCCAACGGACCCGAAGAATAGAGAAAAATGAAAAAGTTCCACCTTAATGGGAGGCATCCCGATGACTGCTGTCTCTTGGCTATGACAGCTGTTATATAGGTAAGGGTGGGGCCACCCAGTGATGTAACCGAGTGACCCTACCCCCTTCTGACATCATGTGATGTCAGACGGGTCATCTGTGATATGTCAGCGTGTGACTCCGCCCTTGCCTATATAAGAGCTGCCAAAGGGAAAAGACAGCAGTTGCCAGGAGGCATCCCATGGGGGCAGAGTTTTTCTGTTTTCTTTTATATTTTTCGGGTCCGTTGGGCGGCATGGTTGATGATGAAAGTACATTGTGGGATTTCTTTTTTTTTTTTTAATAAAGGAATTGTCAGAAACTGTCTATTGTGGTTTTTACTTTTTGACACTTTTTTTGGTGAATGGGTAGGGGTACAATGATCATTCACATAGGGTGGGTGGCTGGGATCTGGGGGTCACCTTGTTAAAGGGGGCTTCCAGATTCTGATAAGCCCCCAGACAACCAATGGCCAGGGTTGTTGGGAAGAGGCTCTTATAGCAGTGCTCGGTGGGATCAGTATAAAAGAACTTTTGCCAATGATGTACTAAATCAAGTTCATTTATTGGATGCACTATTAAAAATTAAAAACAACTGTCAATGAGGATGAAATAAGCATAGATGAGATAAAACAAAACTCATTGTCATTGCCAAACAATATGAAAATGCCCAGTGGTGGGACAATTCTTGCAAAAATATCTGGAATTAGGAATTACCCCTAAAGAAGCGTATTACGAAGCAATGTAGCTTCCTAGATGAGGATACCACCAAAGAATGGCAAACGATTTCAGAATTTTGCACAACAAAATGGATAAAAATCTTAGTACAGCAAAGGGAAAGAAAACTTAGGGTTGCAGAACCCTAAGAGGCAACAAGTTACCCAAGCCTTTGGCTCATCTTGTTTATTTTCCAAATGGATGGAAGTTCAGGAAAAAAATGTTAAGAAAGATGAGGATAATATGATCTCTAAAACTAAAAAAAAAAAAAAAAAAAACTAGAAAGAGACCCAACAGATTATAAATCTGTTTTTGAGTTGAAACGCTCCACGATGGACTCTGTGGGCAACGATTGTCAGCCTTGACAGGGGGCGAGTTCTTGACCCCCCCGCTCCGGTTCTACTTATAACGATAAAAATCACAAGAATAAAAATTATTATAAAAAAGAGGAGGAAGGAACATCAATAGAAAGAAAATTAGAGCTAAACATAAGATTAACAAACAAAAACAACAAAAAAAATAAACAAACACATGGCTATCATTATGATCCGGCCCAACCCATAGAGCATGAACTCGGTCCTATCCCTGGCTCTATTGTATCTGATATTGATCATTTTTCACAATCGATACCAGTTTTAATGCTATCTGCTATAAAAGTTTAGGTATAAGGCCTTCTGATACTGATCGACTTATTAGTGGTAGCTGGTCCCCACGAATAAGTCTTTTTACAACGAAACATACATCGGGGGGGGGGCAGACGTGCTGAGGTCATCGCGATACAACGTAGGTTGGATGGGCGATTGCATGCCGGCTGGCATTTTTTATGGGCGTTTTTACTGCTTTCTATGTAAGTGTATTTCTATATATGTATTAAATTTGTTATACGGAATTATGCTATGGTGAGTCTTCTTTCCATTTCCCTGGAATCCTGAGCCTACTGTGATCATGGTCTGAGGAGGTTGACTATGGGCATGAAATTGCTTGCCTTTTGGTAAGCGCATATTTTGTGTGGTGGTGCTCACGATCCTTGGTGTGTTTTGGTTGCACAGAAGATTGAACACTTTTTATTTTTTATTTTTCATTTTTTATTTTTACATTATTATTACACTTATATTATCACCAGTTTTTTTATTGTTATCACTAATATATATTTTTTACATTTAATTTTTTTTGCTACTATTAATCTAATATTTTTTTTTTTTCCATGAATTCTTATGAAATTAAGGTATTAAGTTTTCACTGGACTATTTTCATTTATTGGACTTTTTTATAACTTCACTGGGATTTTTTCGAATTTCATTATTAACACTTGTTATTTATAATTATTTTTATAAATTATGGTATGTTTGATTTATTAGAGGGGTAGATCAACTTTTTTCACTACTATTGCAATCGATTTATCACTCATAGGTGTTTATATTTAATTGTATTTACAGTATTTATGTATGTGCGCGGCTTTTTTCTTTTGTTACCTCATAGGGATGAGGTACTGAATATTAAAGAAAATGTTTCCTGCTTCCAAAAGTATGCAGTACTCCTTACTTCTATCACCTCCCTAAGGTGCATAAATATTTGATCGACCCCCCAGGGAGGCCGATCATTGCTAGTACAAATAGTTTTACTAGTGGCCTGTCAGTTTACATAGACCACTTGTTACAACCTATGGTCTGTCAACTGGCATCTTATACCAAAGATTCCGGCCACGTTATTGATATTCTAAAAAACTATTCCTGGCTTGATGGATCATAATAGGACATCATAATAGGTGGGGACATCATCCGGCGATGTCCCTATATAAGTAGTTGCGCG
The DNA here is from genome assembly GCF_037356315.1 of Lithobates pipiens. Taxonomy (NCBI): domain Eukaryota; kingdom Metazoa; phylum Chordata; class Amphibia; order Anura; family Ranidae; genus Lithobates; species Lithobates pipiens. The sequence goes on along the minus strand of NW_027507748.1, from coordinate 243,638,813 downwards.
CCTTGTCCCCGTCATTGTGAGCAGAGAGAGCGATGAGGCAACATCTGAAGAGAGGAAGAGAAGAACAGAAGGCGGCGACAGCGGCGACAGAAGACCGGGCCACCGCCTGTAAAAGAGCTAGAAGAAGGCGCGGTGGCCCGGCAAGAAGAACCAAAGAGGGGGACAAGACCCCCCGAAGTCGGAAGAAGAGGGCGGCGCGAGGAAGAAAGCCTGGCTCCTCCGCTAGCAAAAGAGCTAGAAGAAGATAGCGAGAAGCGAGAAGACCCCTGAAGACGGAAGACCCCCGGAGCTGTGCAATAAACGATTTTAACCCTTGTGTGTTGTGTTTTTTTTACTTTTTTTTACAGGTGAATGGGTAGGGGTACATTGTACCCCATACTCATTCACATAGGGTGGGGGGCCGGGGATCCGGGGGCCCCCTTATTAAAGGGGGTTTCCGGATTCTGTTAAGCCCCCCGCCCGCAGACCCTGACAACCAACGGCCAGGGTTGTCGGGAAGAGGCCCTTGTCCTCATCAACATGGGGACAAGGTGCTTTGGGGAGTGGGGCCGCACGGCCCCCCTTCCCCAAGGCACCCCCCATGTTGAGGGCACGCGTCCTGGTACGGCTCGCTCGTCCCCCCTTTCCTGGCCGGCCGGGTAGCGTGCTCAGACAAGGGTCTCATGTGGACCTGGGGGGACCCCACGCCGATTTTTTTGGCGTTGGGGTTCCCCTTTAAGTCCATACCAGGTGACGGGGCTAGCGACGCCTCCTTCGCTGGCCCCGTCTACCTGGAGACGCGCTCAAAATGAGCAGACTTTTCTCCGCGCGGGAAAAGTCCGCTCATTTTAAAAGTACGGCGGACTGGCATACCAACGGCCGGATTGTCCGCCGAAATGCAAGTCCGGTGGGAAGATTGGAGTGCAAAAATACTTTCTAAGTCCGCTGTACTTTCAGGTAAAAAAACTCCGCCAGAGGCTACACATGGGGGATTATCCGGCAGACTTGAGTTTGCCGGACTTTTCCACCCGATTGTTTGATCGTGTGTACGCGGCATAACACAGCTAGATTTGTGTCAACATTTAACCCTAAACATAGAGCAATATCTAAAATAATCTATAAACATTATGATATTTTAAAACTTGGTCATTTTCTAGCCCCAGTATTTCCTCCCAAACTACAAGTAACTTTTAGACAATCACGTACAATAAAAAATATTATTGCTCCGAAGCAGGTTAGCAAAACCAAACAAAAGACCCCCCCTCGATATCAAGACATATTTTGACAATAGGACTGGGAATTTCCAATGTTGTAAGAAAGCGTGCTTTACCTGCCAATCCATTCCACATGGACATTTAGAAATAGTTACAAATAGAGGCAAGTCTTTCCAAATAAAAACGTTTATCACATATTCAACTGAGTTCATTGTTTATGTCTTGCGATGCTCATGTTGTCTTTTGTACGTGGGTTGTACAATACGTACCCTACGCACTAGAGTGAGTGAACACCGCAGACTGACCAAAAAGGGTTGTGTTTAGCACAGCATTCCACGTCACTTTTGTCAGGTACATAACAAAGATTTTGGACATATGGAAGTACTTGCCATTGAGTCCATCCCTAGAGGTGATAATGAGAGGTTCTCCCTTCTTTGTCGAAGGGAGACTTTTTGGATTTATTTGTTGGGTTCACTCTCGTGCGATGTGGCTCCCAAACAAAATTGATCAGCGATTTTTATTGTGACTGCGACATTAGGGCGGACATATCGGACATTTTTGACACATTTTGGGACCATTGTCATTTATACAGCAATCACTGCTATACAAATGCAGTGATTCCTGTGTAAATGACACTGGCATTGAAGGGGTTAATCAGTGGGTGGCCGTGTAGGAGTTAAGTGTTGCTAGGGGCGTGTTACTAACTGTTGGGGGCTGGGCTTTTTTTTAATGAACAATGATCTCTGCTCCAATCACATGGAGCAGAGATCAGCGTCACTTGTTGCTAGGCAAAACGGGGCGATGCTGTTTACAATGGCATCTCCCGGTTAAGCCGGCCCGTGAGACGATCGTGGGTATGCCCGCGGTGATCGAGTCCGCGGGACCTGCGACCACACTCACGGGGGTCCCGACCGGCACATGAGAATAACAGGAAACATTAAAACAAGACAAGTCCAACAATTTGTAAAAGTGTCAAATCCATCGGCTACACAGAGCCATATAGAAGTAGTTTTAACAGTACATAGGTTGAACAGGGCCATATACACAAAGAGGGAGATCTCTGGGATAGGGAGATTGTTGTGGGCTCACTTGGAATGGGCAGCCATGTGATGACAAGAGGGTTTCGGGGGTGGGAAGAGTCTGGGAGGTATGGAGTATAATCTACTGGCCTCCCATCCTCAAGAACGATTGTGGGGTATGCTGTCGCCAAAAATACATGGGGTGTTTGGTCCAAGACCCGCAACTGGGGCAGAGGGGGGCCCAATGGCCTCCATCTAACCACCCTCTACCTCCCCACGTGCCAGGGAAACCTCATAATAACAGCAAGGGTTCAGCCAGGACTTCCAGAGTCCCCAATAACAGTAGGATTCCACCCAGAAGTTTCGGGATTATAAAGGTCAATGTCTACCACCAATCCAACTTGGGTTTACAAATCACCCACAACATTTGAGCAAAGCAGAAGTTTAAGATAGAAGGAAAAAGGAAAGAAAAAAGGGGGGGGAGAAGGAAGAAGGAGGGGAAGATGGGAGAGTAGAGGCAGTAATAGGAGGTATGGAGAGAGAGTTTTCTGCTTATGCAGTGGATTAAAGAGGGGAGGGGGTATTTAGGGAGAAGGTAAAGAGGGAGAAGGGGGAGAGTAGAGGGGACAGGTAGAGTAGGTCAAATTACCTGAGTGTTGGACTGAAGTGTCTTCTGTATCCGCCCCGAGCACACCACATCCGAGCATAGGGTTCAGCAAGAAGAAATACCCCTCTATGGTCTCCTAGGAGGCGATATAGACACCCCTTGAGCCCTAGCCAGCCGGAGGGTTTTAAATGTAGGATCTGCCAGTTCTAGTAGTGCAATATTCAAGCTAAAGGGGAACTGGTTAGGGTTTGAAGCGTAATCAGTCCAGGGTATCCAGGTATTGTGAAATCGGCCTTCAAGGTTGCTACCCAGTTCTCGGCCTCTCGTACCGCATTTACCCCCCTGCACCACTCTTCCTGAGTGGGAATTCTAGGCTTTTTCCAATAAATTGTAACCAGGCGCCTTGCTGCATTCAGCAGATAGGCCAGCACATTCCTTTTGTATACACTGAGCGGGATCGGGGGGACCTGCAAAAGAAGGTGTATCGGTGAGAGGGGGACCTCTAGCCCTGTCACTGTTTTTACTTGGTCCTGTATGTCCTCCCAGAAGGGCGTTATCGGAATCCGTGAGCCCCCTTAAAAAAGGGGGCACCCAGATCCCTGCCCCCCACCCTATGTGAATGAGTATGGGGTACATTGTACCCCTACCTATTCACCTGTGAAAAAAAAAACACAACACACAAGGGTTAAAATAGTTTATTGCACAGTTCTGGGGGTCTTCTTCCGTCTTCGGGGGTCTTCTCACTGGACTCCTCCGCTATCTTCTGCTAGCTCTTTTACTAGCGGAGGAGCCCGGCTTTCTTCTTCGCAGCCACCCTCTTCTTCCGACTTCAGGGGTCTTGTCCCCCTCTTCAGGGGTCTTGTCCCCCTCTTCGGTTCTTCTTGCCTGGCCACCGCGCCTTCTTCTACCTCTCTTACAAGCGGTGGCCCGGGCCTTCTGTCACCGCTGCCGCTGTCGCCGTCTTCTGTTCTCTTCTCTTCTATTCTTCTCTTCTGAAGATGTTGCCTCGTCTCTGGTCACAATGACAGGACACGCGGCGTGCGGCGACTTATATAGGGACATCACCGGATGATGTCCCCGCCCATTATGATGTCACAGTCCCAGAGGATGCTGAAACTGTGACATCATAATGGGCAGGGACATCATCCGGTGATGTCCCTATATAAGTCGCCGCACGCCGTGTGTCCTGTCATTGTGACCGGAGACAGCGACGAGGCAACATCTTCAGAAGAGAAGAGAACAGAAGACGGCGGCAGCTGCGACAGAAGAACGGGCCACCGCTTGTAAAAGAGCTAGAAGAAGGCGCGGTGGCCCGGCAAGAAGAATCAAAGAGGAGGACAAGACCCCCAGAGAGGGGGACAAGACCGCCGAAGTCAGAAGAAGAGGGCGACGGCAAAGAAGAAAGCCGGGCTCCTCCGCTAGTAAAAGAGCTAGTAAAAGAGCAGAAGATATCGGAGGAGTCCGGCGAGAAGACCCCCGAAGACGGAAGAAGACCCCTGGAGCTGTGCAATAAACTATTTTAACCCTTATGTGTTGTGTTTTTTTACATTTTTTTCACAGGTGGATGGGTAGGGGTACATTGTACCCCATACTCATTCACATAGGGTTGGGGGCCGGTATCCGGGGGCCCCCTTATTAAAGGGGGCTCACGGATTCCAAAAAGCCCCCCGTCCGCAGACCCCGACAACCAACGGCCAGGGTTGTCGGGAAGAGGCCCTTGTCCTCATCAACATGGGGACAAGGTGCTTTGGGGTGGGGGGCCCCCCCATGTTGAAGGCACGCGGCCTGGTATGGCTCAGGAGGGGGGGCGCTCGCTCGTCCCAACCCCCTTTGCTGGCCGGCCGGGTAGCATACTTGGATAAGGGTCTGGTATGGATCTGCGGGGGACCCCCACAGTTTTTTGGCGTACGGGGTTCCCCTTAAAATCCATACTAGACCTAAGGGCCTGGTATGCTCTTGGAGGGGGAACCCACGCCAAATTTTTAAAATAAATTTGGCGTGGAGTTCCCTTTTGAGAGCTGATAATTCTCTGAGAGTCACCTCCGTATAGACAGAGATTCGACTTGGAGGCAACCTCCATTGAAATCAATGGGTACCAGTCGCCTACAAGTTGGATAGAAGTAGTACAGGAACCTTTTCTGAAGTCAGAGCGACTTCAGTAGTGTGCATTAAGACGGCTCTCATTCACTTACATTGATTTTTACATGTAGCACGACTAGGGGTGACCTGAAGTCGGATCCAAGTCACCCCTGTGTGAACCGGCCCTAACAAGTCAGGAAAGTACAAATACCCACAAATGACCCCTTTTTAGAAAGTAGACATTCCAAGGTATTAAGTAAGTAGCATGGTGAGTTTTTTTAAGTTGTATTTTTTTCCCACAATTCAATGCAAAATGAAGATTTTATTTTTTATTTTATTTTTTACAAAATTGTCATATTATCAGGTTATTTCTCACACACAGCATATGCATACAACAAATTACACCCCAAAATACATTCTGCTACTTCTCCTGAGTATGGCGATATCACATGTGTGAGACTTTTACGCAGCCTGGCCACATACAGAGGACCAACATTGAAGTGGCATCTTCAGGCGTTCTACGAGCAAAAATAACACATCTCATTTCATTCCTACCTATTACACTTTTGAAGGTCCTGGAGCACCAGGACAATGGAATTACCCACATAATGACCCCATTTTGGAAAGCAAACACCCCAACGTATATTCTATGAGGCATGAGCTGCAAATAGGTCCTCGGGTACTCTGATGGGCTGCAGGTAGGTACTCTGGTACTCTGATGGGCTAGTGACAGGTACTTGAGTACTCTGATTGCCTGGTGACAAGTACTTGAGTACTCTGATGGCCTGGTGACAGGTACTTGGGTACTTGATGGCCTGGTGACAGGTACGCGGGTACTCTGATGGCTTGGTGACAGATTCTCTGATGGCCTGGTGACTGGTATTTGGGTACTCTGACAGGCGGTGATAGGTACTCAGGTACTCAGATGAACTGTGACAGGTATTCAGGTACTCAGATGAACTGGGACAGGTATTCGTGTACTCAGATGGACTGGGACAGGTACTCGGGTACTCAGATGAACTGTGACAGGTAATCGGGTACTCTGATGGACTGAGACAGGTACTCGGGTGCTCTGATGGGCTGTGACAGGTACTCGGGTACTTTGATGGGCTGTGAAAGGTACTCGGGTACTCAGATGGACTGTGACGGGTACTCGGATGGACTGTGACAGGTACTCAGGTACTCTGATGGACGGTGACAGGTACTCGGATACTGTGATGGACTGTGAGTGACAGGTACTATGATCGGTGGTGACAGGTCCTCTTTATTGGGGGGGCAATCAGTGTGATTTGTGTGTACTGTAAGCGGTAGCGAGATGTTACCGCAATCTCCTCCTCACACACGATTGGTGTGTGAGGAGGAGAACCAGGGAACATCTCGTTACCACGGTTTGTTTACATTTAGTGATCGGCTGTGAAAGGATCACAGCCGATCACGTGGGTAAACAGCCAGCCAATGGCTGTTTACCATAGTCGGTGATGAGCAGTGTTCCCGGGAACACGCCACCACCGACGTGCGCGCGCAGCACGATCACGCGCACACGCCATGCACAATGGGGCTGTAACCATCTGTGATCGCTGTGACTTCATCACGGCTGATCACGTGGTAAACAGCCATACCAATGGCTGTTCACCCCCTTAGATGGCGAGCGGTGTCTCCGTGACACACCGCCACAGAATGAACAGAGATGCCTGCACGATCGCGTGCATTCCCTGTTTAAACGGGAGAACATCATAAGCCCCCCGCCCGCAGACCCCCACAACCACCGGCCAGGGTTGTGGGGATGAGGCCCTTGTCCTCATCAACATGGGGACAAGGTGCTTTGAGGGGTCACAGACCCCCAAAGCATCCTCCCAATGTTGAGGGCATGTGGCCTGGTACGGTTCAGCAGGGAGGGGGGGGCCGGTCTCTCGTCCCCCCTCTTTTCCTGCGGGCCTGCCAGGTTGCGTGCTCGGATAAAGGGTCTGGTATGGATTTTTAGGGGGACCCCCACGTCAATTTTTTAAAAATTTGACGCGGGGTCCCCCTTAATATCCATACCAGACCTGAAGGGTCTGTTTATGGATATTTAGGGGGAACCCCACGTCAAATTTTTTCTTAAATTTGAGGCAGGGTTCTCCTTAATATCCATACCAGACCTGAAGGGCCTGGTAATTGAATTTGGGGGACCCCCACGCTTTTTTATTTATTTATTTGTTTATTTTTTTTATCAATGACTTTCAATGAGTGTTTCTTTGTATTATGGAGCCGACAATTCATAATAGCTGCGAGTGATTTTAAAGGACTTTTTTTCCTGCATAAATGACACTTTGTGCAGGGACAGTTCTAAGCACCAGAAACCTTGAGCCCCTTCACAGGCATACTATAGACAATCCCCCCCCCCGTACGAAACTTAAAGGAATATTACACTTTTACTGTTTCACTTTAATCATTATTAAAATCACTGCTCCCGAAAAAACGTCAGTTTTTAAAACTTTTTTTGCATTGATACGTGTCCCCTGGGGCAGGACCTGGTCCCTAAACACTTTTTAGGACAGTAACTTGCAAATTAGTCTTTAAAATTAGCACTTTAGATTTTGAACTTTGGAGTCCTATAGACTTTAATAGGGTTCTAAAGTATGCTATATACTAGCTCCGTCGAATCTTCTTTATACATTCGACAGACACCATAAGCCTTCAAAGACAGATTCAACCGTAATTCATGTGGATTTTCGGACGAATGCAATTTTTGAACGAAAAATGAAATAAATAAAAACGAATTTCGGGAGTAACTAAATAAATTAAGTTTTCGGACGAAAACGAAATTCCGAAACGAAATATTTTACTCTGCACATGTCTAGCTCGCACCATGAGGAGAAGTGGCTCCAGCACCAGGGCGAACAAGAGGGGTGAAAGAGGACACCCCTGCCTCGTGCCATTTCTAATGGGCAATCAGGCTGAGAGGATCCCGTTGACCTTGACCTGGGCACATGGTGTGGAATATAGAGCCGCGATCACAGCCATCATTTGTGGGCCTAGCCGTATCGACGGAAGCACCTCTGTCAAGTAGGACCAGTCTACGCGGTCGTAGGCCTTTTCTGCATCCGTTGATAAAATAATATACGGTTGTGGGACCGGACGGTAGCGAGCCCAGTGTATGGGGTGTACCGCTCTGAGAGAATTGTCCCTGGCCTCTCTACCTGTTATAAAACCCGTTTGGTCTGGGTGGACAATGTCAGGGATGAGGTTCTTCAGTCTGTTTGCCAAAATTTTTGCCAGGATCTTTATGTCCAGATTAAGGAGGGAGATAGGACGGTAGCTCTGAGGGACGGTGGGGTCTTTGCCTTCTTTCGGGATCACAGTGATGTGGGCCAGAAGAGCCTCCAGAGGGATGTCTCCACCTCCTGCTATTGAATTAAAGTAAGTACACATGGGAGTTACCAGCTGGGGTAGAAAGGCTTTGTAAGTAAGCCTTAGTAAACCCGTCGGGGCCAAGACTCTTCCTATTAGGCAAGGGAACCACCGTGGCCTCAAATTCGGCTGTGGTGATTGGGAGCTCTAAAGCCAAAGATTGGTCATCTGTAAGCATTGGTAGGCCAGCTGCCGTTAGGTAGTCCCTGCTTATTGTCTAGTTTCTCGTAATGTCGGGGGGGGCAGAGTCTAAATTATACAGTGTTGTGTGGTAATCTCTGTACCCCGTTGCTATTTTAGAAGATTGTACGGTTGGGACCCCCGCGGCGGTATGTAATTTGTGGATGTAGGTTTGAGCGTGTCTTTTCCGGAGAGCACGGGCCAGCATCTGTCCGCATTTGTTTCCGTGTTCATAATATTTATGTGCCATAAAGCGAAACTGTTTGCGGGTTTGGTGATCTAGTAGACACAGAAGTAGTTCCCGTAGCTCTGTCAGGTCTTTCAGTGCTCCTGGACTTTCCACTGGCTTTATGTCGGAGTTCAGTTTTCTGAAGGGCAGCATGTACTCTTAAAAAGTCAGCCTCTTTAGCCTGGATCCCTGAGAGATCATGGCCCCCCTGACCACAGCCTTGTGGGCTTCCCAGATCACTCCATCGCTCAGCTCACCTGTTGGGTTTTCCCTGAAGTAGTTAGTTAGTGTGTCCGCGACATCCTTCACCGCGACCACATCATCTAGTAAATCATCGTTAATGTCCAGGCCCTCTGCATGCCGAAGGCAGGGCAAAGGCTACTGTCACCGGGACGTGGTCTGAAATAGAGATGGTGTCAATGGACGCAGACTGAAGGAGCTCCACAATATTATGGTCTACATAGATGTGGTCAATGCATGTATACCCCTTGTGCACCTTAGTATAATAACTGTAGTCACGGTCTGAGGGGTGAAGTGTCGGTTAGCTGTCGGTCAGAAGATGGGATTGAATGGTCTTGCGGAAGTGTTTAAGGAATTTATAGTGTGGGGGTCTCGCGTGGGACGTGTCTAGCTGGGGGTCAGGGCTTACATTAAAGTCGCCTCCTAGAATCAGGAAACCTTCTCTAAAATCTGCTAGACAGTCTAGGGTGCTATGAATGAAGGTGAGTTGGTCGGCATTAGGAGCATAAATTGTCGCAAACGTATATATTTGCCCAGCAAAACCTTTCAAGAAAACATACTTGCCCTGGGGATCTACCTTGTGATCGGAAGGTTGAAAGGGGCATGACTTATGTATGCCTATGGCCGTCCCCTTTGACTTAAGTGTCGGGAAGTGCTTATGAACCATTTTCTTGGGGTCCCTGCTCATGCAATTTCACTCTCCACCTGCTCTGAGACATACAATAAATAGCAGCTAGACTTAAAATCAGTTTACTGTATCAGTTCAGGCAGAAATTGCAATTGGTTGCCAGTAGTTACAGAATGATAATGATAATTACTGCTTACTGACTGTTGCTAGAGGTTACAGCACACATTACGGCTCACTGATTAGTTGCTAGAGGTTACAATACATCATCGCCTCACTGCAGGGGAGCATGATATACATATGAATGCTGCCTTTATTTACATATCAATGCTGCTGACCGCAGCTATTTACTTATTAACCACCTCCCGCCCGCCCTATAGCCGAATGACGGCCGTAGAGCAGGCGGGTTCCTTCGCCTGGCCGTCCCTGGACGGCCTTGTATTTACTTCCGCAATGCAGGCCGCCGGGGGCGCGCATCGCGGAAGTTTTGTATTTGCCGTGTCTCCCGGAGACAGGCAAATACAGATCGCCGTGAACGGCCAATCAAAGCGGCCGTTCACAGCGCGATCGCGGCTGCCAATGGGAGATGATCTCAAATGTAAACATATGAGATCATCTCCCATTGCCGTGTCTCTCCCTCCTCACACAGAGACAGCGTGTGAGGAGAGAGAGGATCTGTGAGTTGAAACATTGTTACAGTGTCAGCTCCAGTGCCAATTGTCAGCCCCAGTGCCAATTGTCAGCCCCAGTGCCAGTGCCATCTGTCAGCCCAGTGCCATCTGTCAGCCCAGTGCCATCTGCCAGTAGTGCCAGTGCCGCCAGTGCCACCTGCCAGTGACAGTGCCATCCGTCAGCCCCAGTGCCGTCAGCCCCAGTGCCGTCAGCGCCAGTGCCACCTGCCAGCACCAGTGCCACCTGCCAGCACCAGTGCCACCTGCCAGCGCCAGTGCCACCTGCCAGCGCCAGTGCCGTCAGCCCCAGTGCCGTCAGCCCCAGTGCCGCCAGTGCCACGTGCCAGTGCCACCTGCCAGTGCCACCTGCCAGTGCCACCTGCCAGCGCCAGTGCCATCCTTCAGCCCCAGTGCCACCAGTGCCACCTGCCAGTGCCACCTGCCAGCGCCAGTGCCACCTGCCAGCGCCATCTGCCACCTGCAGTGCCATCTGCCAGCCCCATTTGCCAGAGCAAATAGCCAGCACCATCTGCCAGTGCCCTCTGCCAGTGCCCTCTGCCAGTGCCATCTGCCAGCGACATCTGCCAGCGACATCTGCCAGCGACATCTGCCAGCGACATCTGTCAGCCCCATCTGCCTCCAGTGCCATCTGCCTCCAGTGCCATTTGTCAGTGCCACGTGTCGTCAGTGCCACGTGTCGTCAGTGCCACATGTTGTCAGTGCCACGTGTCGTCAGTGCCACCTGCCACGTCAGTGTCACCTGTGATCAGCGTCACCTGTCAGTGTCACCTGCCACATCAGCGTCACCTGTCAGTGTCATCTGCCAAATCAGCGTCACCTGTCAGTGTCATCTGCCAAATCAGCGTCACCTGTCAATGCCATTTGTGATCAATAAAAATGTCACAAAGATTGTATTCAGATGAGGAGGCATATGATATTCTTGCACCCGACGAGAGCAACGGGAAGGTTTCCGCTTCGGATTCCTCCAAATATTCAGATTGTGACTCTAACGTGGACTACGAGCCTGTCCTCAGCAGCGGTACCATGACAGCCTCAGAGGAGGAAGATGATAGTCCGCCCGTCAGACGAAGGTGCACTGGTGAGGAGGCGGTACCATCCACCAGCACCGCAGAGCCATCCACCGGCAACCCAGTGCCATCCACCGGCACCACAGTACCTTGGCAAAGGCCACGTACAAGTGGGGTGTCAACTCGGCCCCAAAGGGTTAGGTCCCATGCCAGCCTTCCCTATTCCCTCCAGAACCCCTTGTGGCTTCCTCCTAACTCAGGAGAAGCTAACGTTCCCCCTTTCACTGCCAACCCAGGAGTCCAGGTGGACACACACAATTTTTCCCTGATGGACTTTTTCCACCTAATTTTTACAGAGGACATGCTTGAATCCATTGTGGTCCAGTCCAACCTATATGCCCAACAATTTATTGAAAGCAACCCAACGTCCTCTTATGCTCGTCCCTACAAGTGGAGAGCCCTAACAGTGGAGGAGTTTAAAACATTTTTGGGCCTCACATTTTGTATGGGACTAAACAACAAAAATGAAATATGTGCATATTGGTCATCCCGCCCCATCTATCACATGCCCATCTTTTCCTCAATAATGTCTATAATATCTAATGATAATGAGATTCCTACACTTTAACGACAATACCCAGTGCCTTCCCCGGAATGACCCAAATTTTGATAAACTTTACAAAATTCGGCCGCTAATAAATTATTTCTCTCAGATTTTCCCCCAGTTGTTTACCCCAGACCAACACATATGTGTGAATGAGTCCCTGATCTAATTTTCTGGCAGGCTGGGCCTAAAGCAATTTATTCCCTCCAAAAGGGCCCGCTATGGGGTGAAAATGTATAAATTGTGTGATCGAGCCACAGGGTATACATATTCCTTCATGGTATACGAAGGGAAGGACACCCAGCTACATCCCCCTAATTGCCCCGAATACATCGGATCGAGTGGGAAAGTTGTTTGGGAACTCATAAACCCACTCCTTGAGAAAGGCTACCATCTGTATGTAGACAATTTTTATACCAGTTTACTCCTGTTCCGCAACCTCCATAGAAAGCAAACTCCAGCATGTGGCACAGTAAGAACGAACCGGAAGGGCTTTCCTCAAAGCCTCGTCAACAAAAGGCTAAGAAAAGGCGAAGCGGCGAGTTTACGGAACGAGGAAATTTTGGTTGTGAAGTGGAGGGACAGAAGGGATGTCTACATGCTTTCTTCGATCCACAACAACACTTTTGTTGAGATCACCAGGAGGGATTGCCCAATACAAAAACCCACTTGTATCCATGAGTACAACATGTTCATGGGGGGTGTCGACTTGAACGACCAGATGCTCGAACCCTATCTTGCCACGAGAAGAACATACAAGTGGTATAAAACAATTTCAATTTATTTCTTTAATTTGGCCGTATACAACACATATGTAATTTATCGTAAATCCACAGAAAGACCCATACCCTTCCTTGGCTACCAGGAGGAAATCACCACTGCCCTTATATACCCCAACGGCCCACCACAAAACATTCGATCCGATGTAATTAGCAGACTCTCTGAACGCCACTTTCCTGATAAAATCCCTCCCAGACCAACAGGCCGAAGACATCAGAAAAAATGTCGGGTGTGCAGCAAACGAGGAGTGAGAAGAGACACCACTTATCATTGTGCCCAATGCTCTTCCCAACCAGGCCTCTGCATAGGTGACTGTTTCCGCCGTTACCATACTTTAGTGAATTATTAGTGAAGTATGGTAACCATAACCCTCACTTCCTGCCATTTACCTTCAAACCCCTTATGCCCCTGCTTGCTCTGTAACTGACCCTGGCTTGTTATTCGACCACGCTTCTGCCTCTGCCTGATCTGGAACTGACCCTGGACTGTTATTCGACCACGCTTCTGCCTACTGATTCTGTACATACCTCTGCCTGATCTGGAACTGACCCTGGACTGTTTGACCATGCCTTTTGCCTGCCTCTTGGACTGATCTTGTGCCCTCTGTGGACTAGTGGGATTCATAACAGGGGTCTCACATATGTGAGGGGCTCCAGAATAGTTTTTTTGGATGAAGAAGACAATTTCCTTTGTTTTCTCATTCCTAGATTAGGGTCTGGAGACTCGGAGGCTTCAAAGAGATTTGGGTGGGAGAAGCCTCTACCCCTATCCCCATTCTGTCCTGAACAAGGCCCTACTTCTGCCTGCTGCCTGTAGGACCTATACCATCATGCCTCTGCCTGTCACATGAACTGACCACACCACATGGATGGACCATGTACCTGCCTACTACCAGGACCAATATTTTGGCAATGCTGACGATCTCTGCCTGCACTGACCTTGGACTGTATATGGACAGTATCCCTGCCTGCTGCCAATATTGACTATGGACAGTATACCTGCCTGTTGCCTGGAAAATTGTGTTCACTTTTGCTGACCAAGTCCCTGCCTGCTGCCTGGACCAGTGCTATCATCCTGTGGACAACTGCGCTGCTAAAACCACAGGTAATCTTTTGTTTACTCTTTTCTCAGCAGAATGTATTTTGGGGTGTAATTCTTGGTATGTATATGCTATGTGTCCCTGGAACACCTGATGGTGTTCCTTGCATGTTGGGCCTCTGTATGTGGCCAAGCTGTGTAAAAGTCTCACATATTTGGTATTGCCATACTCAGGAGGAGTAGCAGAACGTATTTTGGGGTGTCATTTTTGCTATGTACATGCTATGTGTTGGAAATATCTTATAAATGGACAACTTTGCGTAAAAAAAACAATGCGTTTTAATTTTTTTCCACATTTTCCCGAAACTTCTGGAAAAAAATAAACCATTCAAAAGACTCAATATGCCTCATAGATTATACATTGGGGTGTTAGCTTTCCAAAATGGGGTCACTTTGTGGGCATTTCCATTGTCCTGGTGCTCCAGGGCCTTCAAAAATGTAATAGGTGGTTGAGAAATGAGATGTGTAATTTATGCCCCTAGAACGTCTAATGGTGCTATTTCAATATTGGGCCTCTGTATGTGGCCAGACTGTGTTAAAGTCTCACACATTTGGTATCGTTATACTCAGGAGGAGTAGTAGAACGTATTTTGGGGTGTCATTTTTGCTATGTACATGCTATGTGTTGGAAATATCTTATAAATGGACAACTTTGCGTAAAAAAAATGCGTTTTCATTTTTTTTCCACATTTTCCCAAAACTTCTGGAAAAAAAATGAACCATTCAAACGACTCAATATGCCTCATAGATTATACGTTGGGGTGTTAGCTTTCCAAAATGGGGTCACTTTGTGGGCATTTCCATTGTCCTGGTGCTCCAGGGCCTTCAAAACTGTAATAGGTGGTTGAGAAATGAAATGTGTAATTTATGCTCCTAGAACGCCTGATGGTGCTATTTCAATATTGGGCCTCTGTATGTGGCCAGGCTATGTAAAAGTCTCACACATTTTGTATCGTAATACTCAGAAGGAGTAGCAGAATGTATTTTGGGGTGTCATTTGTGGTATACACATGCCATGTGAGAGAAATAACCTATTACATTGAAAATTTTGTGAGAAAAAAAAAAATCTTAATTTTGCAAAGAATTGTGGGAAAAAGATGACAACATCAAAAACCTCACCATGCATCTTAGTAAATAGAGAAAAAAGGAAGAGGAAATCTGCGCTACAGTGTATACTTAACGAAAATGTGTGATGCAGCAATTCTAATATATACCCAAAGTGAAATATACATATAAAAACAAAGAAAAAGAAGAGAACTGCGCAATCCCTAATACTTCTATTAGGATGTAAACCACTCTACCTTAAAGAAGTGTATCTTGTGATCTATTATTCTAACACACCAAACTAATGACTAAATAAACCATAAGGCATTACTTATAACTAAATACAGTAAACATATATATTGCCCCTCATAGGTTATGAACCAAAAGGAAAAAATGTACAATTCTAAGTCAGCGATTCAAAAACAAGAAACATATAAAGTAGAATCAAACAGTACTGAAAATGTATGTGATAACATAAAGTCCATTAAAAGTCCAACTGGAGAAACACCCTGTGTAGAAGGGATCTATTCAATCGTAAAACTTTTCAATCAACGTGAAGTAAAACCAGGTGCACCTCCACCAGACAAGTAATAATAGCCCCTTACCAGACGTCCCGGTAGGGAGCGCTTAATCACAAAATGGGTCTGAAGATGGATCAAACTTGAGCCCTACAAATGGAACACTTTTACGTAGGGCAGGTTAGGAGATACGCCAGTCATAAACCATCCAGCAGGGGAAAACGCTGTTTGAAGCGGGACTCAGATGTGTAGCATTGTAGGATCAAGGAAGGTTCACCATAGGGAGGAAAAGATGCTCCAAATAGTGTAAAATCATTTATTAAAACAAAAATATAAAACAAGAGATGCACTTACAAACATGAAAGAACATCGGGCATATCATCAAACTGGGCAAGCGTCGGCCGATCGCGAACACCAATCGATATCCCTTCTGGTACCAGTTCACATGAGGCAAGTCAGCGTGTCACGCCACCCAACGCGTTTCGTGAAAAATTCACGTCGTCTGGGGTATGGGTGACACGCCATATTGCCTCCATTATATAGTGAATGTTGGAACAAGCCACCTCCTCCGTTGTGTGAGAGCCTGTTTCACTTCCGGGATCAAAGGACCAGGCCTCACTCTCATATCCAATAGAGTGAGAGCCTGTTTCACTTCCGGGATCAAAGGACCAGGCCTCACTCTCATATCCAATAGAGTGAGAGCCTGTTTCACTTCCGGGATCAAAGGACCAGGCCTCACTCTCATATCCAATAGAGTGCGAGCCTATTTCACTTCCGGGATCAAAGAACCAGGCCTCACTCTCATATCCAATAGAGTGCAAGGTCAGAGAGCCAAGGCGGCGGAAATGATCCATGCAATCACCCGCCCCTCCCTGTTTACGACTGTAAAACGACGCTCCTTACAACGGCGTGACAACACGCCGTACGTAACGAGCAGATGACGCCACATCGTACGTCACGAGCGGATGACAACACGTCGTACGTAGCGAGCGGATGGACGGCGCACATCACCCACTACAAGGAAGTATGTGCGCTTCATCTGATGCCAAGTCTCGCTTTCAATACAATGTACGTAACGAGCGGATGACAACACACCGTACGTAGCGGGCGGATGGGCGGCGCACATCACCCCCTGCAGGGAAGTGTGTGCGTTTCATCTGGTGCCATGTCTCGCTTTCAATACAGTGTAGTCGTGGCTCCAGACCTCCATAGCAAATAAATCTTCCTCCATATCACGAAGGAGGAAGAATAAAGAATTATATATATATATATATATACCTCAAATAAAATTAAATTAAAAAGGGAGGAGGGGACTAGTCCAACCACAAAATTAAAAATTATTAACTAACACTTAATAATCAAAAATGGATAAAACATACAAGGCACTTTGTAATACATGGCTAACTCAATATGTGGTTAAACACTTCATAATATTAAGATAGCGGTATTAACTAAGCTACATAGTTCACCCACAGCAAAAAGTGAAAGGGGCATACACAACTGTATTATGTAGAACTCAATACATTATGAGAAAAAAGATGAGAAAAAAGATATTTCTCTCTCAAAATGGAAAGAATGGGAGCTTACAAGAAAAACCATCAAACGCTACATTGAGGTAGAAAAATCCACAAATATCCAGATCCCACAATGTCTGATGGAAAAAGTCATAAATGCTTTACGTCTGTGCCTAGAACACTGGCAGGAACAACACGTTAAGCATTATTAATAAACGCATTAACGTCTGTATCTGTGTTCATACCGTAAGGGGTATAAGTTTTTAGTCTATGGATCCACGACATCTCCAGCCGTGAGATCTCTCTGACCAGTGGGGTTTGTACTTATCAATCCCCATGTACAAGGTGTTAGACGGATCCCTTCCATGTTTCTCGTCATAATGTCTAGAAAGGGGATGTTTGTCAAAACCCCGTTTAATGTTGGCGATATGCTCATTCAATCTGACCTTGAGGGCTCTCTTAGTTCTCCCCACGTACTGAAGCCCACAAGGACATTGGATGAGATAAACCACTGCTTCTGACGAGCATGTGATGAACGGCTCCACTATATACCTTCTCTGGGTGCTGGTGGAGACGAATTCAAGGATTTTAGAATTTTTGTTCTTATTGTAGGAGCACACCTGACAATTCCTACACCTATAGAACCCTTTGAGGTTCTGAAAGAAGCATCTGTCCTTCACAGGGGGGTTCTGTACACTAGGAGCAATCATATTGCCTAGTGAAGAGACTCCTTTAAAAATTACTCTAGGGACTTCCGGTAGGATAGTTCCAAGAGTTTGGTCATTGGTCAAAATATGCCAGTGTCTACGGATCAGCTGTTTAACCTTCTGATGTTGCATCGAGAAGGTAGTAACGAAGGGTAATAAAGACTGATTGGCATCGGCCTCACTCTCCCTATCTGCCAGCAAGGTAGATCTGTCTCTCTCCCGTGCTTTTGTATAAGCCTCGGTCAACAGGTCTGCTGCGTAGCCTTTCTCCGAAAACCGCTGAGATAGTAACTTGGCTTGCTCATCAAACTTGTTGGTGTCAGAACAGTTTCTCCTTATGCGTAGGTACTGTCCCAAAGGGACCGACCTTAACCAGGAGTCCAAGTGACAGCTGCCCATAGGAATATAGGAATTCCTATCTGTGGATTTGAAGAAGGTGGAGGTAACAAAACTCTCACTATTAACCTTGATGTTTAAATCTAGAAAGTTCACACCTTCCTGGCTGGCTTCATAGCTAAATTTGATGCCTCTCGAGTTGTTATTTAGCCCTTCCATAAAGGCATGGAGTTCATGTTCGTCACCATCCCACAGGAGGAGGACGTCATCAATATATCGTGCCCACAGCACTATCTCCGGTCGTCTGGGAGAATCGATGACATCCTCCTCCCATTTGGCCATAAATAAGTTAGCCAAACTGGGGGCATATTTGGCCCCCATGGCAACCCCTTTGTCTTGACGATAAAACTGGTTGTCGAACCAGAAATAATTGTGCTTGGCTGCAAAATCTAAAAGGGCCAAAATGAAATCAATCTGGATCTGTGTTAAACCAGAGTCTCGCTCCAAATAAACCCTGGCGGCTTCAAAACCCAATTCATGGGGAATAATGGTGTAAAGTGATGTGACGTCGGCTGTCACGAGCCATAAGCCTGGGGTTGGTTTGTAGGAGTTTAACATATTAAGGATTTGCTTGGTATCCCTCACGTATGATGGGATTTTCTTCACAAGTGGCTGAAGAAAAAAGTCTATATACCTGCCCACCCTGGACGTCACCGAGTCTATACCGCTAACAATAGGGCGACCAGGGGGGCAGGTAGTACTCTTATGTAGCTTCGGGAGATAATAGATAACTGGGGTTCTAGGGGCCATAGGTATAAGGAAAGATTTTTCCTTGTCCGTAAGGATCCCTCTACGGAAGCCCTCATCTACAATCCCTGTTAATTCCTTTTTGTATTTAATCACTGGATCCCTGCTAAGCAGGGAATAAGTCTCCCTGTCATCAGTAATGCGATGCAACTCTTTGAGATAGTCGCACCTGTCCAGGATGGCAATGCCGCCCCCTTTATCTGCAGGTCTGATGACAAGGGACTTATTGTTGCAGAGGGAATCCAAACCCTTCTGCAGATCACCCCGAAGTTTGCATTTCTTTACTTTCATCCCATCCAAATCCTTAAGTACTAGATCCCTAAAGACTTTGATACTAGGAGCCAGTGTCCCTGGGGGATTGAAAAGGGATGCATTGGCAAGGCCGGAATGTTGAAAGACCGGACTCGACCTATTATTCTCCTGAATGGGGTTACCCAACATGTACCGCTTGATGTTTAATCTGCGTACAAACTTGTGTATGTCCATGTAGGTCTGAAATTTGCTCAGACATCTTGGTGGAGCAAATTTCAGACCCTTATCCAAAAGCCGTTTTTCGGGGTCAGAAAGTGCCTGGGTGCTGAGATTAAAAATACCCTCCCCTAATGCCTTTTTCGTTTTAGCTGCTTGTATCCGCCTCCCCCCTCTGACTCCCCTCTTGGTTCTATAGGCCTTTTTAGGCCTCTGTGGTCCCTGGGAAAATCCCACCCACGATTATTGATGGAGTCATGACTGGGTTGGGAGGGCCTAAACACTGCACTTTGATCTACCCTCCGTGATCCAATCGGGTATGGTGCTTGCTGGGGATTATCCTCTCTCTGGCTCCCCATGTATGGGGCTTCAAAGTCTGCCAACGGGAAGAAACGGTTTTGAGTTGGAACTTCCCAAGGTTGATTTCTCCTATTGGAGTATACCGACCTCTCTTGGTCAAACCCTTGAATGGAGTCCCATACTGGATAACTGCCAGGTTCCTTGAGTTAGGGTAGGTCTCTGATGACCTCCCTGATATGGGCCCTTATTGTACTATTTCTTGTTTTTGTTATTGTATCTCCCATTTACGGGTCCCCTCCCCGGGGAAGCCCACGGGGGTCTTGGAGATGCCAGAGACAAAGAGGTATTACCTCGTAGCTGCCATGGACCTGTGCCCGAATGGGCCTGATTGCTCGGTGTGACTCTGACTCCCTGTACCCATTCTGTGGGATAATGCACTATGTTGTCCCTTGGGACTGCCTCAGGAGGACCCCTCTGAGTATTATTAGGAGCATTGGGAGGAAGAGTATCCATCTGTTCTCTTTCCATGGCTAATTTCTTCTGCCATAGAAAGATGATCCCAGACTGGTAATCCTCCTTGTCCGTGATGAACTTCTTTTTCTTCTTGAGCTTTTGCTCTTTCTCCTCTTTCTCAAGAGTTTTAAGGAGGTTCTTAGAACACTCCTTATACTCTTCAGTAGTGCTCAGAGGAACTAGTGATTCCTTGATTAGTTTGATTTCTTCATCAAGGCAGGCTAATTTCTCGCTCTTTTTTTGAGCTAGAAACCGTAAAAGACAGAACCCTGAATCATTAAAAAACTTTTGCCACCCTTCCATGTCGGACTCATCCCTGTGTGGGCTCAGCTCCCACCTGAGACTCCTGGGGACCATGCCCTCTCTGAGATATGTCTCAAAGAAAGCAATGTCCCACTGGGCATGTAATTCGGAGGTGGTGAGATTTTTTAGTCTGGTGAATACACCTTTCATATCTGAACCCGCAGATATGGGTGTAGAATCAAATACCCCAGCCGTGTCTATCACCCTCTTATTTCTAAACTCAAAGATGTCCATAGTGTAGGACTGAACCCGTTGGCAGACTTTGAAGCCCCATACATGGGGAGCCAGAGAGAGGATAATCCCCAGCAAGCACCATACCCGATTGGATCACGGAGGGTAGATCAAAGTGCAGTGTTTAGGCCCTCCCAACCCAGTCATGACTCCATCAATAATCGTGGGTGGGATTTTCCCAGGGACCACAGAGGCCTAAAAAGGCCTATAGAACCAAGAGGGGAGTCAGAGGGGGGAGGCGGATACAAGCAGCTAAAACGAAAAAGGCATTAGGGGAGGGTATTTTTAATCTCAGCACCCAGGCACTTTCTGACCCCGAAAAACGGCTTTTGGATAAGGGTCTGAAATTTGCTCCACCAAGATGTCTGAGCAAATTTCAGACCTACATGGACATACACAAGTTTGTACGCAGATTAAACATCAAGCGGTACATGTTGGGTAACCCCATTCAGGAGAATAATAGGTCGAGTCCGGTCTTTCAACATTCCGGCCTTGCCAATGCATCCCTTTTCAATCCCCCAGGGACACTGGCTCCTAGTATCAAAGTCTTTAGGGATCTAGTACTTAAGGATTTGGATGGGATGAAAGTAAAGAAATGCAAACTTCGGGGTGATCTGCAGAAGGGTTTGGATTCCCTCTGCAACAATAAGTCCCTTGTCATCAGACCTGCAGATAAAGGGGGCGGCATTGCCATCCTGGACAGGTGCGACTATCTCAAAGAGTTGCATCGCATTACTGATGACAGGGAGACTTATTCCCTGCTTAGCAGGGATCCAGTGATTAAATACAAAAAGGAATTAACAGGGATTGTAGATGAGGGCTTCCGTAGAGGGATCCTTACGGACAAGGAAAAATCTTTCCTTATACCTATGGCCCCTAGAACCCCAGTTATCTATTATCTCCCGAAGCTACATAAGAGTACTACCTGCCCCCCTGGTCGCCCTATTGTTAGCGGTATAGACTCGGTGACGTCCAGGGTGGGCAGGTATATAGACTTTTTTCTTCAGCCACTTGTGAAGAAAATCCCATCATACGTGAGGGATACCAAGCAAATCCTTAATATGTTAAACTCCTACAAACCAACCCCAGGCTTATGGCTCGTGACAGCCGACGTCACATCACTTTACACCATTATTCCCCATGAATTGGGTTTTGAAGCCGCCAGGGTTTATTTGGAGCGAGACTCTGGTTTAACACAGATCCAGATTGATTTCATTTTGGCCCTTTTAGATTTTGCAGCCAAGCACAATTATTTCTGGTTCGACAACCAGTTTTATCGTCAAGACAAAGGGGTTGCCATGGGGGCCAAATATGCCCCCAGTTTGGCTAACTTATTTATGGCCAAATGGGAGGAGGATGTCATCGATTCTCCCAGACGACCGGAGATAGTGCTGTGGGCACAGAAACTGTTCTGACACCAACAAGTTTGATGAGCAAGCCAAGTTACTATCTCAGCGGTTTTCGGAGAAAGGCTACGCGGCAGACCTGTTGACCGAGGCTTATACAAAAGCACGGGAGAGAGACAGATCTACCTTGCTGGCAGATAGGGAGAGTGAGGCCGATGCCAATCAGTCTTTATTACCCTTCGCTACTACCTTCTCGATGCAACATCAGAAGGTTAAACAGCTGATCCGTAGACACTGGCATATTTTGACCAATGACCAAACTCTTGGAACTATCCTACCGGAAGTCCCTAGAGTAATTTTTAAAGGAGTCTCTTCACTAGGCAATAGGATTGCTCCTAGTGTACAGAACCCCCCTGTGAAGGACAGATGCTTCTTTCAGAACCTCAAAGGGTTCTATAGGTGTAGGAATTGTCAGGTGTGCTCCTACAATAAGAACAAAAATTCTAAAATCCTTGAATTCGTCTCCACCAGCACCCAGAGAAGGTATATAGTGGAGCCGTTCATCACATGCTCGTCAGAAGCAGTGGTTTATCTCATCCAATGTCCTTGTGGGCTTCAGTACGTGGGGAGAACTAAGAGAGCCCTCAAGGTCAGATTGAATGAGCATATCGCCAACATTAAACAGGGTTTTGACAAACATCCCCTTTCTAGACATTATGACGAGAAACATGGAAGGGATCCGTCTAACACCTTGTACATGGGGATTGATAAGTACAAACCCCACTGGAGGGGGGGAGCTCTGGTCAGAGAGATCTCACGGCTGGAGATGTCGTGGATCCATAGACTAAAAACTTATACCCCTTACGGTATGAACACAGATACAGACGTTAATGCGTTTATTAATAATGCTTAACGTGTTGTTCCTGCCAGTGTTCTAGGCACAGACGTAAAGCATTTATGACTTTTTCCATCAGACATTGTGGGATCTGGATATTTGTGGATTTTTCTACCTCAATGTAGCGTTTGATGGTTTTTCTTGTAAGCTCCCATTCTTTCCATTTTGAGAGAGAAATATCTTTTTTCTCATCTTTTTTCTCATAATGTATTGAGTTCTACATAATACAGTTGTGTATGCCCCTTTCACTTTTTGCTGTGGGTGAACTATGTAGCTTAGTTAATACCGCTATCTTAATATTATGAAGTGTTTAACCACATATTGAGTTAGCCATGTATTACAAAGTGCCTTGTATGTTTTATCCATTTTTGATTATTAAGTGTTAGTTAATAATTTTTAATTTTGTGGTTGGACTAGTCCCCTCCTCCCTTTTTAATTTAATTTTATTTGAGGTATATATATATATATATAATTCTTTATTCTTCCTCCTTCGTGATATGGAGGAAGATTTATTTGCTATGGAGGTCTGGAGCCACGACTACACTGTATTGAAAGCGAGACATGGCACCAGATGAAACGCACACACTTCCCTGCAGGGGGTGATGTGCGCCGCCCATCCGCCCGCTACGTACGGTGTGTTGTCATCCGCTCGTTACGTACATTGTATTGAAAGCGAGACTTGGCATCAGATGAAGCGCACATACTTCCTTGTAGTGGGTGATGTGCGCCGTCCATCCGCTCGCTACGTACGACGTGTTGTCATCCGCTCGTGACGTACGATGTGGCGTCATCTGCTCGTTACGTACGGCGTGTTGTCACGCCGTTGTAAGGAGCGTCGTTTTACAGTCGTAAACAGGGAGGGGCGGGTGATTGCATGGATCATTTCCGCCGCCTTGGCTCTCTGACCTTGCACTCTATTGGATATGAGAGTGAGGCCTGGTTCTTTGATCCCGGAAGTGAAATAGGCTCGCACTCTATTGGATATGAGAGTGAGGCCTGGTCCTTTGATCCCGGAAGTGAAACAGGCTCTCACTCTATTGGATATGAGAGTGAGGCCTGGTCCTTTGATCCCGGAAGTGAAACAGGCTCTCACTCTATTGGATATGAGAGTGAGGCCTGGTCCTTTGATCCCGGAAGTGAAACAGGCTCTCACACAACGGAGGAGGTGGCTTGTTCCAACATTCACTATATAATGGAGGCAATATGGCGTGTCACCCATACCCCAGACGACGTGAATTTTTCACGAAACGCGTTGGGTGGCGTGACACGCTGACTTGCCTCATGTGAACTGGTACCAGAAGGGATATCGATTGGTGTTCGCGATCGGCCGACGCTTGCCCAGTTTGATGATATGCCCGATGTTCTTTCATGTTTGTAAGTGCATCTCTTGTTTTATATTTTTGTTTTAATAAATGATTTTACACTATTTGGAGCATCTTTTCCTCCCTATGGTGAACCTTCCTTGATCCTACAATGCTACACATCTGAGTCCCGCTTCAAACAGCGTTTTCCCCTGCTGGATGGTTTATGACTGGCGTATCTCCTAACCTGCCCTACGTAAAAGTGTTCCATTTGTAGGGCTCAAGTTTGATCCATCTTCAGACCCATTTTGTGATTAAGCGCTCCCTACCGGGACGTCTGGTAAGGGGCTATTATTACTTGTCTGGTGGAGGTGCACCTGGTTTTACTTCACGTTGATTGAAAAGTTTTACGATTGAATAGATCCCTTCTACACAGGGTGTTTCTCCAGTTGGACTTTTAATGGACTTTATGTTATCACATACATTTTCAGTACTGTTTGATTCTACTTTATATGTTTCTTGTTTTTGAATCGCTGACTTAGAATTGTACATTTTTTCCTTTTGGTTCATAACCTATGAGGGGCAATATATATGTTTACTGTATTTAGTTATAAGTAATGCCTTATAGTTTATTTAGTCATTAGTTTGGTGTGTTAGAATAATAGATCACAAGATACACTTCTTTAAGGTAGAGTGGTTTACATCCTAATAGAAGTATTAGGGATTGCGCAGTTCTCTTCTTTTTCTTTATCTTAATACCTTGGAATGTCTACTTTCAAAAAAGGGGTCATTTGGGGGGTATTTGTACTTTCCTGACTTGTTCGGGTCGCAAGAAATGAGATAGGCCACCAGTACATCAGGTGTGATCAATTTTTTATGATTCGCACCACAGCTTGTAGACTCTCTAACTTTCACAAAGACCAAATAATATCCACTAATTTGGGTTATTTTTACCAAAGATATGTAGCAGTATAAATTGTGGCCAAAATTTATGAAAAAAAAATTATAATTTGCAAAATTTTATCACAGAAACATAGAAATGTGTGTTTTTTTTCAAAATTTTCGGTCTTTTTTTATTTATAGCGCAAAAAATAAAAACCCCAGAGGTGATCAAATACCACCAAAAGAAAGCTCTATTTGTGGGAAAAAAAGGACACCACATTCATTTGGGTACAGTGTTGCATGACTGAGTAATTGTCATTCAAAGTGTGAGAGCACCAAAAGCTGAAAATTGGTCTGGTCAGGAAGGGTGTTTAAGTGCCCAGTAAGCAAGTGGTTAATGCTGCTGCTATTTACATATGAATGCCGGTTATTTACATGTAAACCCAGGGTCTGCAGGTGAGTCACCTGTACATAACAATAGGGCAGAGCTGGGCAGTATTAGTACGAGCAATTCACACTGAGATATCGGGACACAGCACAGGACTAAAACTTCAAGGGGCAAGGAAATTTAAACTGAGATAGTTGGCAAGTATGAGGCAGCTACTTTGGGCCCCCAACAATGACAGCGCCCCTTTTGCCCTGCCTTAAAGATGGCTCTGTGCTCACCTGTAGTGTTGCAATAGGTATGAGTGAGGACGGTCCATGCTCTCAAGTTAGTGGTGAGC
The DNA here is from genome assembly GCF_037356315.1 of Lithobates pipiens. Taxonomy (NCBI): domain Eukaryota; kingdom Metazoa; phylum Chordata; class Amphibia; order Anura; family Ranidae; genus Lithobates; species Lithobates pipiens. Next base: position 243,613,180 of record NW_027507748.1, on the reverse strand, counting down.
TCGGTGCAAACAGCAAAATGGCAGGATTGACCTGGAGAGGGGAGAGCTGGGAAAAAAATTACAGAGAAGAAAAGAAAGGGAAAGAAAAAACATGTGAGAGACATATATAAAACATATCCATCGGAAAGGTGGCTGCAGCCACCAGAGCTTATGGAACAACTAAAAGTCATGCCAGCCCCCCCCCCCCCCCCAAGAGGCAAGGGAACCCGGGCCACAACCCAAGATCCCAATAAGGATCTAAACCCATTAAAAAAACGGGTATCCGTCAATGATGAGACCTGTTCTGAGAATTCTTTGAGGACAGTTTTTGTCTCTGAGCAACACCTGATGGCAAGGCTAGTCAAATTTTAGTTTTATTAAAGTTTAATTTTAATTTTTATTTTTTTTTTCCTACGGGGGGGGGGGGGGGTACGTGGAACCATATGGTGAAGAGGGTCTCCGTCTCCGTTCACCGCATCACCGCATGGTGCGGAGGAGGAGGGGGAAAAATGGAAGGAGCGTAAAGGGCAAAGGGGCACCTGGTCCCCAAAAAAAGGGGGAAAAAAGGAGAAAAAACGAAAAACCAGTACAGCTAGTACCTGAGGGAAGCCCTATTTATGATAATCAAAAATATTCAGATCTCGATAGTGCTTCATTGTCAATAAAGAGCAGATCTATCAGGTTCCCAAGGGGACAGGGTCTGTGGAGAAGTCCATAGAGTGCCTCCTGTGGTTCAGTCTGCGGTTCTGGCTTCTGGTGGGTTGCCACGGTTGTGGTGCTGGCAGTCTGGTAGTCGCAAAATCTGAGGAACCTCTCCAGTCAGGAAAGTCCACCCGTTCCAATTTCAGGGAGGCTAGAAAGTGCGGGAGGTCAGCTTTAGTACGGAGAGTCACAGTTCTGCCCTCTTTGGTGACCTGGAGGGCAAAGGGGAACCCCCATCGGTGTGGCAGGCCTGCATCTTGAATGGCAGTCAGGAGGGGACGCAATGCCCTGAGTTTCAGGAGGGTGCGCCTAGAGATGTCCTGGTAGAAAGCTAGGTGCGCTCCATCATAGTCAAAATAGGGTTTACCCCTCATTTTCTGCATGATGCCTTCCTTGAGTGTATACATATGGCGCCTGATGTCAGTGTCAGCCAGGGGGGTCTGGTTCGTCAGGGGACCCCGGGGAGGTCGGGGAGCTGAGTCACTTACCGACCGAGGGGAAGGTATCGGTGAGGTGGCCTGCCGGTTTAGCTTTGCGGCTGTGGTCAGCGCGGCTCTGTTTGTTTTCTGGGCCTTTTCATCCTCCCAGCGCTGATTATGTGCGGCGGAGAGACAAAGCTGAGGAGTCACAGGTCTTCACTCCTCCAAAGCCAGGCCACGCCCCTCAGTGTATTTTGTTTTAATAGATATTCCAAAACATTTGTTTGATATTTTTACATATGTTACACATATCTTTTTATAATTTTTTAGTGTGGTGCACTGCCCACACCTATATGTGTTTATATACCTTTTAGCTTATACAAATATTCTCAGATTGCTGGTTGTTTTGTGCTATGTTTTGTTTTATATCTTGTGTGCGATATATATGTACAAATTACTGGGTTAAACGATACACAAGGGGTTAACACCACAAGAGTGGATGTTCCTCTCCTACTCCCATTTAAGTGACTATAAATCCGCGTGTTGCCGTCGGCTCCCGTTACTTTGATAAGGTGCATGCGTGCAAAAAATGTAAGCTACGATTGCCACGGCAACAACAAGCTTATGATTCGCCCTTCATCTGAAGTCATCCTCGTTTCGGGCTCCGACCCCTGTTTCCGGTCTGCTCGTCTGCGTCATCTAGGGCGCCATCTAGGAAGCCAACCTCAGCTAGCCTGATCAGCCTGTTGAGAGGCATACATAGTAGCGCAGACTATAATACACCTCCTGCAGCACAGGCATCTGTATTACAACTACCAGTCACTATATTGAGACCTGGTGTCTTCCACCTGGATACCTTTTTTGTATACAGGACTATCCATTTCAGGATCGGAACCTGGAGCAAACTTTTGATGTTAACCCTTTGTCATCTGGAACACGGCGTTATTATATATAATATTTGCCATAGTGCTTCAACAATGCCAATGAGTTTTGTGTTAATATGGCATCTATGTTTATTTCATCCTCATTGACAGTTGTTTTTAATTTTTAATAGTGCATCCGATAAATTAACTTGATTTAGTACATCATTGGCAAAAGCTCTTTTATACTGGTCCCATTGAGTGCTGCTATTATTTTTATTCTGTTGTCCACCTTCTCCCAGTGGTTGGCAGCTGCACTGGGTCCCAGGCATCTCCACACACATCTTTATGACATGAACTTGTTTTCCAAAGACTGCCTGTTTTAGCGCTTAAGGACTCTTTTGTGTTTGTGGATTATTAAAATCACTGCTCTTTAAAAAAACGGTTGTTTTAAAAACTTTTTTCTTTACCATACATCACGGGACACAGAGCAGTTATTCATGACTAACTGGGTTATACGCTACCTCTAGGTGATTGGACACTGCTAACCAACAAAGAAGATTAATCCCATATAACCCCTCCCATATGGGAATACCTCAGTTTTTCGCCAGTGTCTTTAGGGGATGGTCACGAACGTGAAGCTCTTCAAAATTTCATCAATTGAGCAGTCCAGTGAGGACGTTGTAATTGGATCCGTTCGGATGGCATGAAGCTAAAGGATTGGTACCCGAGCCTCGATGCAAGAACGAGGTTTTGCTTGTAATGTGTCCTATTTAGGCGCTGGACCCTTGGATAGTGGTATTCTGGTCATTAACTTGCCCAAGATAAACCCAAAGGGTGCTTTACAGGCCCAAGGGTGTGGACCCCAAGATGGGAGACCCGGGCCTTGAAGGTCCTGCAGCGTGGACTGGTGAGTACTCCCCCTGGGATTGCTGTATTCCCCTCTGTTACTGTGTCTTTTCAAAGCTGTTACAGAATGTCTCCATGCTGTGTGTTTCATAACGATGAAACGCTGCTGTACGAACGTGCACATGTTCTGTTTCCGTACGGTCATACGCGTGCGCCGTTGAGGTGGTTTCGCCTCATACGGTCGGCGGTCTTCAGGCACGCATGCGCCGTATTTTGCCGCCACTTGCGGTATACGTTCGGACGCCATGCCTTCCGCGCGGATCGCCATTTGGAACCTTTAAAAGAGGCAGTTCACCTGGTGTGCGCGTGGAGGCATAGAGCTTGTTGGGCACATGAGTCTGCAGGTTTTTGGACACAGTTGCATCAGGTTAAAGGGGACAGTGTCAAAATTGTAATAGCTGCTGTATACTGAATTACAGTTAGAAGCTCAGAGGGAGTCTTCCCATACTTGTAAGCAATGTCTTCCAGGAAAAGAGGAACAGGGAGCAAGACCAATAAAGGGTTAAGAGTACCTCCTTTAAAAACAGGAGATCAAACTCTTGAGGATATTATCCTAGTTTCCCCTGAAGGTCCTGTGGCTTCTGGCTTAGCTGAGCCATTGCATTTGTCAGGCATTGTGGCCACAACTGGTGCCCCTGCCTCGACTTATGTTACTAAAGATGATTTGGCATCTGCCTTATCTGCCTTATCTGTCCCCCCAATGCCCCCCTCCCCATTTGTGAGCCCAGTCAAGCAGAAAAGAAGAATAGGGGAGGGTGAGGACACCCAGGCAGACACTGAAATAGAGGGAGATGGCATGGAGGAATCCTCCATATCTGCACAACAGCTGGATACTTTCCCTACATCAGGGCAACCTCATACTCAATATGTCAACCCACCATTGGAAACAAACGGGCAATTACTTCCTTGCACCCCCCCGAAAGAGAGAGAGATATATCAGACACATATAGACTATTTCAAATTAAACACTATAGCTTATTCAACGCAACTAGACCAGTGGAAATCCCTCAAGCACTGTGGGATTTTCTCCTAAATAAATGATCTAAAAGCAGGAAGGGGATATCACCATTTTATAAATTTGCGAACCCTCTCTACATGAACTCCAAATTGCCCTGCATGGTATGCTGTGAACAGGAATTGCGGAAAGAATACTAAATTAGTCAATGGCATCTCGCAATTAAATATAATGGTAAATCATCTGCCTGTATAGACCATTGGGATAACACCCAAAAAATACTTCACCGGTGGTACCTAACACCGATACGCCTCCACAAAATGCACCCGCATATAACCCCAATGTGCTGGAGAAACTGCCAAAACACTGGAAGCCTCCTCCACACTCTATGGAGCTGCAAGGCCATAACACCATACTGGAAAAATATAGAATCCTTACTTAGGGAAGTTACGCAAACTATAATTACCCTTGAACCAGATTTAGCACTGCTCAGCATTGGTATTGAACAGTTCCCTCCGGAGCTGAGAAAAATAGTGGTAAATATTTGATATGCTGCTCGTATTTCATTGGCGAAAGAATGGCAGTCTCCTACACCACCTTCCTTAGAGGTGGTAATAGCCAGAGTGAATAATCAATTTCTCATGGAAAAGCTTCTAGCATATAAAGAAAGAAGAGTTCCAGGTTTCCACAAACATTGGGAAACATGGAAATCTTCCAAATATGCCTCATCACACTTGTGAACTAGACCAGATTTCTTGATGAAAACATATTTTCTAACGAAAGTTGCCTTAAGTTTTCAACCAAACTATTAGATGAAGTGAGTACTTATATAATTGGAGGTGACTGCGACACCAGGACACTCCCTAGGGGGTGTGGTGGGCACAGTCACCCCCACTTTGACTTAGGTGTATTGTCAAGAGTTGACCACATATCACTGTTTTCGAATTTGTTTCCTGTTTTCCCTAAGCTTCTTGAAGCATTTTGCTGTCATCAGACAAGATTCCTAGATGCTCAAGGGTTGATATGGGAACGTGCGCACCCCAGTTTTACCACCCTAGACCCTCATTAAGGTCAAGGGGAGCTACTTTTTCAATACTGGATCTGAGCCTGCTCACAGTATGAACCCATGTGGGGTGACGGGCTCTGCCTCCTAGGAGGTCACGTTCTTAAACTATGCTAAGTATTTCTAATGTGAGTTATAGTTCCAAGACTAATCACCTACAGATTATTGTTATTGCCGTAACTGTGTATTTCATTGATACCTGCTTTACTGTTTTTGATACTTGTAATGTGCAAAACTTAATACAAATCTTTTTGGTTAAAAAAAAAAAAGAACAGGTGATCTATGCAGATTGGGATCATCCTGACAGGATATATTTACCTCCAAAAAGGTTTCCCCTCTTGTATCCTATGGAGGAGAAATTCAAGAAGAAGTGGGGTACACCTCTGGTGGATGCCGTCATTTCTTCAGTAAATAAAAACTTGACCTGCTCGGTGGATAACGCCCAGATATTTAAGTATCTGGCCGATTAAAAGCTAGAAACCTTGCTAAAGGCCTCCTTTACAGTAGCTGGTTCAGCTGTCCGCCAGCGATAGCGGCTATTGGCATTTGCCAGTCCTTAAAGGATCATGTTAAGCAATTGGTCAGGAACCTTCCTTGTCAAGGAGAAGCTACCAAGGAATTATCGGAGCTCCCTCGCACCTTGTGCTTTGCAGTATACGCATTATAAGATGCGATCCAACAGATGTCTCGCTGTGCACTTCTGTCTGTGCATATGCGCAGGGTCTTGTGGCTGAAAAACTGGTCGGCTGAAACACCATGCAAACAGCTTCTTGCAGCTTTTCCCTTTCATGGTGAATGCCTGTTTCGTGAAGATCTAGATAGGTATATCCAAAAGCTCTCAGGTGGGAAAAGCGCTTTGCTCCCTGTTAATAGGAAGAATAAGCATCCCTCCTTTAAGATTCCCCGTGCTCCAGGACCTAGTTCTTCTTCTCCCAATCGGTATTGATGGCCCCAGCAGTCCGGTTTTAAAAAACCGCAGGGTCAGAAAAAACTTTGCACTCCAAGGTCAAACAAGCCCACTTCTAAGTCTACCCTTTGAAGGGGCGCCCCCACTCTTACGGGTGGGGGGAAGACTTCGGCTGTTTTTGGATGCTTGGGAGAAACAGGTTCAGGACAAGTGGGTAATTTCCATCATAATATCAGGTTACAAAATAGAGTTTCCTCCAACACGGTTCCTGAGCTCAAGGGTTTTGGCGGAACCAGAGAAAAGGGAATATCTGCTCCTAGCCTTAGAGCATCTGCAAAAGCAGGGAGTAATCATCGAGGTCCCACACGGGGAAAGGTTCAAAGGGTTTTACTCAAACATGTTCACCGTGTCAAAACCGAATGGCGAGGTAAGGCCCATTTTGGACCTCAAATCTCTCAATCTGTTTCCAAGTGTCTGAAGTTTCCGTATGGAAACAACTCGCTCAGTGGTAACATCCCTAAAGAAAGGGGATTACTTGGCGTCCATAGATATCAAGGATGCATACCTTCATGTGCCCATATGCATGTCACATCAACGGTTTCTGCGTTTCGCGGTAGAAGGGCGACGTTTTCAATTCATTGCATTGCCGTTCAGTTTGGCCATGGCCCCTCGGGTCTTCACAAAAATTCTGGGTAGGGAATTTCAGGGAATTGCTGTGGTAGGATATCTAGACGATCTTCTTTTGAAGGATCAATCTCGTCCCGTCTTGGTCCAAAACATCTTAAAGACCGTACAGATTTTGCAACACCTAGGCTGGATTCTGAATATAAACAAATCAAACCTTCACCCCACTCAAGTATTAATGTACTTGGGCCTAAACTTGGACACAGTCCAAGAAAAGGTGTTCCTACCTCCTGTAAGGATCAACTCCATAGTGGAGCTCGTCCGGAGGGTGAAAAAAGAAGAAAAAACATCTGTTCTCCTTTGTATGAGGTCATTGGGCAAAATGGTTTTGTCTTTCAGTGCAGTCCATTATGCTCAATTCCACTCCAGATTGTTCCAGATCAACATTTTAAGGGACTGGAACAAAACCACTCTAACTTTGGATCATCCTATGGTCTTGTCCCAACAGACTCTATGGAGCCTAACTTGGTGGTCAAAAACCAGCAATGTAAAGGTCTGCCTTTCCACCAGTGGCCTGGAAAGTTGTGACCACAGACACCAGCCGTCTGGGTTGGGGAGAAGTTCTGGGGGAAGCATCTGTCCAGGGACAGTGGTCTCAAGCAGAGAGGACCTTGCCCATCAATCTTTTTGAGATTCGGGCAGCCCGGCTAGCTCTGCATTTCTGGACGGCCAAGTTGCAGGGTCTCCCAGTCCGAGTTCAAACCGACAATTCCACAGTTGTCGCTTATATCAACCACTAAGCACCAGGAGTGTAGCGGCTCAGAAAGAGATGGATCACATATTAAGATGGGCAGAGAGGCCGTTTCTGTCGGCGGTATTCATACCGGGGGTAGACAACTGGAAGGCGGACTAGTTAAGTCACCAAAAGTTGTTGCCAGGGGAATGGTCCCTTCATCCCGAGGTTTTTCTCCAGATTTGTCAGCATTGGGGGACCCCGGATGTGGATCTCCTAGCATCCAGGTTCAATGCCAAACTGGACAGATTTGTGTCCAGAACCAACGATCTTCTTGCAGTCGGGACAGACACATTGGTGACTCCATGGCACCGGTATTCCCTGCTGTATGCCTTTCCTCCAATCCAAATTCTGCCGCATCTGCTGCGCAGGATACAGGAGGAACTAAGACCAGTGATCCTGGTGGCCCCAGCCTGGCCCAGGAGGTCCTGGTACACGGAAATTGTGAAATTGGCAGTAGGGGACCCATTGCTCCTTCCATTACGTCCAGATCTATTGTCCCAAGGACCAATATTGCATCCTGGTTTACGGTCGCTGAATTTGACAGCCTGGCTATTGAGGCCAGGGTATTAAAGGACCGCAGGGTTAGAGGTGCAGCCTGGTCCACTTTGATAAATGCTAGGAAACCAGTTTCGAGGGCCATTTACTACAGGGTTTGGAAATCATACATTTCCTGGTGTGAAGGGAAAGGTTGGAACCCTTGTAAATATACAATTGGAAAGGTCCTTGCTTTCCTTCAGGTAGGGGTACGCTTAATATTGGCCTTGGGCACAATTAAGGGTCAGATTTTGGCCTTATCTGTTTTTTTTCAAAGACCAATTGCAGCCCATTCCTTGGTACGTACCTTTGTTAAGGGAGTGACGCACTTAAGACCACCGGTCAAGCCCCCCTTTTGCCCCTGGGACTTGAATTTGGTACTATCAGCCCTTCAGAATCTACCCTTTGAGCCTACTAAGCAGATTCCTTTAGTCCTACCAACTATTAAATTAGTCTTCTTGGTGGCCATAACTTCGGCCAGAAGAGTGTCGGAGTTAACCGCTCTTTCGTGCAGAGAACCTTACTTGATTCTGCACCAGGACAGGACAGTCTTGTGCCCTTGTCGGGAGTTTTTGCCAAAGGTAGTTTCCAATTTTCATTTAAATCAGGATATAATTTTTTCCAAATCCCAGGTCTAAGGAAGAAAAGTTACTTCACTCAATGGATGTAGTGAGGGCTATTAAAGTCTACTTAAGGGCGTCAGCCCCTTTCAGGAAAACTGACTCTCTATTTATTCTGCCTGAGGGTCCTAAAAAAGGACAGGCAGCTACGACGTCAACTATCTCAAGGTGGATTCGCTAAACTATCGTTCAGGCATATGAGCTGAGGCACAGGGTTCCACTGAAAGACCTGAAAGCACATTCCACTAGAGGGGTTAGTGCTTCATGGGCAGTGCATCGATGGGTGTCTATGGCTCAGGTCTGCAGGGCAGCCGCTTGGTCTTCAGTTCACACATTCACCAGATTTTACCAGGTGGATTTCAGGTCTCGAGAAGAGACAGTCTTTGGTCATAGCGTGTTGTAGGTGGCCTTATAGAGCCAAAGGACAGTTGGGACTTGTCCAAGCTGTGTATCCCTCCTCTCAGGTGCATTGCTTTAGGACATCCCAGATAGTCATGAATAACTGCTCTGTGTCCCGTGATGTTTGATAAAGAAAAACTGATCAAGAAAAACAAATTTTTAAATACAGCTTACCTGTAAAATACTTTTCTTTGAATACATCACGGGACACAGAGATCCCTCCCCTCTTTTCTGGGACTTTCATTGCTTGCTACAAAACGAGGTAATTCCCGTAAGGGAGGGGTTATATGGGAGGAACCTTCTTGCTATTGGTTGCCAGTGTCCAAACACCTAGAGGTAGCATATAACCCTGATAGTCATGAATAACTGCTCTGTGTCCCATGATGTATTCAAAGAAAGGGATTTTACAGGTAAGCTGTATTTAAAAATATTTTTTTTTGCATTGATACATGTCCCCTAGGGAAGTATCCAGGTCCCTATACACTTTTTTATGGTAATAACTTGCATATAAGCCTTTAAAATTAGCACTTTAGATTTTTCATGTTCATGTCCAATAGACTTTAATAGGGTTTGTTTGTTTGTTTGAACTTTTTGCCTGTTCGTGTGTTCTGGTGCGAACCGAACCGTGTTCGGCCCATCCCTAATGGAAACGAATTTTCCGTTGAAGGAAATTAATACTGTATAATATACTTAGGTTGCTATTGCTGACCTCACCCCTGAGTATCTCTGACTTAGATACTTTGAATCACTGACCCAGAAGAAGCCCATAGATCAACTCTGGGTTTTCATTCAAATCCACTTGAAAAAGTGGCAGGTCTGATCCACTTGGTGTGAAAGGCCCCTTGGCCCACGTTCACATTGGGCCGATTTGGCATGCAATTTAACATGTCATATTGCATGCCAAATTGGTGGCTATTGCTGGCAATGCCACCTTTCGAATCCGTGCGGCGGTTCCTGTACTACTTTTGGCGACTTCAGGGGCAATTTGAATAGACATCTGTGCAGGAACGCACACAGATGTCTGTCAAATCGCCCCCCAAAGTCGGACTTTATAGCCAGATTGAAATCGTGTGAGTTTAGCAGAACCACTTCATTTCTAACCGGCAGCAGTGTGAACCTGGGCTTAGGGCCCTTTCACACAAGCGGACAGTTTGTCAGTTTTTCATCCATCCATTGACACACAAAGCTGTCTGAGCAGGACATGTCCATCTGAAGCGCCGCATCTACTGGGACCCGGCAGCCTCCAATCACTGAGTCTTGCCAACGTACAGCCTCCTTAGTGTGCCCATCTCTTTACCACAGCTCCCTGGCACAACCTGGCGTGATGTACAGAGGTAAGAAAGCAAAACTGAAGCCTAAAACAATTCAGGACGCCCTGACAAGAGCTGCATCTATGATGGCAGGTTTGCATTCTTCCCGCTCCGCCACACACGCTGAAGCAGACCCGGCCTCCATCTTCTGCACAGCATGGTGAATCAGACTCCTAATTCAGGATGACCCCCATAACCCAGGAATATCATACCTGGATCTGACCTACTGAGCCAGTTCGAAAGGGTACTCCAAAAGGCCCTGCAAACTACCTCAGACACCATCACTGACAGACTCACATGGGCGATTCGTGAGGTAGGCTGCCCAACTACTATCCTGGAACAGAGGGTAGATGAACTAGACGTCATCACCACTAACTATGAGGAAGAAATGGGGACCCTCCAGGAGGAAAATTCCTCCCCTCAAGGACTTTGAAACAGGGTCAGGAGGTCTAACCTCTCCGTGTCCAGGGGATACCAGAAACAATAGAGGATCTTTAAACTACAATTACTGCGCTCCTTCTATAGAACGTCTGGACAAGATTCATAGATCTCTGGCCCCCATAAAGAAGATGCCCCCCCCCCCCAGGGATATTGTAATCAAGCTGCATTACTTCCACACAAAAGAACAATTAATGAAAGCAGCCCACAACAAAGATTCCCTGATGTTCCAATGCCACTGGATACCTATTACATTACCTACATCCTTACCTTACCTGCAGGACGTTCAAAAAACACACACCCAGACCACAAAGTTACCTTGTTTAACTCTAAGTCACATTGCTATATGTATACCTATGCAATAGCTATTCTAGAGACTCGTTAGTTACATTGTTTAATTTCATATACTGCTCATTCAGTGGCTGTTGCAGTTCCAGAGACAGCCCACTGCGCCTCCTCTCCACATACACACGATCGGAATTTTGGTCGCAAATAGCTCTGATGGTTTTTCTGACGGAATTCTGATGGGATTCCGCTCAAGCTGTCTTGCATACACATGGTCACACAAAAGTTTTCTGAACTTTCGACCATCAAGAACGCAGTGACATACAACACTACAATGAGCCAAGAAAATTAAGTTTAATGCTTCCGAGCATTTTTCTGGTGAAATTTCTGATCGCGTGTACGGGGCATTAGTCCTTGAGTGACCACATTGTTGTTTGGGTACTCTTTGGAACCTATTGTACCCATTGGCTGGTGATCTCCCACCACTAGGGATGAGCCAAACACCCTCCGGTTCAGTTCGCAGCAGAACATGCGAACAGGCAAAAAGTTGGTTCAAATACACAGATACCATTAAAGTCTATGGGACACGAATGTGAAAAATCAAAAGTGCTAATTTTAAGGGTTAATATGCAAGTTATTTTCATAAAAAGTGTTTGGGGACCTGGGTCCTGCCCCAGGGGACATGTACCAATGCAAAAAAAGTTTTAAAATGGGCATTTTTTTCGAGAGCAGTGATTTTAATAATTTCATTCAGGTGAAATATTATATAATAAATTCCATAACCGGGGGGTGTCTATAGTATGCCTATAAAGTGGCACATTTTTCACATGTTTTGACCAGTCCCTGCACAAAATGACATTTCTGAAGGAAAAAAGTCATTTAAAATTACTCGCTATAATGAATTGTCTATGGGAGAAATTAAAAGTGCTAATTTTAAATGTTTATATGCATGGCATTCTCATAAAAAAGTATTTGGGGACCTGGGTTCTGCCCCAGGAGACATGTATCAATGCAAAAAAAAGTTTTAAAACTGAAGTTTTTTCGGGAGCAGTGATTTTAATAATGCTTAACCACTTGCCGCCCGCCCTATAGGCAATCGACGGTGGCAAAGTGGTTGCATAATCCTGATCGGACGTCATATGACGTGATCAGGATTATGAGCCGCTGCGCGCCCCCGGGGGCGCGCATCGCGGCGATCGTTGTTGCGGGGTGTCAGTCTGACACCCGGCAACTACGATCTCGGTAAAGAGTCTCCGACGGAGACTCTTTACCACGTGATCAGCCGTGTCCAATCACGACTGATCACAGTGTAAATAGTAAGAGCCGGTGATCAGCTTTTCCTCACTCGCGTCTGTCAGATGTGAGTAGAGGAGAGCCGATCGGCTGCTCCTCTGACAGGGGGGGGTCTGTGCTGATCGATTATCAGCACAGCCCCCCCGAGGATGCCCACACTGGACCACCAGGGATGCCACCAGACCACCAGGGATGCCCAGCAAAAGGTAATCCTCCCTAGACCACCAGGAATGCCAGTCAGTGCCACAATGGATGCCAATCAGTGCCCACAATGGGCATCACTGATTGGCATGCATTATTGTTTGGCACTGATTGGCATCCATTAGTACAGTATAACAATACAATGCCGCCTATCAGTGCCCACCTGTGCCGCCTATCAGTGCCCACCTGTGCCGCCTATCAGTGCCCATCCATGCCACCTATCAGTGTCCACCCATGCCCATCTGTGCCGCCTATCCATGCCCATCTGTGCCACCCATCCATGCCAATCCGTGCCAGCTATCAGTGCCAATTTGTGCCACCTATCAGTGCCCATCCGTGTCGCCCATCAATGCCACCCATCAATGCCACCTATCAATGCCACCTATCAGTGCCACATATCTGTGTCCATCAATGCCACCTCATCAGTGCCACTTCATTGGTGCCACATCATTGGTGCCCATCAGTGCCGCCTTATCAGTGCCCATCAGTGTAGCCCCATCAGTGCCCATCAGTGAAGGAGAAAACGTACTTATTTACAAAGTTTTGAAACTGAAACAAAAAAAAAACATATTTTTTTCAAAATTTTCAGTATTTTTTTTATTTGTAGCGCAAAAAATAAAAACCGTAGAGGTGATCAAATACCACCAAAAGAAAGCTCTATTTGTGGAAAAAAAATGATAAAAATAAAATTTGGGTACAGTGTAGCATGACCGCGCAATTGTCACTCAAATTGCGACAGCGCTGAAAGCTCAAAATTGGTCTGGGCAGGAAGGTGTTTAAGTGCCCGGTATTGAAGTGGTTAAAGTAAAACAATAAAAGTGAAATATTCCTTTTAAATTTCATACTTTGGGGGGTGTCTATAGTAAAGTGGCACATTTTTCCCGTATTTAGAACAGTCCCTGCACAAAATGACATTTCTAAAGAAAAAGGTTTTCTAAAAGACAAAAAGTAATTTAAGACTACTCGCAGCTATAATGAATTGTCGGGTCTCAACAATAGAGATAAAAGTCATTTACCAAAAATCCATACCTGGCCCTTTGGGTCTGGTACACATATTAAGGGGAACCCTGAACTAAAATTTTGAAAAAATTGCATGGGGGTTCCCCCAAATTCCATACCAGGCCCTTCAGGTCTGGTATGGATATTAAGGGGAACCCTGCATCAATTTTTATTTTTTTTTAATTCTTTATTTCTTTGCAAAGATACAAAATGTAAGTTGTTAATGATAATTACATATACAAAACACTTTCTGATAGCCACATATTCCATTAAACAACAGCAATAAAAAAACAACACAATATATTCTTGCCATTTTTACAAACAAAACAATATTAATATGATATTAATACAATATCAATTCCCCATAGTGGGCCTCTTTCTTCTCCCCTTTCAAGGGAAAAGAGAAAAAAAAATGTAAAAAGGGAGAGGGGGAAAAGAGGGAGCAGTTGGAGGATAGGGAAGAGGGAGAAAAGGGGAGGAAACCGACCCCGCCCAACGAAGGGTAAGGTTCACATCACTCAACCAGTTGGTCTAATCCTCAGCTTCCTCTCCAATCAACCTCTTCCCCTCCTCCGACTGTAAAAATATTTCCCATGGGGCCCAGACTTGCACTATAGATTCCCTTTCCTCCAGAGGCATAGGGATCAAATTCTCCATGATCCCAATTTTCCTTACTTTGTTTAACCATTGCGAAATTCGCGGTGCCCCTGTTTCCTTCCAGCAAGTGGTGATGCAGCTTTTAGCTGCATTCACCAGGTGACATAACATTGAGTTCTTATATCTCTCTGATGGAATATGTGTACATTGTAGTAGAAAAAAGGCCGGGTCTTCCTCAAGATAATATTCAGTAAACAGTTGAGAGATTTTCCAAACCTCTTCCCAAAACTGTCTAATTACTGGGCAGTACCAAAAAATATGAACAATAGTGCCTCTTTCCTTACCGCACCTCCAACATCTATCTGATGACTATGGAAAGAAAGTATGCATTCGTGATGGAGTATAATACCAACGCATTAATACTTTGTAATTTAATTCCTGTATCTTAACACATCTAGATGATTTAAAAGTCAGATGTATGATTTTCTGACGTTGGGCCGAGGTAAAGGTTTGTCCGAGATCCCTTTCCCATTTATCTAAACTCATTATATCAATATCCTCTAAAGGAGAAATTAACAAAGCATATATCTTAGAAATAATATGGGAAAGGGACTCCTTCTCCTCACAATATCCTTCAAACTTAGTAAGTGGCCGATCATAATCCTCAGTCGATCCCAAAGTATCCAAAAAGTGTTTAACCTGTAACGCCTGCCAAAGGGGTAGTTCATATTGTCCTCCTGATTGCATTAATATTTCTATTGATGCCCATTTTTTTAGACCTCAAGAAATGTGATGCCTGAAAACATCCCTTCTCTCTTAAGTTTCTAAATACTCCTATTTCCAGGCCGGGCAGGAAACGTGGATTTCCAAGAATGGGAAATAAAGGAGATTTTGCTGTTGAGATTCTGGGGATCCGTACGGCTTTAGCTCCCATCTGAAGCGTAGGTCCTATTAAAGGATGGGCTCTTAATATAGGAGGTATAGCCGTGCCACACCACATGGCTCTATCTAAAGGAATGGGGCTTACTTGTTGTTCCATAGCTACCCACCTTTTACTGTCTCTATGACGGCACCAGTCCACAATTCTACCAAGCTGAGTAGCCTGGTAGTATTTGTATAAATCCGGTGCTGCAATTCCACCCGCCTCTTTAGGCAATGTTAACAGCTTCCTATTAATCCTAGGACGCTTGCTTGCCCATATAAACTTTATAAAAATTGTTCGAATTTTACTAAAAAAGGCAAGTGGAATCCAGATCGGTAGTGCCTGGAATATATAAAGAAACTTAGGGACTATTTTCATTTTCAAGATGTTACTTCTCCCAAACCAGGAGTGTGAGGATCATCTGCATATGCTGAAAGTTTATATTCCTGATACGCTAAGGGAATGCCTTTAATATCGGGGTTCTGTCTAATTCTATTTAACAAAGGTTCCAATGACAACGCAAATAAGAGAGGTGACAGGGGACATCTCTGACGCGTCCCATTAGATATTGGGAAATTTTTAGAGTTTATCCCATTGACCTTCACCAATGCTTGAGGTTTTGAATATATTCCTGCTATCCAGTCCAACATTCGGTCCCCAAGGCCCATTTGTTTTAAGACTCCTAACATAAAGGGCCAATTGACCCTATCGAAGGCCTTTTCTGCATCTGTATTGACAAAGATACTCGGCAACTTCCTATGGTTTACATATTGAATTAAATTCAAAGCCTTAATTGTGCTATCCCTAGCTTCACGTGTGGGGACAAACCCCACTTGGTCCAAATGGACCAACTGCATCATAAACGGCTGTAGGCGAGATGCAAGTATCTTTGTGAATATTTTATAGTCCGTGTTTAGTAATGATATTGGATGATAGCTACTACATATTGATTGATCCTTTCCTTCTTTTGGGATAAGTACAATATGTGCCCTTAATGCTTCTACAGGTGGAGGCACAGTTTTTCCTTGTATGTTAAATGTTTTCACCATATAGGGGACTAGTTGTAAATGGAAGCTTTTAAAGTATTGCAGAGTAAATCCATCTGGACCAGGCGCCCTTCCTTGCCTCAGCATCTTTATTGCCGAAGTTACTTCTTCTGTTGTTATTGGTAACTCAAGTTTTCTTTGCGCTGGAGATGACAATCTCGCTAAATGTGAGGATTCATAGTTTCATAGTTTCATAGTTTCATAGTTAGTAAGGTTGAATAAAGACACCAGTCCATCTAGTTCAACCTGAGTGTCTACAATTGTCCCCATACCTGTACATTGCACACTTACATTGGTCCCTACCCTCAAGGAGCCCACAATCCAATGCCCCCATTCATATACTATGGCCAATTTTGGACAGAAGCCAATTAACCTACCTGCATGTCTTTGGATTGTGGGAGGAAACCGGAGTACCCGGAGGAAACCCACGCAGGCACAGGGAGAACATGCAAACTCCAGGCAGGTAGTGTCATGGTTGGGATTCGAACCAGTGACCCTTCTTACTGCTAGGTGAGAGTGCTAACCACTACACCACTGTGCTGCCCAGAGATATTCTTCTAATAATGAAGAGGAATGGGAGGGAGCTGGAAGATTATACAATGAAATATAGTATTGTCTGAATTCCTCTGCAATATCTTTCAGTAGTGAGGTTTTAATATTTCCTTTTGTTCTGATATAGGGTATATATGAGCGGAGTCGTTGCTTTTTTAGTTTCCTTGCTAACACTTGACCACATTTATCTCCTGATTCATATATTACTCTCCTCTCTTGTTGTAAAATAGCCCTTGCCTTATACCGAAGGAGATCAGATAATTGTCTTCTTAAATGTGCTAATTCTATCCCTATGTCCTTCTCCATTGACCTCTTATGTTGTATCTCTATCTCCCTTATCCTCTCCAATAATCTACCTGTTTCCTCTTCTCTAGCTCTCTTTATTTGGGACCCATGTTTCATTAGAATTCCTCTAATTACTACTTTATGGGCTTCCCACACTATCCCCATTTCAGTCTCTCCATTGTCATTAAAGTGGAGCTTCACCCTCTTTTTCAAGTGCCCTGCATCCCCTTCTTCTTTGGCCCCTTAAACACATTTGGCATATAATTATTATTTTTTTTTTTTAAACTCACAGTTTTATCTTTAAAAGTTGTCTTGCTTCCTGTTTCCGGCCGCGGCCTGAACTCGTCATCCCCCGTCCGCTATGCCTCCTGGGAGATATTTTTTATCAATCCCAGAAGGCACTAAGGGCTGCTGGGCTGTAGTATCACGTGATTTCCAAACCGGAAATGATGCAATACAAGGCGGCGCCGGCCGGCACCATTTTAAATAAGGGCAACGTTGCCAGTGTTCATCTAGCATCGATAGCAGCAGAATCATCATTGCAGAGAACAAGCGCCTGGAAGATAAAGAAAGAAGCTACTGCTCATCGGTAAGTACATGGGTGCTGTACTGTGTGCTGTGCTATGGGATGGGGAGGGGACATTTGATTTGCTGTGCTGGTGAGGTGAGGTGAGATGTTTTTTTGTCTGTGCTGTGATATGAGAAGTTTTTTTGGCTGTGCTGTGCCGTGCGGTGGGGAGGGGACATGTGATGTGAGGTGAGATGAGATGTTTTTTTTGTCCAGTGAGATATGCTGTGCGGTGAGATTTTTTTTTGTCCTGTGAGATGTGATGTGCTGTGCTTTGGGGGGGGGGGGAAACATGTGATGGGGCATGTGCTGTGCTGGGGGGGAGGGGAACATGTGCTGGGGCATGTGCTGTGCTGGGGGGGAGGGGAACATGTGCTGGGACATGTGCTGTGCGGGGGGGGAGAGGGGAACATGTGCTGGGACATGTGCTGTGGGGGGGGGGCATGTGCTGTGGGGGGGGAGAGGGACATGTGCTGGGACATGTGCTGTGGGGGGGAGGGGAACATGTGCTGGGACATGTGCTGTGGGGGGGGAGGGGGACGTGCTGGGACATGTGCTGTGGGGGAGGGCATGTGCTGTGGGGGGGAGGGGAACTTGTGCTGGGACATGTGCTGTTGGGGGGAGGGGAACATGTGCTGGGACATGTGGGGGGGAGGGGAACATGTGCTGGGACATGTGCTGTGGGGGGAGGGGAACATGTGCTGGGACATGTGCTGTGGAGGGGGAGGGGAACATGTACTGGGACATGTGCTGTGGTGAGGGGGGAGGGGAACATGTGCTGGGACATGTGCTGTGGTGGGGAGAGGGGAACATGTGCTGGGACATGTGCTGTGGTGGGGGGAGGGGAACATGTGCTGGGACATGTGCTGTGGTGGGGGGAGGGGAACATGTGCTGGGACATGTGCTGTGGTGGGGGGAACATGTGCTGGTACGTGTGCTGTGGGGGGGGGGCATGTGCTGGGATGTGTGCTGTGGTGGAGGGGGGAGGGGAACATGTGCTGGGGCATGTGCTGTGGTGAGGGGGAGGGGAACATGTGCTGGGACATGTGCTGTGGTGGGGGGAGGGGAACATGTGCTGGGACATGTGCTGTGGGGGGGAACATGTGCTGGGACATGTGGGGGGGGACATGTGCTGGGGGGGACATGTGCTGGGACATGTGCTGTGGGGGGAGGGGAACATGTGCTGGGACATGTGCTGTGGGGGGGAGGGGAACATGTGCTGGGACATGGGGGCGGGGGGGACCATGTGCTGGGACGTGTGCTGTGGGGGGGTCATGTGCTGGGATGTGTGTTGTGCTGTGGGGGGGGACATGTGCTGGGACGTGTGTTGTGCTGTGGGGGGACGTGTGCGTGCTGTGATGGGAGACATGTGCGGTGGGGGGACAGACACGTGTGTGTGTTGGGACATGTGATGGGAGACGTGTGTGTGTGTGTGTGTGTGTGTGTGTGTGTGCGCTGAGACATGTGCTGTGATGGGAGACGTGTGCGGTGGGGGGGACGTGTGTGTGTGTGTTGTGATGGGGGTACATGGGACATGTGCTGTGATGGGGGATGTGGGACATTTCCTTTGCTGTGATTGGGGACGTGGGACATGTGCGGAGGGGGACATGTGCGGTGGGGGGACATGTGCTGTGATGGGGTACATGGGACATGTGCGCTGTGATGGGGGACATGTGCGATGCTGTGGGGGGACATGTGCGATGAGATGTGATGGGGACATCCCCATGGCGATGTGCGTTGGGGGTACATGTGGGGGGCCATGTGAGATGTGCGGGGGACATGCGAGAATGCAGAATCTACGCCGGAAGTGGATGCAGATACCTGTACTGTACAGGTACCTGCACCCCCCCTGAAAGGTGCCAATTGTGGTGCCGGAGGGGGGGAGGGTTCCAATGAGCGGAAGGTCCACTTTAGGGTGGACCTCCGCTTTAAGATATGGTTATAGGTCAGATTATATCTAAGTTCTGCATCTCACACTCACGTTACTATAAGAATATATACATTTATTTCAAATCACACAAGAAAGCAAACAAAAATCCGAGAGAGAGTGGAGCTACATTTTTTGGTGTAAATTCATTAGTCTTTGTTGTGCACCTGGTCAAACGTTTTATTACAGAAATGTGTGGCGACAACTTATAAATAATTCAAATTTATTAAGAAAAATTTAAATAAAAATTGTGTGTGAAAATTAATTATTTATATATAATGTGTCTTTTTGACAGATGCTCTCTCCAATTTTTTTTTTTTATCAAAATACTGAAAAAAGTTGTATCTAAAAACGTTAATCTTTTTTTTTCTCCCAATTACACTGACATATACTCTTGATAAAGATGCATAACCGGTTCCCGACCAGCGCACCCCGATGTACGTCGGCAGAATGGCATGGGCAGGCAAATGGGCGTACCTGTACGTCCCTTTTTAAATTTGCCGCCCTGCCATCACGAGCGCTCGTGTGCTGGTCGGGACCCCCTTGAGTCCGGTTGCAGGTCCTGTGGACTCGATCGCCACAGGCATACCCGCGATCGTCTCACGATGCAGTTGAACGAGGAAATGCCGTTGTAAACAGCATCTCCCCGTTCTGCCTAGCAACTAGTGATGCTGATCTCTGCTCCATGTGATTGGAGCAGATATCAATGTTCACTAACTTAAAGCCCAGCCCCCAACAGTTAGTAACACACCCCTAGGAACACTTAACCCCTACACTGCCACCCACTGGTTAACCCCTACACTACCAGTGTCATTTACACAGGAATCACTGCATTTATATAGCAGTGATTGCTATATAAATGACAATGGTCCCAAAAATGTGTCAAAAATGTCCGATTTGTCCACCATAATATTGCAGTCTCAATAAAAAATTGCTGATTGCCGCCATTACTAGTAAAAAAAAATATATAAATAAAAATGCCATAAAACTATCCCCTATTTTGTAAACGCTATAACTTTTGTGCAAACCAATCAACAATCAATTATTTTTGAATTTTTTTTCTTCCAAAAATATGTAGAAGAATACGTATCGGCCTAAACTGAGTGAAAAAAAACATTTTTTATTTATTTGAAGTAGGGATACACCGAAATTTCGGCCGCCGAAACATATCGGCCTAAAATGCCCTTTTCGTCAATTTGCCGAAAGAGAAAAACGGCCGATAATGGAGCCGAAAATGGGGTGTGGCCTGGGTGGGGGGGCAGGGCTCTGCCCCCCCACCCCTGGTGCCGCCCATCATGAAAAGCTAGATCATGCTATAGTGCAGGAGAGCCGCCTCCGCCGCCTGTTTGATCAAAGTGCCGGGAACATCACAGCTTTCATTTCAATAGCTGTGTGTTCCCGGCCACACGCCGTCACATACAACCCCTCCCCCTAGTCCGGGCACTTTGATAGACAGATCACCCGCAGGATTGGACGGATGATCTGTCTATCAAAGTGCCCAGACAAGGGGAAGGGGTTGTATGTGACGGCGTGTGGCCGGGAACACACAGCTATTGAAATGAAAGCTGTGATGTTCCCGGCGCTGGGATCAAACAGGCGGCAGAGGTGGCTCTCCTCTCTTCCCTTCACAGGCTAGCTGCAATAATGAGGGGACACTCTGGCTGCAATAGGGGGACACTGGCTGGCTGCATCTGACGGGCACTGGTGAGGCTGCATAGATCTCGTTTATCATGTGTGCAGTTTCTGACCATCTCCTGTACCATGCCCTCTGTCTCTGACCATCTCCTGTACTACGCCCTCTGTCTCTGACCATCTCCTGTACCATGCCCTCTGTCTCTGACCATCTCCTGTACCATGTCCCCAGTCTCTGACCATCTCCTGTATAAAAAATTTTTTTTTTTAAATATGTTTCGGTATCGGTGCTGTTTCGGTTTTCAGCCTAGTGTATTTTTCATTTTCAGTATCGGTTTCGGCACCAAAAAACCCATTCGGTGCACCGCTAATTTTGAGGGATATTTATTATAACAAAAAGTAAAAAATGCATTTTTTTTTCAAAATTGTCGCTCTATTTTTGTTTATAGCGCAAAAAATAAAAACCGCAGGGGTGATCAAATACCACCAAAAGAAAGCTCTATTTGTGGGAAAAAAAGGATGTCAATTTTGTTTGGGAGCCACGTCGTACGACCGCGCGATTGTCAGTTAAAGTGACGCAGTGCCGAATCCTAAAAAGTCATCTGGTCTTTGACCAGCAAAATGGTCTGGGGCTGAAGTGGTTAATATATATATAATTTTTTTTTTTTTTACACATAAGCTCAATGACCTAATCGAGGGGTGCCCAACTGCTGGCCCTCTGATGTGGCCCGCCATGTCTTGCTCTGAGATGGCGGGTCAGCATGCCCAGATCGCAGGTTCCCGACCCGCCATCTCCGAGCATCAGCGCAAAGAACGGAGCTGTCACTAGAGGAAGCAGAGCCGATGCTTCCTGTATAGCACCAGCTCCTTCACAGGCGGAGTGATCAGGGCCGGATTAACATAGGGGCTATTGGAGCTGCAGCTCCAGGCCCCTTTCTCAAGATAGGCCCATTTGCCCAAAAAAAAAAAAAAAAAGATTGACTTCAAGGATTGTAGCTCGGCGATCAGTAGTCACAGAGACCCCACATGGGGGGTAGGTAGCTAAAGACCCACTCCAGCACTGGTTAAAATATGGGGCTGCTATCATCTATGGTTCCGGAGATACAGGGCTGCTTGCGCAGCCTGTCAGAAGCTACATACAGAGCGGCCAGTTTAAACACAATCTGGAACACTCTGCAGCAGACTGAGAGGATGAACTCACAGTGCTCATAATAATTATTTGTATATTACTTATGATAATTAACCCCTTGCCACCCAGGCCCATTCTGAGACTTCTCTCCTACATGTAAAAGTCATCATTTTTTAATGCTAGAAAATTACTCAGAACCCTCAAGCATTATATATCGTTTTAGCAGACACTCTATGGAATAAAATTGTGGTCTTTGCAACTTTTTATGTTACATGACATTTGCGCAGCAATTTTTCAAACTTTTTTTTTGGAAAGAAACAGTTTCATTCATTAAAAAAACCCACTAAAGTTAGCACTATTTTTTGTTGTGTACTAAGCGATGCTTTAAATTTTTTTACAGGTTACACGTTTAGAGTTACAGAGGAGGTCTAGTGCTAGAATTATTGCTCTCGTTCTAACGATCGTGGCGTATGTAACCTGTGTGTATCTGGCTCTGATACTAACCAGTGCCTACCCAGGGACTGACTAGTATTTCTCCCCCGCCTGTCCCCACACACCCTCTCACCTGCTGACCTGTGAATGGGGCAATCACTCCCGCAGTGTTATTGTGTTCTGCCAGTGAATACAATGATTAGTGTTGCTAACTATAGCTGGCAGCACTGATTGTTTTGGGGAAAACCTGACAGGCTGGTTGTACTCAAGTCAGTTAATAGGTTGACTTGTGTAAAACCAGCTAGCCCATACATAGATCGACTATGGCTGGTCTCTGCTTAATTGGTGTAATTTCAATCCATGTATGGCCCGATTAACCACTACGCAGTCCCTAAACATCCTTCCACAAACCTTTACATTTTTCCTTCCCAGATTACTTCATCCTCCTCTCCCATACATAGTGCCCACTGTCATACTCTCCACACTTCTCTCCTATACATAGTGCCCACTGTCATACCCTCCACACTCCTCTCCTGTACATACTACTCACTGTCATACCCTCCATACTCCTCTCCTATACATAGTGCCCACTGTCATACCCTCCACACTTCTCTCCTATACATAGTGCCCACTGTCACACCCTCCACACTCCTCTCCTGTACATACTACTCACTGTCATTCCCTCCATACTCTTCTCCTGTACATAGTGCCCAGCGTCATACCCTCCCTCCACACCCCTCTCCTGTAATTACTGCTTACTGTCCTACTCTCCACACTTCTCTCCTGTACATAGTGCCCACTGTCATACCCTCCACACTCCTGTACATATTGCTCACTGTCATACCCTCCACACTCTTCTATTATACATAGTGCCCAATGTCATACCCTCTACACTCCTCTGCTGTGCATACTGTCCACTGTCATACCCTTCACACTCCTCTCCTGTACATAGTGCCTTCTGCCATACCCTCTTCACTCCTCATGTACATAGTGCCCACTGTTAGACCCTCCACATTCCTCTCCCTCACCTGCACATACTTCCCACTTTTATACCATCCATACTCCTCCCCTATGCCTCTTACCCACAAAAACTGTTCTTTAAAATTATACTGAATATCCTCAATGTTACCAGCTCTAGAATGGGCACTTTTGTCAGTTCAACTAAAGGAAATCTCACAGTCCTCATATTTGTTCTGCCCCATTATTAGTATTTATTTAATTTTTTAACTACTATTGTGATGTATAGAGGAACATAGGGGATGTCAGCTACTCTAAATATAGCAATTGTAAAAAAGCGTTCCTGAAAATATTTTTGAAATGTTGACAACTATGCACTTAGGCACTGCCCAAGGGCCACAGGGTCAGTAGGGGGCCCCATGAGAGGCTCGTGATATTAAAGCAGTAGTAAACTTTTCGAACATTACTACTTTTTAGAGGCCCTGGGGTAGGTTATGCCATAATGTACAAGTATGCCCAGCATATTAGCACATTAGGGTACACTTAAATTGCCAGACTGAGCCCTCCAGTGCTGTGCTGTGATCAATCCGGTGGGGCCTGGGCACTAACATCTTCACCCGGTCTTCCTTCTGGGTT
This sequence comes from Lithobates pipiens, assembly GCF_037356315.1. Taxonomy (NCBI): domain Eukaryota; kingdom Metazoa; phylum Chordata; class Amphibia; order Anura; family Ranidae; genus Lithobates; species Lithobates pipiens. The sequence continues at coordinate 243,589,204 of NW_027507748.1, read as the reverse complement.
CTGTGCCTTCGGTCACTTTCCTTGGCCAGGCTGCATTGATGTCATTCCCACACATGCTCATGTGCATCCTCTTTCTCTCACCCCCCCCCTTTCTCTCTCATCCTCGATCCCTTACCCCTCACACCTCTTTCATCCCCTTTCTCTCTCTCTCATCCTCCCTCTCTCTCTTTAACCACTTCAGCCCCGGACCAATAAACACCTTAAGGACCAGAGGTCTTTTTCCAATTTCGCACTGCGCTGCTTTAACTGGTAATTGCGCGGTCATGCAATATTGCACCCAAACGAAATTTGCGTCCTTTTCTTCCCACAAATAGAGCTTTCTTTTGATGGTATTTGATTGCCTCCGCGATTTTTTTTTTTTGCGATATAAATGGAAAAAGAGCGAAAATTTTGAAAAAAAAAGATATTTTCTTCTTTTTGTTATAAGAAAAATCGAATAAACTAAATTTTAGTCATACATTGAGGGCAAAATTTATTCAGCCACATGTCTTTAGTAAAAAAAATGTCAATAAGCGTATATTTTTTGGTTTGCGCAAAAGTTATAGCGTCTACAAACTAGAGTACATTTTCTGGAATTTACACAGCTTTTAATTTATGACTGCCTATCTCATTTCTTGAGGTGCTAAAATGGCAGGGCAGTACAACCCCCCCCCCCAAATGACCCCATTTTGGAAAGTAGACACCCCAAGGAAATTGCTGATGGGTATGTTGAGCCCATTGAATATTTATTTTTTTTGTCCTAAGGGATTGAATAATGACAAAAAAAAACTAAATGATATATTGCTCACACATGCCATGGTTATATGTGGAATTGCCCCCCAAAATATATTCCGCTACTTCTCCCGAGTATGGGGATACCACATGTGTGGGACTTTTTGGGAGTCTAGTCGCGCACAGCACCCCGAAAACCAATCACCACCTTCAGGATTTCTAAGGGTGCAAATTTTTGATTTAACTCCTCACTACCTATCACAGTTTCGAAGGCCATAAAATGCCAAAATAGCACAAAACCCCCCAAAATGACCCCATTTTGGAAAGAAGACACCCCAAGCTATTTACTGAGAGGCATGTTGAGTCCATGGAATATTTTATATTTTGCCACAAGTTGCGGGAATATTACAAACTTTTTTTTTTTGCACAAAGTTGTCACTAAATGATATATTGCTCACACATGCTATGGGCATATGTGAAATGACACCCCAAAATACATTCTGCTGCTTCTCCTGAGTACGGGGATACCACATGTGTGGGACTTTTTGGGAGCCTAGCCGCGTACGGGACCCCGAAATCCAAGCACCGCCTTCAGGATTTCTAAGGGCATACATTTTTTATTTTACTCCTCACTACCTATCACAGTTTTGAAGGCCATAAAATGGCAAGATGGCACAAAACCCCCCCCAAATGACCCCATTTTGGAAAGAAGACACCCCAAGCTATTTACTGAGAGGCATGTTGAGTCCATGGAATATTTTATATTTTGCCACAAGTTGCGGGAATATTACAAACTTTTTTTTTTTTGCACAAAGTTGTCACTAAATGATATATTGCTCACACATGCTATGGGCAGAAGTCAAATTACACCCCAAAATAAATTCTGCTGCTTCTCCCGAGTACAGGGATACCACATGTGTGGGACTTTTTGGGAGCCTAGCCACGTACGGGACCCCGAAAACCAAGCACTGCCTTCCGGATTTAAATATAAAATGCTACCAAAAAAACTGTTAGCGATCGCAGGGATCAGGCCTGACTCTGCGATCGCTGCAGTTATGTGTTTAGTGTTTTGTAAGTGACAGTGATCGATCGATACTGCACTTGGGTGGGCTGGGCAGAGGGGCAAAACGCAGGTGCCAGCAGGTATCTGGGCTGATCCCGCTAACAATGCGTTTTTTTGGAACCCTGAACTGCTGGGGACGCTAGTATAGATCTGATCAGATATTGATCTGTTCAGATTCTATACCACTACGGGAGGTGTATGCTTTGCTCGTGGGTGTTAGCGGTACTGGCACTAACCTAGCCCTGCCTGGGGCGACGCAGACCCTGACCCTAAAACCTAATTGATATCACCCGCCGGGTGATCAGGGGGTTAAACCTTTATTGGGTAATAAATGGTGGGTGCCCTGATGCTATAAAAAGCAAACTAACCAGAGTCACCCGTAACACTTATACGGTGATCAGTGGTGAAAGGGTTTTTATTAGGTAGTATATGGGGGTCCCTGGCGCTATATAAAAATCTGACGGGGAACCTAAATAACTAACTGGCTAACCAGCGTCACCAGTGACACTTATACTGTGATCGCTGGTGAAAGGGTTAACTAGGGGCAATCAGGGGGTTAAAACCATTATTGGGTAGTATATCGGGGTACCTAGCGCTATAAAAACCTGGCGGTGAACCTAAAAAAATAACTAGCTACCTAGCGACAGTAGCGACACTGATGCAGCGATCAGAAAAATGATCGCTTAGTGACACTGGCAAAAGTGGGTGAAAGGGTTAACTAGGGGCAATCAGGATGTTAAAACCATTATTGGGTAGTATATCGGGGTACCTAGCGCTATAAAAACCTGGCGGTGAACCTAAAAAAATAACTAGCTACCTAGCGACAGTAGCGACACTGATGCAGCGATCAGAAAAATGATCGCTTAGTGACACTGGCAAAAGTGGGTGAAAGGGTTAACTAGGGGCAATCAGGATGTTAAAACCATTATTGGGTAGTATATCGGGGTACCTAGCGCTATAAAAACCTGGCGGTGAACCTAAAAAAATAACTAGCTACCTAGCGACAGTAGCGACACTAATGCAGCGATCAGAAAAATGATCGCTTAGTGACAGTGGCAAAAGGGGGTGAAAGGGTTAACTAGGGGCAATCAGGATGTTAAAAACATTATTGGGTAGTATATCGGGGTACCTAGCGATATAAAAACCTGGCGGTGAACCTAAAAAAATAACTAGCTACAGTGGTGTGAAAAAGTGTTTGCCCCGTCCTCATTTCCTGTTCCTTTGCATGTTTGTCACACTTAAGTGTTTCGGAACATCAAACCAATTTAAACAATAGTCAAGGACAACACAAGTAAACACAAAATGCAATTTGTAAATGAAGGTGTTTATTATTAAAGGTGAAAAAAAATCCAAACCATCATGGCCCTGTGTGAAAAAGTGATTGCCCCCATTGTTAAAACATACTATAACTGTGGTTGTCCACACCTGAGTTCAATTTCTCTAGCCACACCCAGGCCTGATTATTGCCACACCTGTTCACAATCAAGGCATCACTTAAATAGGAGCTGCTTGACACAGTAAGGTCCACCAGAAGATCCTTAAAAGCTACACATCATGCCGAGACCCAAAGAAATTCAGGAACAATTGAGAAAGAAAGTAATTGAGCTCTATCAGTCTGGAAAGGGTTATAAAGCCATTTCCAAAGCTTTGGGAATCCAGCGAACCACAGTGAGAGCCATTATCCACAAATGGCGAAGACATGGAACAGTGGTGAACCTTCCCAGGAGTGGCTGGCCGCCAAAAATTACCCCAAGAGCGCAGCGACGACTCATCAAAGAGGTCACAAAAGACCCCACAACAACGTCCAAGGAACTGCAGGCCTCACTTGCCTCAGTTAAGGTCAGCGTTCATGCCTCCACCATCAGGAAAAGACTGGGCAAAAATGGCCTGCATGGCAGAGTTCCAAGGAGAAAACCACTGCTGAGCAAAAAGAACATCAAAGCTCGTCTCAATTTCTCCACAACACATCTTGATGATCCCCAAGACTTTTGGGACAACATTCTGTGGACCGATGAGACAAAAGTGGAACTCTTTGGAAGGTGTGTGTCCAAGTATATCTGGCGTAGAAGGAACACTGCATTTCATAAAAAGAACATTATACCAACAGTAAAATATGGTGGTGGTAGTGTGATGGTCTGGGGCTGTTTTGCTGCTTTAGGACCTGGAAGACTTGCCGTGATAAAAGGAACTATGAATTCTGCTGTCTACCAAGAGATCCTGAAGGAGAATGTCCGACCATCTGTTCGTGTACTCAAGCGGAAACGAACTTGGGTTCTGCAGCAGGACAATGATCCTAAACACACCAGCAAGTCCACCACCGAATGGCTGAAGAAAAACAAAATGAAGACTTTGGAGTGGCCTAGCCAAAGTCCTGACCTGAATCCTATTGAGATGTTGTGGTATGACCTTAAAAAGGCTGTTCATGCTCGAAAACCCTCTAATGTAACTGAATTAGGACAATTCTGCAAAGATGAGTGGGCCAAAATTCCTCCAGGACGCTGTAAAAGCCTCATTCCACGTTATCGCAAACGCTTGGTTGCAGTTGTTGCTGCTAAGGGTGGCCCAACCAGTTATTAGGTTTAGGGGGCAATCACTTTTTCACACAGGGCCATGATATTTTGGATTTTTTTTCACCTTTAATAATAAACACCTTCATTTACAAATTGCATTTTGTGTTTACTTGTGTTGTCCTTGACTATTGTTTAAATTGGTTTGATGTTCCGAAACACTTAAGTGTGACAAACATGCAAAGGAACAGGAAATGAGGAAGGGGGCAAACACTTTTTCACACCACTGTACCTAGCGACACCGATGCAGCAATCAGAAAAATTATCGCTTAGTGACACTGGCAAAAGGGGGTTTGTGTACCTATGTGTACCTATGTGTCAGTGTAGTGTTTTGGTGCACTTACTTTTAGTCTTCTCCTCGTAGTCCGGTCAAAAAGACCGCCCCGAGGAGAATGACATCACTTCCTCCTTCCTGTGTAAACAATACACAGTGGGAGGAAGTTCGTCATTGGCCAGGAGCGATCGAGAGGGGGTGGCCAGAAACCAACGGCCATCCCCTCATCACGGATCGCTCCCGGAGGGAAACGGACCGCCGTATCCAGCGGGAGGGGGTCCGATCGGACCCCCCACCCGCTGGAAGGCAGGCACGTACATCTACGTGCTTGTGCCTGCCTGTGCCATTGTGATGACGTATAATGGCAATACGGCGGTCCTTAAGTGGTTAATTTAATTTGTTATAACAAAAAAATGTTTGCATTTTTATTTACTTATTGTTTATAAAAGGCCCTACCAAAATCCTCAGCACCAGGCCCATGATGTTCTTAATCTGGTCCTGGGAGTGATACCAAATGTACTCCCGCCTGTGACAGGAAGCATCCTCTCTGATCTCTACAGCAGCCGCATGCTTCTGTTTTCTGCCACACTAATGCATGGAAACCCGCGATTTGGACGCCAGTACCAGAGCCGACCAGCAGTAACAGCCAGCAGTACAAGTAAATGAATTTTGTTGCTGAGATTATTATTATTTATTTTATGAAAAGCTGTACAGAAAAAAGTAGCCACCGGGTGTAGACACACACACAAGATGCATATATAACAAGAGATATAGATATATCTATATAGATATATACATACACACACATAACAAGATACATATATAACAAGCTATATATCTCTTGTTATCTAGATATATCTGCACAGAAGCAAATGATTTCATTTACAATTTGTATATTTATAAGCTTCCTTCCTTTTGTTGCTTGTTTTTTGTTGTTGTTATAAATGCAGTATATTTCCTGGTTCCTGGGGGGAGGAGGGGAGGAGAGGTTTGCATAGCTAAGGGGAGGTAACTTCCTCTGACACTGCTGTTGCTATGGAAACCTGACCTGAAACCTATTTCACTGCTTGTGTAGCACTGAGCATGTGCGAGATTTGCAAGGCTGAGATCCAGGAAGAAATACAGTCTGGCTTCAGATACCCAAACCTAAGATGGCCACGGTCTGCTGAAAGTTTATAAATTTACAAAATGCTGTAATAACCTAACAAAACGGACCTTTGTTTACAGACTTAGGCCGCGTACACACGGGCGGACTGTTCGCCCAACTTTGTCCGTCCAACAGTTTCGGCACACAGTCCGCTCAAAATTAGCATGGACGGACATGGCCACACACGACGAACGAACAGTTTGCTGAAACCGTGCGCGATGACGTATGTCACGTACGACGGGACTAGAAATAGGAGGTCCAAGACACAGCAAAGCACCCTTTGGGCTCCTTCTGCTGACTTTGCGTTAGTAGAAGTTTGGTTAGAGACGATTCGCGCTTTTCAGACTTCAGCTTAATTTGTCCGTTCACTGCGGCGCAGTCTACCTGTGAGGTTTGTATCTGTCTTTCGGTACGCGTGGATCAGTTGTACCTGTTATTAGGCGCTTCTGGTCCGCTCGTTTCTGGGTTTCAGGTCGTTCTTCATAGGTCTGCCTGTTCTTCAGTGCGTTCAGTTGAGCTTGTCTGTCCAGCCGACCGTTTCAAAGCCATGGAGTGTGGACGTACTCGGGAACGAGTTCGTGCTATATGGGGGCTTGGTGTTGGGGTTAATACTTTGACCCGAGCCCAGTCTGTGAACAGGGTGAGGAGGAGTTCATGGACAAAGAATTGGTTGCGCCAGCGTGACCAATTCTCTCATATGTCTTTACTCCGTGAGATCAGTGAGAATAATCCTGATGATTTCAGGAATTATCTCAGGATGACGGACCCCGTTTTTCACCGTCTGCTGGCTTTGCTGACCCCTTATATCAGCAGGCAGGATACCTGCATGCGGCAAGCCATCACTCCGGAGCAGAGGCTCGTCGCCACGTTGCGCTACTTGGCGACAGGGAGAAGCCTTCAGGACCTCAAGTTCTCGACAGGCATCTCCCCCCAGGCTCTGGGGATCATTATTCCAGAGACCTGTTCTGCCATTATTCGGGTCCTGCAGAAGGACTATATTAAGGTAAGTTTGTTATTTTAATATTGCATTGTATGTTTGTATTAATTTCATCATGACTTTTAATATCCATGACAGGAATATGATGTGAATGTCCCCTTTATATGAATGCATGCACTTTTTTTTATATATTTTTTTTGGTGTCATTTTTTTTTCTTTAAATGTTTTTTTTTTGTGTCATTTTTTTTAGCATTTTACCCTTTTTTGTGTATACATCCTGTGTGTGGAGAGAGAGAGAGAGATAGATAGATAGATAGATAGATAGATAGATAGATAGATAGATAGATAGATAGATATAGATATAGATATAGATATAGATATAGATATAGATATAGATATAGATAGATATAGAGAGAGAGAGAGATATAGATATAGATAGATATAGAGAGAGAGATAGATATAGAGAGAGAGAGATAGATAGATAGATAGAGATAGATAGATAGATAGATAGATAGAGAGATAGATAGATAGATAGAGAGATAGATAGATATAGATAGAGAGATAGATAGATATAGAGAGAGAGATAGATAGATATAGAGAGAGAGATAGATAGATATAGAGAGAGAGATAGATAGAGAGATAGATAGAGATAGAGAGATAGATAGATAGATAGATATAGAGAGAGAGATAGATAGATAGATAGGTATAGAGAGATAGATAGATAGATAGATAGATAGATAGATAGATAGATAGATAGATATAGAGAGAGAGATAGATAGATAGATAGATAGATAGATAGATAGATATAGAGAGAGAGATAGATAGATATAGAGAGAGAGATAGATAGATATAGAGAGAGAGATAGATAGATATAGATAGAGAGATTGTCACGTACCTGGTTAGAGAGCCCCAACGTGCAGGGAGCGGCGCCTCGTAAACCACCGGCTCTCGAGCCCCTGGTGATGGAGACAGGGGTTCAGGAGCCCGGAGGACACAAGTGCCTAGCCGGATAGCAGATAGCGGGTACAGCTGGAACAGATGGTAACTGGAACGGCAGGTGCACCTGGCGCTGGATGTCGGTCAAGGACTGCTGGACGGCTGGCACAAGTGGACCGGCAAGGTGGCAGAGTCAACGGGTGCCGGACTTCGGGCAGACAGGCGTAGTCAATCAGGCTGGGTCGGTAACTATCTGGCAGCGGAGGTACAGAAGCGGGAGGCAGAGACGTAGTCAGTCAGGCTGGGTCGGCAACTATCTGGCAGCGGAGGTACAAAGGCGGAAGGCAGAGGCGTAGTCAATCAGGCACAAGGTCAAGGGCAGGCGGAATACAGGCAGAGTCCAGGAACAGGTCGGGTATAATATCAGGAACACAATCACAAACAAACAGCAGAAGTCTCAGGAACGCTGTAGACCGAACAGCGCCGAGGAGCAGGAGCTGTGGCCTTAAATAGTCTATTGGGCACCAGGATTGGTCGTACGGCCCGTTTGCGTACCCCCGCAGGTGGCCGTGGTTACGCTCGTGACCCCGCGCACGTCCGTACGGTGCGAACGCCCGCTTGTGTCGACGCGCACCTGCGAACGTCTGTTGGGACCTGCGTGCACCCGCGCGTGTTCGTTCGCGTCAACCCGCGTCCGAGGGCGTCGGAGATCCCGTCGTACAGGAACCCTGCAGGTACGTCTCTTCTGTACGATCGGGGTAGTGGAACGACCGTGACATTGCCCCCCCCCAAAGGGCAACCTCCGGATGCCCAACTGCATCATCCTATCAGGATGGGACCTCTTAAAGGCTTGGACTAGTTTTGCAGCATGCAGGTTGGACTCTGGTTCCCACGAGTTCTCCTCAGGGCCGTAGCCCTTCCACTTAACCAAGAACTGGATCTGGTTCCGTCTCTTCCTGCAGTCCAGGATGGACTCGACCTCGTACTCCAGTTCCCCATCAATTGTCACGGGCTCAGGAGGATTGGTATTCCGGTCAACAAAGGGATCAGGAACCGCAGGCTTCAGTAGCGAGACATGAAAGACCGGGTGTATCCTAAATGACTCCGGGAGTTTCAGCTCGACGGCCACGTCATTTAGTTTCCTTACGATGGGAAATGGACCCACAAACCTCGGGCCCAGCTTCTTGGATGGGCAGGCTAGCTTCAAATTTAGTGTAGACAACCAGACCTGGTCCCCGACCTGGAGGTCAAGTTCCCCTCTTCTCCTCTTGTCAAAGGCCTCTTTATAGCATTTCTGGGTCTTCGCCAGGGTCTCTTGAAGAAGCTTGTTATTGTTCAAAAAAAAATTAAGGTCCTCCAGGACTGCAGGTACAGAGCATTCGGGGAGACTACCGGACAAAAAGGACGGATGGAAACCAAAATTTGCAAAAAATGGTGACTGTTTAGTGGCAGAATGAGTAGAATTATTATAAGCAAACTCTGCAAGCGGTAAAAGTGATGCCCAATCATCCTGAGAGAAAGAGGAGAAACAACGCAGGTATTGCTCTAACGTCTGGTTGGTTCGCTCGGTCTGGCCATTGGTTTGAGGGTGATAGGCCGAGGAGAGACGAAGCTCAATCTTCAGGGCTTCACAGAGAGCTTTCCAGAACCTGGACGTAAATTGTACTCCTCTGTCAGAGGTAATGTCAGCAGGAACACCGTGGAGCCTTACTACTTCCTTAATAAGGGCCCTGGCCGTTTCTGTGGCCGACGGGGTCCCCCTCATCGGTACGAAGTGGGCCATCTTGGTAAACCTGTCTACCACTACCAGGATAGAGGAGAAGCCTTCAGAGAGGGGCAGATCCACTATAAAGTCCATAGATATCATCTTCCATGGTCTGTCCGGGATGGGTAAAGGTCTCAACAAGCCCCAAGCCCCTAATTTGCTACCTTTATTCCTGATGCAGGTGGTGCATGCCTCCACATATTCCCTGCAATGCTTCCTCATCTGGGGCCACCAGAACGTGCGCTGGAGCAAGTCCGTGGTCTTGAACACCCCAAAATGACCGGCCAATGGATGGTCGTGACAGGAACTGAGGACCGCCGTGCGGATCGCTTGGGGGACGAAGATTCGGTCCAGATGCCAGAGAAGTCCGTCCTTGGAGGTTAAGGAGATGTCCGGTGGGATGGCTGGATCGCTGGAAGCCTGTTTAATTTGGGATAGGAGGCCTTCCTGGAGCAGAAGGAAGTTTCCTGGAGGCAGGATGGTGTCGGGGGTATGAGGTTCCACAGCTTCGTTGTACATCCGGGAAAGAGCATCAGGCTTCACATTCTTTGACCCGGGCCGGTATGTGATGTGGAACACAAATCTGGAAAAGAAAAGTGCCCACCGGGCCTGCCGAGGTTTCAGTCGCTTGGCTGCTTTCAAATATTCTAGATTTTTATGGTCGGTATAGACCAGGACTGGATGAGAGGCGCCTTCAAGGAGATAGCGCCATTCCTCCAATGCTGCCTTGATCGCTAGGAGCTCCCGGTCACCGACATCGTAGTTGCGCTCGGCTTCTGAGAGTTTGCGGGAGAAGAAAGCCACCGGGTACAGAAGTGACTTAGGTCCCTGTCTCTGGGAAAGTACTGCCCCGACGGCCACTTCCGAAGCATCCACCTCCAGGATATAAGGCAGCGAGGCGTCGGGGTGTTTGAGAATTGAGGCAGAGATAAACAGGCTCTTCAGAGTTTCGAAGGCCTCCTGAGCCCTAGGGGTCCACTGAAATTTCTGGTTCTGTTTGGTCAGCTCAGTGATGGGGGAAATAATGGAAGAAAATCCCCTGATGAATTTCCTGTAAAAGTTCGCGAATCCCACGAAGCGTTGGACCCCTTTCTTGTCCGAGGGAGCGGGCCAGTTTACGATGGCTGAAATCTTCTGTGGGTCCATTTCTATGCCGTTTACGGAGATGATCAAGCCCAGGAATTGGATACTCTGCTGTTCAAAAACGCACTTCTCCGGTTTGGCGTAAAGGCCATGGAGGCGGAGACGGGCTAGGACACTCCTCACATGCTCCCGGTGTTCAGCTAAAGAGGAAGAGAAGATTAAGATGTCATCGAGATATATAACAACAAACAAATCAAGGTACTCTCTAAAGACATCGTTAACAAAGTGTTGAAATGTAGCGGGAGCGTTACAAAGTCCAAAGGGCATAACTCGGTACTCATAATGTCCGAAGCGGGTACGGAAGGCGGTCTTCCATTCGTCGCCTTTGCGAATGCGAATGAGGTTGTACGCGCCCCGTAAGTCCAACTTGGAGAACACCTTGGCCGACCCCAGTCTCTGAAATAATTCGGGCACTAACGGTAGAGGATAACGGTTCTTAATTGTAACTTTGTTGAGTGCTCGGTAGTCCACACAGGGCCGTAAGGAATGGTCCTTCTTCTGAACAAAGAAAATCCCTGCGCCTGCTGGGGAAGTGGATGGTCGTATGAAACCCTTCTTCAGGTTGTCGTCCAGGTAGGTTTTTAAAGCACCCAGCTCGGTTTCAGATAAGGGGAAGATCCTCCCGAACGGAATCTCCGCTCCAGGGAGTAGGTCAATAGGGCAATCGTATTGCCTGTGGGGAGGTAAAGTCTCTGCGCCCTTTTTACTGAATACATCTAGAAACTGGTGGTAGGCTTCGGGCACAACCTGTCGGAGCTCGGTGTCTGTCTCCATGCAGAGCAGAGAAGAAGAGGCAGGGTCCGTGTTGGTGGCTGGGAAGCAGTTTTGATGACAATATGCAGACGGGAACTCTACTTCTCCAGTGAACCAGTTAATCAGAGGGTTGTGGGCCTTCAACCAGGGCATGCCCAGGATCACGGGAAACAGGGGGGATTTGATGATGTCCAGACTCAGGAATTCCTGGTGAGTTCCGGCTATGGTGACAAAAAGCGGGGACGTCTCCTGAGTAACGGGTCCGGATTTAAGGGAGGAGCCGTCGGCCAGAAAGATTGAAAGTCCCTTTACCCTAGGCCGAAGAGGGATGTTATTCTTCAGGGCAAAAGACAGGTCCATGAAGCCGCTGCAAGCTCCAGAGTCTATGATGGCGTCAACGCTGAGAGTCTCTCCGGAACACTGTAGGAGAAGAGGTACAACCAGGTGAGAGGTGGTGTTGGTGCTGGGCAGAATGGCAGGAGAAGCAGAAGGTGCAAGAAGGCACTTACGTGACTTGGCGGGGCAGGTGCGAACGTAATGTCCAGATTCCCCACAATAAAGGCAAAGGTTGCCAGTTCTCCGGCGTTGGCGCTCCTCGGGCGTCAAGGAAGGGCGAAGTAGACCCAGTTGCATAGGCTCCGAAGAATCCAGAGCAGGTGGAGCAGGAAGGACCGGAGGGTTGGGACTTGGAACCCGCGGCATCATCCAGACTGGGCGAGAAGTGGAAGTTGAGCGCTCTAAACGACGTTCCCTCAAACGCCTGTCAATCTGAATCGAGAGATCGATGAGGGCTTCGAGGGTTTCAGGGGTTCCCACGCGAGCCAATTCATCCTTTAATGCCTCCGAAAGTCCCATGCGGAACTGGTAGCGAAGGGCTGAGTTATTCCACTCTGTGTCGGCACTCCAACGCCTGAACTCAGACACATAGTCCTCTACTGGCCTGCGACCCTGCTGGAGTACATGCAAAGCTGCTTCTGCAGTGGCGGCAAGTTGCGGGTCCTCGTACAGTCGGGACATGGCCAGGAAGAAATCGTTCAAAGAGTCCAAAGAGGGGTCCTTACGTTCGAGGAGACGATGTGCCCAGGTCTGAGGTTCGTCGGTTAATAGAGAAATGACGAACCCCACTTTTGTTGCCTCGAGAGAAAAAGTCCGGGGTTGGAGGGCGAAAAAGAGCTCGCAGGAGTTCCGGAAGGCCCTGAACTTATTCCGGTTACCGGAGAAGCGGTCTGGTGTAGGTACCCTTGGTTCTGGCGGCAACATGACCACTGACGGTGGGCCTGGAGACCCAGAGGCAGCCGGGGCTGCGGCAGATAGGGCCTGGACCTGTTCCTCCAAACGTCCGTAGCCTTCTTGTAGGCTCTTCACGGCCTGGGTGAGGCCGGCTAGATGATGGCAGAGTTCATCCATGGGAGACGCTCCCTGCGAGGGCTCAGACATCCTGGCTGTTCGGTACTGTCACGTACCTGGTTAGAGAGCCCCAACGTGCAGGGAGCGGCGCCTCGTAAACCACCGGCTCTCGAGCCCCTGGTGATGGAGACAGGGGTTCAGGAGCCCGGAGGACACAAGTGCCTAGCCGGATAGCAGATAGCGGGTACAGCTGGAACAGATGGTAACTGGAACGGCAGGTGCACCTGGCGCTGGATGTCGGTCAAGGACTGCTGGACGGCTGGCACAAGTGGACCGGCAAGGTGGCAGAGTCAACGGGTGCCGGACTTCGGGCAGACAGGCGTAGTCAATCAGGCTGGGTCGGTAACTATCTGGCAGTGGAGGTACAGAAGCGGGAGGCAGAGGCGTAGTCAGTCAGGCTGGGTCGGCAACTATCTGGCAGCGGAGGTACAAAGGCGGAAGGCAGAGGCGTAGTCAATCAGGCACAAGGTCAAGGGCAGGCGGAATACAGGCAGAGTCCAGGAACAGGTCGGGTATAATATCAGGAACACAATCACAAACAAACAGCAGAAGTCTCAGGAACGCTGTAGACCGAACAGCGCCGAGGAGCAGGAGCTGTGGCCTTAAATAGTCTATTGGGCACCAGGATTGGTCGTACGGCCCGTTTGCGTACCCCCGCAGGTGGCCGTGGTTACGCTCGTGACCCCGCGCACGTCCGTACGGTGCGAACGCCCGCTTGTGTTGACGCGCACCTGCGAACGTCTGTTGGGACCTGCGTGCACCCGCGCGTGTTCGTTCGCGTCAACCCGCGTCCGAGGGCGTCGGAGATCCCGTCGTACAGGAACCCTGCAGGTACGTCTCTTCTGTACGATCGGGGTAGTGGAACGACCGTGACAGAGATAGAAATATGGATTGTCAACTCATTAATTTAATTATTCCCCCCACTCAAATTTGTTTCATGTGTTGTATACTTAGTAATTAGTCCCCCCCCCCCACCCCACTTACCCACCTAATTTATGTCCCCTGGTCCATCAGAGGGCTGATTAATCTGTGAATTGGTCCGCCTATTTATATATATATTTTTTTTTGGTGTCTTTATTTTTTTCTTTAAATGTTTTTTTGTTTTGTGTCACTTTTTTTTTTCTTTAAATGTGTTTTTTTTTTTTTTACCTTTTTTGTGTATACATCCTGTGTGGAGAGAGAGAGAGATATATAGAGAGATATATATAGAGAGAGATATATAGAGAGAGATATATAGAGAGAGATATGGATTGTCAACTCATTAATTATTCCCCCCACTCAAATTATGTTCATGTGTTGTATACTTAGTAATTAGTCCCCACCCCACTCAAATTATGTTCATGTGTTGTATACTTAGTAATTAGTCCCCACCCCACTCAAATTATGTTCATGTGTTGTATACTTAGTAATTAGTCCCCACCCCACTCAAATTATGTTCATGTGTTGTATACTTAGTAATTAGTCCCCACCCCACTCAAATTATGTTCATGTGTTGTATACTTAGTAATTAGTCCCCACCCCACTCAAATTATGTTCATGTGTTGTATACTTAGTAATTAGTCCCCACCCCACTCAAATTAGGTTCATGTGTTGTATACTTAGTAATTAGTCCCCCCCCCCACCCCACTTACCCACCTAATTTATGTCCCCTGGTCCATCAGAGGGCTGATTAATCTGTGAATTGGTCCGCCTAGTTTTTTTTTTTCTTGGCAGAAAACAAATTAGCAAGATTTCTGTTTAACTGTTGTTCCAAAATGTTTTTGAATTTTCTTTGTTATGAATTGTTTTTATTTAATGACTAATTTTTTTTTTTTTTTTTTTTTTTTTGTTTCAGCTTCCTTCAACGCCACAGGAATGGCAGACTGTGGCTTCCCAGTTCGCTGCCCGTTGGGACTTCCCCAACTGCGGAGGGGCCATCGACGGGAAACATGTGAGGATTGTGCCCCCACCCCATTCGGGGTCCTACTATTGGAATTATAAGGGGTTCCATAGTGTGGTGCTAATGGCGGTGGTGTCGGCACAATGTGACTTCCTTTATGTGGATGTGGGGAAGAACGGCCGGATGTCTGACGGAGGAGTCTTTAGGCAGACCGAGTTCTGCCACCGTCTTACCACTGGTGGCCTGGACTTGCCACCAGATGCCGAAAATGTGGAGGGGCTCCCGTTTGTTTTTCTGGCTGACGAAGCGTTTGGTCTGAGTGAACATCTCATGAGACCCTTCCCCCAAAGGACCCTCACCCCGGAGAGGAGGATTTTTAATTACCGGCTGGCCAGAGCAAGAAGGGTTGTGGAGAGTGCCTTTGGCATTATGGCCAGCCGGTTCCGTCTGTTGCTGACAGCCATCAACCTGGCAGAATATAAACTCAACTATGTTGTTCTGTGCTGCTGCATTCTGTACAATTTTTTAAGGAAATTTTCTGGTAACCAGTACCTGCAGCCTATTGGGCCTGAGGCCGGACTCAGGCTTCCAGAACTGACAGGGCTGGATCATGCCCTTCCTGGCTTAGCCCCCCAAACAGCACGTGAGGTGCGTGACCGCTATGTCAGCTATTTTAATGGTAGGGGGGCTATTCCAATGCCAGCTGACCAATAAAAAAAATCTTTTTCTTGAAATATGTCTTGTCTGTTCAAATTTTTAAGTTTGGTTCTTGTTTGCTTTTTACGTTGCTTGTATCCTACATTGACCTAATTCAGGGATATGCAATTGGCCAACCTCCGGCTGGTGCAAAACTACAAATCAATCATGCCTCTGGGTCTCATGCTTGTGGCTGCCAGTCTTGCTATGCTTCATGGGACTTGTAGTTCTGCAACAGCTGGATTTCCACTAATTGCATATTCCTGTCCTAGTGCATTTGTATAGCAAAGTGGTTTTTGACAATAGGAAATAAGGCCCTTTGTGACAGAAAACACAAAATGACTTTACAAACTGGTATTGAGTATTGAAAGAAGTAGACACACACATTTATTTATTTTTTGATTTTTTAATAGTGCACATTTCAACCAGTGCCTCTTATTTAGATCTTTTTTTTTTGTGTTTTTTTTTTAATTTTTTATTTTTTTTTTGTGAAATTGGTTTTTAAAAAATAATTTTTTTTATATTTTTTTTTTGTTTAAAATTTTTTTTTTTTTTTTTTTTTTTTTGTTAAACATAGAAATATAAAAATCTTGTAAAAACCTTAAAAACTTTTGGGCAAGGAAATGAAGGACATGATCGATTGTGGTTTAGGGGAAAAGGGGCTTATATTCTCCCTAAAACATCGATCATGTCCTTCATTTCCTGCCTCATAGGGACCAGCTGTTGCTGAATGCCCAGGATTTCTTGTTGCATGGCCTGGATGTTGCTCTCCATTATGTCGATCCTGGCATTCCAGGCCATGATCTGCCCTATCAGCCTCTGGGCACTTTCCGCTGAAAAGGGCTCCGCAGCTTCTCCTACCACCACCAGATCATCACCTAAAAACATGTGTAGATAAAAAATTGGTTAAAATATACAGCCATTAATTGTTTACCTTAAACTGGGTTGTCAGACACTCACTTTCACTTTGTGGGGTGTGTAACTCCACCTGCTCTTCCTCCTCCACATCTAGCCCTGGGCTCGGCTCATCCAGTGGAGCTACGGAGCTTGGTCCAGCGGAGGATACCGAGCTCCGTAGCTCCCTCGCAGATACAGGACTGGGCAGCTCCAATACCGACGCAGGGCTGGGGTTGGGGCTGGGGCTGGGGCTAATTGCCCAATCAGGCTGGCGAGGTCGGGGGGTCCTGGGCTGCTCCGCCTCTTGTCTGAGTCTGTGTTTCCCTATGAGAATGAAAAAATAAAAAATAAAAAAATACTTTTAAGCATAGTGATATTTGAGTTCAGAAATTTGAATATGAAACATTGGTTTGAAGTGGTGTAAAATTATTAGCTGGTTATTACAAGATCCTAGTTTAATACATCCTTAAAATGACTTTTTTTTAGTTAGGCTGTGTTCAGACTGCTGCGATGTGTGAACGCTGCAAATCTACTGTGGTTTCACGCATCGCATGCGGAGTTCGCACTGCCCTATGTGACCTGCTGGGAGTATCAGTGTAAAGTTTTATTGACACCTCCAAATTAGTTATCACTTCACAGTGCAATCTTTAAACTCGGACAGGAATCGGACAACATGGTGTGAACACCCATGTGATCCGATTTGGCTGTGGACTAAAAAAAGGGCCATGTACAAGTTTGGTCCGGATGCGATGTAAATTCAGCCATACTATATGCATGGCTGAAATCGCATCACACAGAGATCACATGTGATTTGCACTGCAGTGCGGTGCAAATCACATTTGATCTCGTACATTGCAGCAATGTGAACCTAGCCTTTAACCAAACTGTGATACTGTATATCTTTTGTCCAAGTTTCACAGACGGACACACTCGAATCAACGCCTGGAGTACCTGTGTGTGATTATGTCAAAAATGTTCTATGAAGGCCCAAACTACACTTATAAAAGTTTCCTAGTCCAGATGTTGAACCAGCATTTTATCTATCTATGTATCTCATTTTTTTAATTGAGTCTACATTGCACTGAATAAATTTATGAAACTTTATTAAAAATTTATATCCTATAAACTGAGCGTGACAATTCAGTTTATCATGAACAATACAAAAAAAAAAAAAATAACTAATTTAAATCTAATCCAACACCAGATAAATTTACACCATACACAAATTCATGCTATTTACGCCCACATATACGAACAACCATATGCGCCATATTTTCAGAAACAACCTACACGAACGATTACGATCCGCCAGAGGTTCAGTCACTATCTACATGAACGATTACGATCAAATCCGCCAGTTTTACATACACTATCTATACGTACGATTACGATCAAATCCGCCAGTTTTGCATACACTATCTATACGTACGATTACGATCAAATCCGCCAGTTTTACATACACTATCTATACGTACGATTACGATCAAATCCGCCAGTTTTACATACACTATCTACACGAACGATTACGATCAAATCAAACGATTATGTCCGACAGTCACGAGAAACGCGGAGTTTACTCACTTTTTTTCAGGACCTTTTTGATGCGGTCATATTGGTCCGGCTCCCTGGACTTGATGTCCGACCATCTTTTCCGCAGCTGGTCCTTTCCTCTCCGTACCCCGAATTTTGACTCCAAGGCTGTGACCACCTCGTCCAAGATGGCGCTTTTCCTTATATTTGGTTTTGGGTAAGGGCCATGTTCCCCATCATAATCCTCCCTTTGAAGGATAGCTACCATCTCCACCATCTCTTCGAACGCCATATTGGTGGCCTTATATCTCCTCCTTGCTTGGGGCCCACGGCTTTCCTCCGCGCTGCTCACGCTGCTAATTGAGCTTGCATCCGCCATTTTCCACTCTCATACACCCACAGCGGAAGGAGGGTAAAAGGGGCGGGGAAACACGGTCGCAAGGAACGTCAGGGGCGGGCGACGCAGGCGGAGCCTGAGCGCATGCGCCGTGTATAAAGCGGTACCACGAGGCCGTACGCTTGTCCGAACGGGAGCAGCGAGTGCTACACGCGACGGTAAGATAGTTATCATTTTATTTTCGGTTAATTTAAAGCCTGCGTTAGGGATATCCATATTTATTTTTATTCTTATTGATGTTTAATTGATTTCTATGTGGGTTGGTGGTTGAGTGGGCTTGGTGTTTTGTGTGGTAGTGTGGGGGTGGGTGTATAGGGGGTGGGGCTAGTGTGTGTGTGTGTGTGTGTGTGTGTGTGTGTGTGTGTGTGAGTGTTTGTGTGTGTGTGGGGGGGAGTGTTTGTGTGGGGGGGGGGCAGTAGTGTGTGTAGAGTGTGTGTGTGTGTGTGTGTGTGTGTGTGTGTGTGTGTTTGTGTGTGTGTGGGAGGGGTAGTGTGTGTGTGTGTGTGTGTGTGTGTGTGTGTGTGTGTGTGGGGGGGGGGGGGTAGCGTGTGTAGTAGTGTGTGTCTCGCCTACATTGTCACAATATAGTGTGCATTTGGTCTGACTTTTTTTTTTTTTTTTTTTTCTTTTCAGAAAATGAAAAAGTATAGTGCAGACCCCTTTAAAGAGGAGGCCTTCCTCTCCACCTTTATAGATCTAGTGGAGTCCCACAGCAATCTGTGGGATACAAAACACCCCCAATACCCAATCCGTGCTGCCCGGAAGAAGACACTGGAGACAGTTTTGGCGTTTGTGAGAACCCGAGTCCCCCAGGCAGACACTACCTTTGTGAACGCCAAAATTCAGAACCTGCGTAGCGCGTATAGGCGGGAGCAAAGAAAGATCCTAGAGTCCCAAACATCAGGATCAGCAGCAGGTCAGGTCTATGTACCTAGGCTGTGGTATTATGACAGGTTGCGTTTTCTGGATGACACGTCAGAAGCCAGGCAGTCACTTTCGACTCTTCCGTCTACCCGTCCCTCCACCCTTCCCTCCGCCTCAGGTGAGCCATCCCTGGAAGATCCAGACCCTTCCTTGCTGGACGAGGTTGATGCGCCCAGCTGGAGCCAGGTATATTTTAGTTTCTAACGTTTGGATTGCTCAAATATTAATGATGTCAAGTTCAATGTTTGAATTGCTTCCAAATCTAGGATTTCATCACAAATTAAATTAGATAGAAGGGACAGTAGTTTCCACAAATGTGGCTCAAATCTTAAGGAACTGATGGAAAAATGATGGTGTCAAAATGATAGCCTTTTGTATTTCAAGACAAATGTATTTGCAAGTGAGAACTGTAAAATTGTTAGTGATTGATGATTTCTAAATATAGACATATTTTAGTTATTGATTGCTTTGTTTTTTTACACAGGATGAGCTCACCCAGGAGGAGGCCGGGACCAGTGGTATGGAGGAGGAGGCCGGGACCAGCCACACGCAGGAGCTAGCTGGGCCCAGCAGGAGTAGGACTGAGAGCCAGGTCCCTCCCCTCCGCCTAGCCAGCAAAAGGCCCAGGAGGATGGGCCGTACAGAGGAGGAGTCCTTGGTGCTGATACGGCAAGCCACCCAGATTTTGACAAAACCCCCCAATCCGCAGGAGGCCTATGCCACTTATCTGGCTAGCAAGCTCCAAGAAATGGACAAACCCCAAAGAGACATGTGTGAGGCAATCTTCTTTGATGCCATACAACTGGGTCTGAAGGGTGAGCTCACACCCACCACGAAGCTCTACAAAACAGACCCTACTGCTCCTCATCCTCCTCCTCCTCCTCCTCCTCCTCCTACCACAACTCCACCACCAGAGGCACAGCCTCCAGCGAAGCGTGGAAGGAAGGCTAGACGGAAGAGTCACAAGTGACTGCCTGGCTTCAGTCTGCTCTGAAAGAAGACGCAGGCTGTTGTAGTACCACAGTCTGGGGACATAGATCTCATCTGCTGCTGTTCCTGGTCTTTGGGATTCTAGGACCTGGTTGTGCTCCCTATGTACATGCTACGCAGGTTCGGAATTTTGGTGTCCACTCACTTGATGTGTGCCTGGGGGACAAAAGGCTTCACAAACGTCAAAATTGTCTCCAGTGTTGCCTCCCTCTTGATTTATTTTGGTTATGAGGAAAAATAAAAATTTTTGATTTAAAAAAAAAATTGTATGTTTTCTTTTTTTTTATTTTTTTAATCAATATTTTTGTATAATTTTGGGTTAAAAAAAACAAAGTTTATTTGTGAGTAGGCAGATACATGTCAAAAGACTCTGGGGGTTATTTACAAAACACATGTTCATGTAAATATGCTAACTTCAAGTGCAATTTTTAAAGCACTGCAAGTGCACTTGGAAGTGCAGTCGCTGTAAATTTGAGGCTTAACATTTGAAATGAGGGGAAGCTCTGCTGATTTTGAACATGCAATCATGTGTAGGCTAAAATGATGGTTTGGGTATCTATCTATCTATCTATCTATCTATCTATTGTAGACATGTCACTGGAGAAGTGATCGAGGGGGTGTACATCTCACCTAGGTTGCTACACAGTGTGAGATGGTAAATCCAGGATGGATCAGTTTCTCAGCAGCGATATGCTGCTGAGTTGTTATTTAATTTTGCCGGGCCTGGGTTTATATGGAATGGCAGGTAGGTTTGGTAGAGGGACCTGTCATTCCACATCCCCCGATCCAGTTCTGGGTTTGGGATCAGGTGAGCTTTGATCCTAATTAGCCTGGGAAGCTAAAGGCACTGCAGGGTCTGCAGGTGGTTGCTCTCAGCCAGGGAACGAACAATCTGTGTTGAAGGAAGCTGCAAGCACAGCCACTGCTGGAGCTAAAACTCACCCTGCGATATCCAGGCGAAAGACGCTGTGTTTGTAAGTGTCAGATAGGTGAGCAGAACCTGTTAGTAAGCGCCCAGCCGGGCTAGGACTTTTATTTTTGTTGTACTTAGAAAGCACGGTGTTGCTGTATATTTTGTTTGCTGGACTGTTTGTACCACGAATAAACGCCAAGATCTGCTTTATAAATTCCAAGTCTGCTGTGAACTGTGTCCAAACACACCCTACCCCGGGAAGATCCCTTACAATTGGTGGAGAATGCGGGCAACGCGGTTGCTAGGGGCAACGGTGTGGACAGACTTGGCTACAGCTGCTGATGTCCTGGGTGAAAGCTGCAACTACACTCCAAAAACAGTCCAGCAACATGGAGGAGATGCTGAAGCAGTTTATGCAAGTGAGTTTGCAACAACAGCAGGCGCAGACAGAGGCCAATAGACGACATGAACAGTCCATGGCTGCACAACAGCAGATGATGGCTGCACAACAGCGGATGCATAAGGAAGAGTTGCAAGCTTTGCGCCAAAGCCAACAACAACTTATCGAGCACCTGATAGTAAATCGAGAGGCGCCTGTGGTTGCTAATCCACCCACAATGGAGGGAGCCGCTCCAGAGATTTTTTTTGGGAGAAGGACTGTGCAGAAAGCGCTGCAAAAGATGACTGCTGAGGACGATGTTGAGGCCTATCTAACAGTATTTGAGCGCGTGGCTGAGCGAGAGAAGTTACCAGCCGCTGAGTGGGCAGAGGTAATTGCGCCCTATTTAACAGGTGAACCTCAAAAGGCCTACTATGACCTCAGTGAGCAAGAGGTTAAGGACTATACTCGGCTAAAAGAGGAGATACTTGCCCGACTAGGAGTTACTACTGCAGTCCGTGCCCGGAGGGTACGCAACTGGAGCTACAGTCTGGACAAATCAGCGAGGTCCCAGATGTATGACCTAATCCATTTGGCAAGAAAGTGGTTGGAGCCAGACACTTCTACTCCTGCACAAATCCTAGAGAAGGTCGTGATGGATCGCTACCTCCGAGCGCTTCCTACTGACCTGCAACGCTGGGTGGGACAAGGTGATCCTAGGAACGCAAACGAACTTGTCAACCTTGTGGAGAGGTTCCAGGCGACTGAGGACTACCTCCGTGATGTTCCTGCAGCATCTTCACCTCCCCGGAGCGCCAGAACTGTGCCGTCAGCTGGTAAGAGACTTCCATCTATTGGGGGAGTGTGGAGGGGTGCTGATGGGGGGAAAAGGGCTCAAGTGGTGTCTCAGGGACAAAAGACTGGTGATGGTCCCGGGTGGCTAAGGGGCTCTGAAAAGGACTCCTTGCCAAAGAGACCAGGCCCTATCCAGTGTTGGAGATGCCATGAGGCGGGACACGTGTCTGCCCATTGCCCTCTTACCTCTGAACCCATGGAATGTGACGCTAGCCGGCGTCAGTCGCTATTTGCGGAACCATCTTGTGCTGCAGTTCCTGGACTAGAGACTGAACCGCAAATCTGCAACATTACAATCAATGACTTTCCTGTTAAAGCGTTAATGGACTCAGGAAGCCTTGTAACCTTGGTGCATGCTAGCCTGGTGACTGGGGACTTAGAGTCTAAAAAGCATATGAGTGTTGTGTGCATACATGGTGATACAAAAGTGTACCCTATAGTGCTGGCTAAAGTCGGGACTGAACAAGGCACCGTACAATATGAAGTGGGTGTGGTTAAAAACCTCATGCATAATGTAATATTGGGGCGCGATTTTCCATTATTCTGGGCTCTTTGGAAAAAAAGAAAAATCCCCAAAAGGAGTGAGGATACCTCTAAGGGGGTTGCCTTGTCCACTGTGAATGATAAAAATGTGCAGGATGAAAATGATTGTTTTCCTTTGCAGGTCCTGGCTGGGGAGGAGGAGGCTCCTCCCACTGAGCAAAATATACTAGACTTAGAGGTGTCTAGCGATAATTTTGGGACTGCACAATTACAGGACCCCACTCTCAAAAATGCGAGAGAGCAGGTTGCTGTTATGAACGGGGTACCTCAGGAACCAGATGCTGAAAAAAGATTTCCACATTTTTCGGTGACTAATGATCTTTTCTATAGAGTCAATAAGGTTAAAGATGAGATTGTGGAACAGCTTCTGGTACCTAAGCCGTACCGGCGTCAGGTGCTTGACATGGCACATAACCATGTTCTTGGGGGACACTTGGGGACTGACAAAACGCGAGAGAGGGTTCTCCAGAGGTTTTTTTGGCCGGCCATATATGATGACATTAAAAAATACTGTGAGTCGTGCCCCACATGTCAGGTTAGTGCCCCAGTGTCACATTTTCGCAGTCCTTTGGTTTCGCTCCCTATTATAGAGGTGCCTTTTGAGCGTATTGCCATGGATTTAGTGGGTCCCATTGTAAAGTCAGCTAGAGGACACCAGTATATTTTGGTAGTCCTGGATTATGCGACCCGCTA
The DNA here is from genome assembly GCF_037356315.1 of Lithobates pipiens. Taxonomy (NCBI): domain Eukaryota; kingdom Metazoa; phylum Chordata; class Amphibia; order Anura; family Ranidae; genus Lithobates; species Lithobates pipiens. The sequence continues at coordinate 243,565,805 of NW_027507748.1, read as the reverse complement.
TCCTGAGGCTGTACCCTTAAGAAACACTGCATCTAAAACAATTGCACGTGAGTTGTTTTATATGTTCTCTAGGACTGGGATCCCCAAAGAAATCCTAACTGACCAAGGTACGCCATTTATGTCGAAAGTAATGAAGGAATTATGCAAACTATTTAAAATCTCACACATCCGTACCTCTGTGTACCACCCCCAGACGGACGGATTGGTGGAGAGATTTAATAAAACTTTGAAACATATGTTGAAGAAAGTGGTGGCAAAAGATGGTCGTGACTGGGATCATTTATTACCCTACCTCATGTTTGCTATTAGGGAGGTGCCCCAAGCGTCCACAGGGTTCTCACCATTCGAGTTGGTCTATGGTCATCACCCTAGGGGTCTACTGGACATTGCAAAAGAGACATGGGAGAATGAGTCCACCCCATACAAGAGTGTTATTGAGCATGTAGCACAAATGCAGGACCGTATAGCCACTGTAATGCCCCTGGTAAGGGAACACCTCCAGAGGGCTCAAGAGGCCCAAAGTAGAATTTACAACCGGTCCGCAAGAATCAGGACATTCAACCCAGGCGATAGGGTCCTTATACTAGTCCCCACTGTTGAGAGTAAATTCTTGGCGAAGTGGCAAGGTCCTTATGAAATTGTTGAAAAGATCAGTGAGGTGAACTACAAGGTGCACCAACCAGGTAGATGGAAGCCTTTCCAAGTTTATCACATAAACTTGATCAAGCCCTGGAAAGACAGGGAATCCTTGGTGGCGACAAATACTGTTAATGATTTGTCACAACCAATCCCTCCAGTCAAGGTAGGTGATACTCTATCAGTGTCACAGAAACAGGAGGCTCAGGAATTTTTACAGAAAAACAAAAACAAGTTCTCTGACCTCCCAGGGCGTACACACCTCATCCATCATCACATTGAAACTGAGCCTAGAAGCAGAGTAAACCTTAAGCCCTATAGGATACCGGAGGCACGTAGGGAAGCCGTATCTGCCGAGGTAAAACGTATGCTTGCTCTGGGGGTAATTGAGGTGTCACAGAGTGAATGGTCCAGCCCAATTGTGCTAATCCCAAAGCCCAATGGAACTTGGAGGTTCTGTAACGATTTCAGAAAGTTGAATGAGATCTCCAAGTTCGATGCGTATCCTATGCCCAGGGTAGATGAGTTGATTGAGAAGTTGGGTAACGCCAGGTACATAACCACTCTCGATCTCACAAAGGGCTACTGGCAGATTCCACTTTCTGGTGAGGCTAAAGAGAAAACTGCATTCTCCACCCCTGATGGGCTATTCCAGTATGTAGTGATGCCATTCGGGTTACATGGAGCGCCTGCAACTTTCCAGAGGTTGATGGACTTGATTCTGCGACCACATCGTGATTACTCAGCTGCCTACCTCGATGATGTGGTCATTTTTAGCCCTGATTGGGAAAGTCACCTCTGTAAGGTACAGGCCGTGTTGGATGCCATAAGTGATGCGGGGTTGACCATAAATGCCGAGAAGTGTGCTCTAGCCCTAGAAGAGGCCAAATATCTGGGCTACATTATTGGGAGAGGGTTGATTAAGCCACAGCTAAATAAAATTGAGGCAATACAGAATTGGCCTAGACCCCTGACAAGGAAACAGGTTAGAGCTTTCCTGGGTATTACGGGGTATTACCGTAGATTTGTGCCGAACTTTGCCTCAGTTGCTGCTCCACTAACTGACTTGACAAAGGGCGGAAAGACAGCAATGGTCACGTGGACCCCAGAGGCCGAGAAGGCTTTCCAAAGCCTTAAGTCTGCCTTGTGCCAACCACCTGTGTTAGTTACCCCCGATTTCAGGCGAGAATTTCTGGTCCAGACAGATGCCTCTAACACAGGCTTAGGTGCAGTACTCTCACAAGTAGTGAATGGTGAGGAGCATCCAGTGACGTACTTGAGTAGAAAACTAACCCCGGCCGAGAAAAATTATGCCATTGTGGAGCGAGAATGTTTGGCAGTAAAGTGGGCCCTAGAATCGTTAAAGTATTACTTGCTAGGCAGGAAATTCAAGTTGGTGACAGACCATGCCCCCCTAACATGGATGAAGTTAAACAAGGAGAGAAATGCAAGAGTGACTAGATGGTTTCTCTCCCTACAAAACTTTAATTTCACTGTGGAACACAGGCCAGGGAAATTACAGGCAAATGCTGACGCATTGTCGAGGGTGAGTTGTCTGTGGGGACAAAAGGCTCAGCCCTCCGGTCTGAAAAAGAGGGGGGGGATATGTAGACATGTCACTGGAGAAGTGATCGAGGGGGTGTACATCTCACCTAGGTTGCTACACAGTGTGAGATGGTAAATCCAGGATGGATCAGTTTCTCAGCAGCGATATGCTGCTGAGTTGTTATTTAATTTTGCCGGGCCTGGGTTTATATGGAATGGCAGGTAGGTTTGGTAGAGGGACCTGTCATTCCACATCCCCCGATCCAGTTCTGGGTTTGGGATCAGGTGAGCTTTGATCCTAATTAGCCTGGGAAGCTAAAGGCACTGCAGGGTCTGCAGGTGGTTGCTCTCAGCCAGGGAACGAACAATCTGTGTGTTGAAGGAAGCTGCAAGCACAGCCACTGCTGGAGCTAAAACTCACCCTGCGATATCCAGGCGAAAGACGCTGTGTTTGTAAGTGTCAGATAGGTGAGCAGAACCTGTTAGTAAGCGCCCAGCCGGGCTAGGACTTTTATTTTTGTTGTACTTAGAAAGCACGGTGTTGCTGTATATTTTGTTTGCTGGACTGTTTGTACCACGAATAAACGCCAAGATCTGCTTTATAAATTCCAAGTCTGCTGTGAACTGTGTCCAAACACACCCTACCCCGGGAAGATCCCTTACACTATCTATCTATCTATCTATCTCTACTTGCATAGTCCTGCTTGGCCCAAAAAAATGAAAGTCCATCTTGTTTCAAACCCCCCACCCCAAAAAAAAAAAAAAAAAAAAAAAAAAAAAAAACAATAGTAGTTCCAAAAATATATAGTAATAGATTTTTTTTTTTCTGAAATAAATAAATAAATAAATAAATAAATAAATAACTCTGTGTGAATATAAGCAGCAAAGCTACTTCACTTTTCTTGCATTACGAAGAAGAAAAGAACGGGCTATATTAAAAAAAACACAAAATTAGCAGCATGACGAATATGCTAGCTTCAATACAAACACTAGTTTTACAAGACCGAGCGCTTCCGCCCTGTAAATTCTTTCTGAGTATGCGCGGAACTTAGTTTGTCGAACAAGCCTACACACGGGCGGACTGTTTCAGCGGACAGTTTTTCGGAATTTCCGAAAAACCTTGTTCGTCCAACTGTCCGCTGAAACTGTCCGCTGAAAGCCCACACACGAGCGGACTGTCCGCCCAAACACTGTTCAGCGGACAAGGTTGGGCGAACAGTCCGCCCGTGTGTACGCGGCCTAACTTTACTAGAATGCATTAAGCTTGTGTATGATAGGTTATTTTTATTTAAAAAGTCTAATTTTGGCCGGACAACCACTTTAACTGGTTCCCGACCAGTGCAAGCCGATGTACGTCGGGAGAATGGCACGGGCAGGCATATTGGCGTACAGGTACGTCCAATCTTCAATGCCGCCCTGCCACCGCGAGCGCACTGCTGGTGGCACGCTCTCGTGCTGGGCGGGACCCCCGTGAGTCCGGTTGTGGGTCCCGCGGTCTCACGGTACGGCTGAATGGAGGAAATGCCGTGTAAACAGCATTTCTCCATTCTGCCTAGCAACTAGTGACGCTGATCTCTGCTCCATGTGATTGGAGCAGAGATCAGTGTTCACTAAATGAAAGCCCAAACCCCCCACAGTTAGTAACACACCCCTAGGAACACTTAACCCCTACACTGCCACCCACTGGTTAACCCCTTCACTGCCAGTGTCATTTACACAGGAATCACTGCATTTATATAGCAGTGATTACTGTAGAAATGACAATGGTCCCAAAAATGTGTCAAAAATGTCCGATGTGTCTGCCACAATGTCGCAGTCACAATAAAAATTGCTGATCACCGCCTTTACTAGTAAACAAATAAATAATAAAAGATTATTAATAAAAATGCCATAAAACTATCCCTATTTTGTAAACGCTGTAACTTTTGCGCAAACCAATCAATAATCGCTTATTACGATTTTTTATTTTACCAAAAATATGTAGAAGAATACGTATCGGCCTAAACTGAGGGAAAAAAGTGTTTTTTTTATATATTTTTGGGGGATATTTATTATAACAAAAAGTAAAAAATAATGCGTTTTTTTCAAAATTGTCGCTCTATTTTTGTTTATAGCGCAAAAAATAAAAACTGCAGAGGTGATCAAATAACACCAAAAGAAAGCTCTATCTGTGGGAAAAAAAGGACGTCAATTTTGTTTGGGAGCCACATCGCACGACCGCACAATTGTCAGTTAAAGCGACGCAGTGCCGAATCGCAAAAAGGGGTCTGGTCTTTGACCAGCAAAATGGTCCGGTCTGTAAGTGGTTAATTTTAAAATACGAATCGATTTCTTTAACCAACTCTTCTCGGATTTCAGGACGTTGCAGGAGGCTTTCATTCAATTTCCAGTTCCAATCCATCTTATGTGTAGACTCCTTCAGAAGAATATTTATCATGACTGGCGCATGGTCAGACCATGTTATGTTTCCTATACATATGTCCTGTACTAACGATAATGTTTGCTGAGATAGTAAAAAGAAATCGATGCGTGAATATCGTTGGTGGGGGTTTGAGAAAAATGTATAATCCCTTTCATCTGCATGGAAAGCCCTCCATACATCAACCAATTGAAGTTCGTTTAATTTGCGAAGGATATTTTTCCTAATTCTTCCAGAGACAGAAGATGTCCCATTCGAGGTGTCTAGTTTGGGGTCTAGAGGGACATTAAAGTCCCCCCCTATAATAAGTATCCCTTCCTTAAATTCCATTAATTTTGATAAGGCTTTATTCAAAAACCCATCTTGATGTATATTTGGGGCGTAAACTGTAGCAAGGGTTACTTTAACATTTCCTATAAGCCCCTTAAGGAATAAATATTTCCCCCCTGGTTCTTGACATTTATCCAACAGAGACCACGTTATACAATTAGAAATTAAAATGGCCACTCCCTTGGTTTTAGCCTCTTGATTTATGGCATGATAAACATTTGGAAAGTTTCTATTTTGGAGGTAGGGAAATTTTCCCTCCTTCAGATGAGTTTCTTGTACCATGCCAATATCAGTTTTGGAACGTTTTAAATCATTTAATAACATTTTACGTTTTTCAGGAACATTAAGTCCTCTGGTATTAAGTGATGTTACACGTAATCCCTCCATCTTGTCTGGGCCAAGAAGGAGAAAAACCAAAAAAAAAAAAAAAAAAGGGGGGATGAGGTCCCCCTATTGGGGAAAATCTTTCAAGTTTCCCCTACACCTACCTCTGGGTTCTAAGTTTCCCATAGGTGTAAGGTATGGGCAGGTGGCTAGCAAATACGGAGCGCATGCAACGCTACTCCCCCTCCAGGTAGTCCCTTTATATTAACATCCATTCTGGCAGCTTCAATAATTTAATCAATTTTTTCTGATCTTCCCCCTCCCTCTATTCAATATTATACAATATTACACAATATATATAATTCTCCCATACCCTTGCCATGTATTCCAATTCAGGTCCAACTATAATCCCCCAAGCCAGTCTAGGAGCTGTGCCCTACTATTTAGGGACAAAACCCCTTTCCTCTCCCCAACCCCCCCCAAAAAAAATATATATATATTGTCCTTACATTTCTATTGAGTTATTCCATTCCTTATCCCCTTAACCCAAAATAAGTGTATATTTTTAGTGTATACTTTATAGTGTATATTATAATTACAACCTTTATATCGCTCCCCGTCCACCCACCTACCTTCCTGAATCCCCATCCCTCCCTTCATACCCCTACCTCATGACCCCCAAATCCTTTAACAAACCAAATTTCATGTGAACCCTAAACCAGTGATATCAAATCTCCATATTTTATTGTGTAAATAGTGAACACCCAAAATTTACTTTGTTAACTAATGTTTGTGTCTATCTAATAATATAAAAAAAACAAAAAAACACCCATAACAACCAAAGGGGGGAGGGGAAATTGTGGGGGGAGGGAGAGGATAACATGGCAATCATATACATATTATTTTATATCATCCTATATATATATATTATGAAAAGTAAATTATCCAGGGTCCATACTGAACCCTGGCCCTTAACAATAGGGGAGGTATCATCCAGTATATATACATAACCCTTATTCTTTTATAGCGCATTAACCTGGGGTAAGGAGCCTGCATCAGCTATTTGTTGTGCAGTTGCTTCTTTACTGCCCATCGAGACTTCAACATCAGTCCTTAAAGCCCCCTCTTTTAAACGTCTTTTCTTTATAGGTTGAAGACAATCTTGCACCTCACACCGATCGGTTTCCAAAAAAGAAAATAGAGTCGGTAAATCCTGTGGAGATGAAAGCACAAAAGAGGCTGATCCCCTTTTAACCGTCAGGGAGATTGGGTACCCCCATCGGTAGGTGCCCCCCAAAGACTTTATTTTCTCCAGTATTGGCCGCAGTTGAGCCCTCCGCTGTAAAGTAGCTTTGGATAGGTCCGGTAGAATACTGATCTTGGCACCTTCATAAACTATCGGGCCTACATTCCATGCTTTACGACTAATCCTCTCCCTATGAGCATATCTATGTAAGCACCCGATTACATCCCTCGTCCTGGACAGGTCTGTTGCACGTGGGCCTGGAGCTCTGTGGAGTCTGTCAAATTCAATTTCTCCTGGGGCCATATTAACCCCAAGGTTATGGCATATAGAGACCACAGTCCTATGTAGATGATCTTCCTCAATACTTTCGGGGATGCCTCTAAATCTAAGGTTGTTTCTCCTACTTCAGTCTTCTGCTGCTTCAAATTTTAATTGTATAATGGATGTCTGTGCTATCTGCTCTCTTTCTAATTTGGAGATCCTTTCCTCTATACTATTGAAAGCTGATGTTTCCACATTTACCCTTTCTGTTAAAGCATGTACCTCTGACCGTATTGACTGAATTTCCCTTCTGTGTCCCTCCTCCAGTCGGGACACCAGGGCCTCCATTTCTTGGCGTGTTGGGGGAGCCTGCATAATTGTTCTCAGGGCCTCTATTTCTTGGTGAGTTGGAAGGGCTTGCATTACAGATCTTAAATCCATACTGCCTGTAGGTTCCTCCAAAATTTCCCGATATCCTGCCTCTAACCCCAATTCAGGCCTTGCCCTCGCCTGATTTATGTCCAATGCTGCGTGATAATGGGAGACTCATCCGAGGTGCTGCCATTGGGATCTCAATACCAGCTGTCTCCCTAGTCTCTAGTGTGGACGCCCGAGCTGTAGCTGCTCGTGTATACGGAAAGAAACCTTTAATCTCCTTTTGGGCAGCTTTTTCCTCTCTCCTCCTCCTTGTGCTGTGCATCCCATTTGAGCAGGCAAATTCCCGTTTTTAGAAATCAATAATGAGGGTAGTGGGTAAAAAAAAACAGTACCCTATGTTTCAGTATTAGCCCTGTATGTAAAATAATATAAATACAGCACTCTCCAACTGTTTTTTTTTTTTTTTTTTTTTTTTAACAGAGGCTCACTGTAGGCTTCTTTAGCAATCTTCACTCAGTCTTAATTCAATATATACAATAGTGTAGGCTCAGCACTTCTCCAACAATCTAACATAGGCTCACCTCTCCATGTACTTCCACGTGCTCCTTACAATTCTGTGCCTCCAGACCTGTAGATTCCGTCAATCAGCTTACTTTTTCAGAGTTCTCCCAGGGCTCTCAGGGCTCCTGTCTTTACAATGGGCGGGATGAGTAGGGAGGGATGGCTGGATCTAGGCAGAGATATGAAGCACTGGCTACACTAGCAGCCCTGTTACTCCCAGGGCTAGCTTCTTACGTTGACATTCACGTCCACCTCCACCTCCACTCTCTCTCACAGCTGTTCCTCCGTTTCCTCCACTCCCTCCTCCACCTCACCACTGAGCCGACCGTCCGCCCTCCGCTCTGAGTGGATCAATTTCAGCAGGGGGGGAAGGCAGCGCAACACAGCCCAACACAGCACAGACAGACGGTTCAGACTCAGGCTCAGTGGGATCTCGGCAGCACAACAAACAGCAGGAGCGCTCAGCGGGAACACTGCGAGGGCCACAACAACTTCTCTTTCTCAACAGGTCAGCAGGTCAGCATTCATAAGGGTTACAAACCACGGGCTGCAGCTGGCTTCTCGAGCGGGATGCTGGAAGGGAAGAGTCAGCGTTCACATCACACCGCCATCCGCTAAGCCACGCCCCCGCCGCACATGTGTATGTTTTTTTTTATGGTGTAGGGGTCCCCCTCAAAATCCATACCAGACCCTTTAGGTCTGGTATGGATTTTAAGGGGAACCCCGCACCAAAATGAAAAAAAATGGAGTGGGGCCCCCCAAAAATCCATACCCGACCCTTATATGAGTATGCAACCTGGCAGGCCACAGGAAAAAAGGAGGGGATGAGAGAACGCCTCCCCTCCTTAATCCTACCAGAGCACATTACCTCAACATGGGGAGGTTGCTTTTGGGTAGCACCGCGACTTTCTGACACCGCGGGGAAGCCATTGGGAAGTCCCCTGCATCAGAGGGGGGGGTCACCTGGCTGCGTCACTGTGTGGCCCATCCCTCAGTTATATAAGAACTGTCACCTGCAAGGACACGTCAGACAGTGGGAGCGTCCCATGGATCGGTGGCAGCCTGAAGGGCTTTTTTCTGTCCGCTGGTGGAGCGAGAGAAGAAAATGAATGGACTTTGTGGGACATTTTTATTTTTTAAGGGCTTGTCTCAAAGTGTCTTGTGTTTTTTTTAAACATTTTGCCACTTTTTTTGTGAAATGGTACGGGTTCAATGTAAATGTAAAATGGGGGAGCCGGGATCTGAGGGTCCCCTTGTTAAAGGGGCTTCCAGATTCCGATAAGCCTCCCACCCACAGACCCCCACAATCACTGGGCAAAGGTTGTGGGGATGAGGCTCTTGTCCCCATCAACATGGGGAAAAGGTGCTTTGGGGCTACTCCAAAGCACCCTCCCCATGTTAAAGGCATATGGCCTGGTATGGTTCAGGAGGGTTGCGTGCTTGGATAAGGGTCTGGTATGGATTTTTGGAGGAACCCCTATGCCTTTTTTTTCAATGACTTTTATCTGTATTGCTGAGACCCGACAATTCATTATAGCCGCTAGTAGTTTTATTTTCCTTTAGAATGTCATAACACGGGAAAAATGTGCGACTTTACAGACATAAAGACGTACCCCCCATGGTATGAAATTTAAAGGAATATTTTCCTTTTTCTGGGGCCAACTCAAGCCCTGTATACCTAAAAACACCCTATCCGAGGCAGGCTAAGTATACCCAATTTTACAAAATACTAAAATTACTAATTTACTAAGTGTAACCAATTTTACAAAATACTACTACTAGCACAGCTGCCCAAATACCACGCTACTAAAGAAACCCCATTGTGGGTTGCACTAGAAAAGGTTGACTACGACCCACTCTCAACAGCTAACCTTCTGTGGTAACCATTAGGGATGAGCTACGTGTTCGAGTCGAACATACGTTCGACTCGAACATCGGCTGTTCGCCCGTTCGGCGAATTCCAAACATTATGAGCCGTTCGTGCCAAATTCGTGTGGCGCTCACGGCCCACAATGCACTGCGATGGTGCAGTGCATTGCTGGCTCATGATTGGCCAAGCATGCACTGTGACCCCGCATGCTTGGCCAATCACAGCGCCAGCAGCGAGGAGAGCCATGATTGGCCACAGGCAGGATGCCTGTGGCCAATCATAGCTCAGGCTGTGTAGTACACGCCCCACACTATATAAGGCCGCCAGCGCGGCGGCCTTGTGTAGTGTGTTGGCGTCTGAAGCAGTTAGTAGGTGTTCTGTGTACCTTCAACACAGTATACACCGATCGTTTTCCGCCGATTTTTCGATCTTGCTCTTCTGTAGTGGTTGTTGTCTGCGTGCACCGCTATATCCACCTCACCTATATAGCTAGCGATATATCTATCTTTTATAATAGAGCTTGCAGTCAGTGTTAGGAGCTTGTGTGTGCTGTCTGCGTGCTCTGTATCCAGTACACACCGCTATATCCACCTACATAGCTCTTCTCTATTTGAGCCATCTGCCATCTGCAGGAGTTATTGGAAGTTGTGGATGCCTCCAGCACAGCACAGTATACATCTGTATTTACCCTTTTATTGCTGGTGTTCTATAATAAAGGCATCTGCAGGAGTTAGTGGGTATTGTGTGCCTCCAGCACAATATACACTACCCAATTGCTGTTTTAGCCAACTCCCTTCAGGCCATTACCATGTCTGGAAGGCCAGCAAGGAGAGGCAGACAGGCACGAGCCAATAAAAGAGGGCAAGCAGGCTCTGTGTCTAGAGACAACAGTGCTGGTTGTGGACGCGGTGCATCGTCATCAGCACGTGGCCATGGGACACGCTTGTCCTTCTTTTCGGCAGCTGGACATGTTGAGCCGCAACATGCCAATGACTTGGTAGAGTGGATGACCAAGCCCTCTTCATCCTCCTCATCCTCTCTGACCCAGTCTCAGGGTACTAGCAAAGCAGCTGCCAATGCATCGTCTTCCCTCGCCTCAATGTCATCATCAGTGACTCCTTCCCTAGACCCACCACGTCCTCCTGAGGAGTCTCCTGAACTCTTTGAGCACAGTGTTGGGTACATGCTCCAGTAGGATGCCCAGTGTTTTGTAGGCTCTGATGATGACACTCATCTAGAGGAAGGCAGTAGCATGGATGCAGAGAGCGGGGATGCTCAAGAAGGACAGCAATCTGGCAGTCATGTTCCACAAGCTGCAGCATACTGCCAGTTTTGCTACAGCGATGAAGAGGGAGGGGATGATGAGGGCACTGACTCCACGTGGGTGCCTGGTAGGAGAGAGGAGGAGGAGGAGAAGGAGGTACATGTCCAACGAGGCAGGATGCCCTCCGGGGGCCAGCTTAGGGGCAGCACACCGACTGAATCACACCGCAGAGCTCCGCCTGTGCAGGGCACTGCCTCTGCGCGTTATTCTAAAAGTTCTTTGGTGTGGGCCTTTTTTGAGACGAGTGCATCAGATCGCACCGCTGCTATTTGCAACATATGTCTCAAGCATATCTCGCGTGGCCAAAACATCAGCCGCTTGGGCACCACATGCTTGACCAGACATATGTTGACCTGCCATGCAGCTCGTTGGCAAGCGTACCTCAAAGACCCACACCAAAGAACAAAGCGGACCTCTCCTTGCTCCTCATCAGCTGGCATCTCCAACCCCACTAGACCTTCAGTCCTCTCTGAAACCTGCTCTGAGAGGAATGAAGGTGTAGAATTAGGTGTGTCACAGCCAAGTGCTTCCGGGCACTCTGCTAGCAGTACACCCACGTCCGATTATAGCAGGCAAATGTCCCTGCCCCAGCTGCTGGACCGGCGAAAGAACTTCACTCCCAGCCATCCACATGCCCAGCGGTTGAATGCTAGCTTGGCTAAATTGCTAGCACTTCAACTGCTGCCTTTTCAGTTGGTAGACTCGGCCCGTGAGTTTGTACAATGTGCGGTTCCTCAGTGGCAGGTCCCCAAACGCCACTTTTTCTCACGGAAGGCGATTTCGGCTCTCTACCGGCATGTGGAAGGCAATGTCCTTGCCTCGCTGGACAGGGCGGTCAGTGGTAAGATGCATATTACTGCTGACTCATGGTCCAGCAGGCATGGACAGGGACGTTACCTGTCTTTCACGGCCCATTGGGTCACTCTTCTGGCAGCTGGGAAGGATGCAGGACAAGGTGCAGTAGTGTTGGAGGTTGTTCCGCCACCACGCCTCCAAAATGCTACTATTGGTTGTGACACACCTCTCTCCTCCACCCCCTCCTCTTCTTCCTCCATGGCCTCTTCCAGTGCTCTGTCCTCAGAACCAGCGGTGCTCCGTAGGCGTTCCAGGGGCTACGCAAGTACGCAGGCAAAATGATGCCATGCCGTGCTTGCGCTGGTTTGTTTGGGGGACAGGAGCCACACTGGGGCGGATGTTTTGTCAGCTCTGCAGGGGCAGGCCGAGAGGTGGTTGACGCCACGCCAGCTTAAGCCAGGAATGGTGGTTTGCAACAATGGCACCAACCTCCTCTCCGCCCTCCGACAGGGACAACTGACCCATGTGCCCTGTGTAGCTCACGTCCTTAACCTGGTGGTGCAGCGGTTCTTGGGCAGGTACCCCGGCTTACAGGATGTCCTGAAGCAGGCCAGGAAAGTCTGTGTGCATTTCCGCCGATCATTTAATGCCTGTGCTCGGCTGGCTGAGCTCCAAAAGGAGTTGAACCTGCCCAAGAACCGCCTTATATGTGACATGCCCACCAGGTGGAACTCAACGTTGGCCATGCTGCAGCGGCTGCACATGCAGCAGAGGGCCATAAATGAGTACCTGTGCGACTACAGCACCAGGACAGGGTCAGGGGAGCTCGGTTTTTTCTCACCAAGCCAGTGGGGCATGATCAGGGATGCATGCACTGTCCTGTCACCGTTTGAGGAGGCCTCAAGGATGGTGAGCAGTGACAGTGCATGCATCAGTGACACTGTACCTCTTGTCCACCTCTTGGAACATACGCTGCGTGGAATAATGGACAGGGCACTTGAGGCAGAACAGAGGCAGGAAGAGGAGGACTTCCTTGCCTGTCAAGGCCCCCTTTATCCAGACAGTGTTCCTGCTGTGCCACCCATCACACAGGAAGAGGATGAGGAGGAGGAGGATGATTGTGTCAGCATGAAGGTGGAGGCTGGCACTCAGCATCAGCAGCAGCAGCAGTCTTGTAGGGATGATTTACAGTCCCAAGAAACCCGTGGACTTGTATGTGGCTGGGAGGAGGTAGCTGCGGATCATGTTGTCCTTAGTGACCCAGAGGACTCCGGACCGAATGCCTCAGCTAACCTACGCTGGATGGCCTCCCTGATCCTGCAAAGCCTGCGGAAGGATCCTCGTATTCTTCGGATCAAGGACAGGGACCATTACTGGCTGGCCACTCTCCTTGATCCACGGTACAAGGGTAAGGTTGCCGACATTATCTTGCCATCGCAGAGGGAGCAGAGGATGAGACATCTCCGGGAGGCCTTGCAGAAAGGTCTGTGGAAAGCGTTCCCAGAGACTGGGAGGTTACAAACTCCTGGTCCTGGACAACGTGTTGCTGAGGCATCGGTCAGAAGGAGCAGCGGAGAAGGTGGCCCTCTGATGCTTTCAGACAATTTTTTAGTCCGCAGCCCCAAGGTATGATCGGTTCCAGCAACCATCGCCAGCGTCTGATTTACATGGTGCAGGAATACCTAGAGTATATGGGAGAGGTTGTAGTGTCGTGGCACCAGCACCAGTGCCTAAGGCCCAATTTTTCTGCCCCTGTTTAACAGGGGCGTTTAATTACAATTTTTGATGCAATGCTTTGCAGCAGGGCTAATTTCTGCAATAAAACTAGAGTATATGGGAGAGGTTGCAGTGTCGTGGCACCAGCACCAGTGCCTAAGGCCCAATTTTTCTGCCCCTGTTTAACAGGGGCATTTAATTACAATTTTTGATACAATATTTCACAGGAGGGCCCGTTCCTATGCCCACCCAGAGTAACTGTGAGGACTTGTAGTGTTGTGGCACCAGCACCACAACCACCAATGGTCAATTTTTCTACCACTGTTCAACAATGGCATGTAATTACAATTCTTGATATAATCGTTCACAGCAGGGCGCTCCAGCGCCCACCAAGAGTCACTTTGAGGGCTTACAATGTTGTGGCAAAACCAACACCTCGTTCCGCCATTTCTGCAGAGCATATAGGGCAGGCCCCTACTTTCAAACATCCAACTTACAAACATCTCCTACTTGCAAACGGAAGGAGACAACAGCAAGTGAGATGAAAAAAGATGGACGACAAAACAAATTATACAGGGGTGATAACCCTTCCCTATGTTTTCCAAAAAGCTTAAAAATCGTTTTTTTGACTGGAGCTACACTTTAAAAATGTACCAGTTGAAAATTACAAACAGATTCAACTTAACACAACAAACCTACACAGTCCCTGTCTTGTTTGCACCGCCTGTATACTGCTGTTCTGAGTATATAGGGCCTGGGGGCCACACGCATTTCCTTTTTTTAATATGGGTACGGGGTTCCCCTTAATATGCGTACAAGACCCAAAGGGGCTGGTAATGGGCAGGGAGGGCTACCCATGCCATTTTTCTCAATGATTTTCAACCATATTGCCGGAACCAGATATAACATTAAAACCGCAAGCAGTTTTAAATGATGTTATTTCCGTTTAATGTCATTTTGTGCAGGGACTGTTCTAAACACTGGAAACACGTGGCACTTCACAGGCATACTACAGACACCCCCCAGGCACGATATTTAAAGGAATATTTAACTTTTTTTTTTTTACTTTAATCGTCATTAAAATCAGTCCCCCCGCCAAAACGGCCATTTTTAAAAACATTTTAGGCATTGACCCATGTCCCCCCTAGTAACCATCTACCCAACGTTGTTCTGTCATCAATCCTTTAACAAACTCTAGTCTTTCAATCTGGGACAGGCTTAAAATGCACATCGGTCTCCAATCTCACCATAATCCCTCTTCTCTTTCCTCTGAAATCCCTCCTTTTATCCAGCCTGGTCCTCCCCGACCCTCTTCTTGGCCTGGTCAAACACAGGACTAATACGCACTTACTACTTTTTCAAATCCACTACCATCACACCCTTTCTTTCACTTTGTGAAACACATGAACTGACAGCCACAGAAACATTCAGATACCTACAGATTAAACATTTCCTGCCCCCAGCCTCAACAACTCCTAGCTTCACCACCTTTGAACAAACTTGCAAATCTGACCCACACAAACACATACTTATCTCAGAACTATACTCCCAGCTACTCTCACAGACGACCTCCTCCCCATCAACCTAGACAAACAAATGGGAGACAGATCTTAACCTCCAAGCAGACACAATCGATTGGGCTCAAGTCTGGCAGACAACCAAATCTGCCTCTGCGAACCTAGTGGCCCTCAAAACCAATTACTCCCCTATATTGCTTCCAAAGCTGCAATGCTCCAGGCACGCATGTACACATCTGATGGGAATGCCCTACAGTCCGTACCTTCTAGTCGGAAGTGTTCAGGATCCTCTCTACTCATGCTCTTCGTCACCACTGAAGTGAAACAAACCATTGCGATAGCATGGAAATCCACTTCACTATGCGCTATATCAGTCAAACAATGAGTAACCCAGACAATGATTCATGCCAAAACCGAAGCTCTTCTTCTCGACAAAGTGTCCAAATTTGAAAGACTTTGGAAAACATGGATCAAACACCACCTACTCTCTGGCTTTGATAGCTTGCTAATATTTCTTTGAAGGTGACCCACACCCACCACAACCCATCCACCACACCAGGCTCTCTAAACCTCAGATCCTCTCTGGAGGCCCCCCCTCATTTTTCCCCACAACCAACCCCTTATCCCCTACATCCAACTCTCTCCTTCCTCTTCCACTCTCCTGATCCGCTTCTATCTTTCACTCCAATCCTTCTTTTAGACTTGGCCTTGGGAAAAGCTTTCCAGTAAAAAAAGTCCCCCACTAAGCACTATTATTATCCCATCACCAACTACACCCCTTTCATATTGATTTTTTGCAGTTACACTAGATCAGGGATATGCAATTAGCGGACCTCCAGCTGTTGCAAAACTACAAGTCCCATCATGCCTCTGGGTGTCATGCTTGTGGTTCTGCAACAGCTGGAGGTCCGCTAATTGCATATCCCTGCACTAGATTGTTCATTTTTTAATGTGCACAGAATCAAAACTCTTAAGTCGTATGTTGTACTACTGAACATTCTTACAAGCTGTCACATGCTCATATTACCACACTTGAGAAGTATTGTCAACTGTGCTTGTAACCATCGTTTTATTGTAAAGGTTATTGGTATAAATTACTACTGTACTTCGAAACAACTAATACATTTCTTGATCAAGAAGAAAAACAGACATCAATGCATCTTTATGAAAATATGGATGTAAATGGATGATCATCCATTTACATCAGTTTACACCCGCATCCGCCAACATCCCTTTTTTGAAACCGTGATAGAGAGCACTGACATCAGCAGCGTGACATACCGCAATGACACCTGCACAGTGATAGAGTGATCTGACACCAGCACCGTGATAGAGAGCACTGACATCAGCAGCGTGACATACAGCAATGACACCTGCACCGTGATAGAGTGATCTGACACCAGCACCGTGATAGAGAGCACTGACATCAGCAGCGTGACATACAGCAATGACACCTGCACCGTGATAGAGTGATCTGACACCAGCACCGTGATAGAGAGCACTGACATCAGCAGCGTGACATACAGCAATGACACCTGCACCATGATAGAGTGATCTGACACCAGCACCATGATAGAGAGCACTGACATCAGCAGCGTGACATAAAGCAATGACACCTGCACCGTGATAGAGTGATCTGACACCAGAACCGTGATATACAGCACTGACACCTGCACTGTAAGCAGCCCCAGGAGTAAGTCAGCATAGCACAGGGATGGTGGGAGCCCCTCATAATGAGCATAGCACAGGGATGGTGGGAGCCCCTCATAATATGCACAGCAGAGGTACAGCCCCAGGAGTAAGTCAGCATAGCACAGGGATGGTGGGAGCCCCTCATAATTAGCAGCCCCAGGAGGAAGTCAGCACAGCACAGGGATGGTGGGAGCCCCTCATAATGAGCACAGCACAGGGATGGTGGGAGCCCCTCATAATAAGCAACCCCAGGAGGAAGTCAGTACAGCACAGGGATGGTGGGAGCCCCTCATAATGAGCATAGCACAGGGATGGTGGGAGCCCCACATAATATGCACAGCCGAGGTACAGCCCCAGGAGTAATTCAGCATAGCACAGGGATGGTGGGAGCACCTCATAATTAGCAGCCCCAGGAGGAAGTCAGCACAGAACAGGGATGGTGGGAGCCCCTCATAATGAGCATAGCACAGGGATGGTGGGAGCCCCTCATAATAAGCAGCCCCAGGAGGAAGTCAGCACAGTACAGGGATGGTGGGAGCCCCTCATAATAAGCAGCCCCAGGAGGAAGTCATCACAGCACAGGGATGGTGAACTTTACAAACCTACAGGTCATATTTTCAGCCACAAAATAATTACTAGCTGTGCACACATAGTCCCACCACATGGCCAATGACATAACACATGTATGAGGTGAATCTGGGATCGACAACTACAAGCATTCTTTTTTTATATGTGAAATTCTGAAAATTCAGGACTCTTGAGACAATGGAGGCGAGGGAAGGTCAGGGTAGGCAAAGAAGAGGGTGCAGGAGGTGATCACCAGCACCAGCACCGTGATATACAGCACTGACACCTGCACCGTAAGCAGCCCCAGGAGGAAGTCAGCATAGCACAGGGATGGTGGGAGACCCTCATAATGAGCATAGCACAGGGATGGTGGGAGCCCCTCATAATATGCACAGCAGAGGGTTCAGAAGAGTAAGGCTGAGTGAGCCACTCAACAAATTCTGGTGCTTCCTTTGACGTAATCGCACGCACCTTCTGCAATTTCCCACTTTGGCTCAAGCCTGTTGCTCCTGCCCTACCCCTACCACCCCTGCGGAAGGGCCTGCCTCTTCCTCTGCCTGTCATTTTTTTAAATGACCCTGTGACAAAACTCTCTACAGAAGTGCAGTATGTATGTGGAAGAAGGTATATAACACCCCGCTTCAATCTATTGTTTTTGGGGGCCACTGGTCTATCACACCAGTTATAATACTTTTTTTTTGGATTGCGTTTGTCACTCTTAGAACCGCTCAGCAGTCACAATGCTGGACAGTGGAAACGCACTATACTATGCTTTCTATATGTGCAAGTATTTTATACATGTATTACACAACTATATACTGCACACCAAATAGTACACCTATACCAGTCCTTAAGGACCTTTGTGGAACTAGTAGGTTGTGATTAGCAGACTGTACCTCACTCAACCCTATATACTGTAGTACACTATACCTTACCAGTCCTTAGAAGGACCTTTGTGGAACTAGTAGGTTGTGATTAGAAGACCATACCTCATTCCCTATACTGATAAAGGACTGCTGCAGAATAGTGCAGCAGTCAGCAGTAGTGCACCTCAACCCTATATATTGTGGACCTATACCAGTCCTTAAGGATTTGCAGACTGTAACTCACTCAACCCTATATAATCTAGTACGCTATACCTTACCAGTCCTTAGAAGGACCTTTGTGGAACTAGTAGGTTGTGATTAGCAGACTGTACCTCAGTCCCTATACTGATAAAGGACTGCTGCAGAATAGGGCAGCAGTCAGCAGTAGTGCACCTCAACCCTATATATTGTGGACATATACCAGTCCTTAAGGATTAGCAGACTGTACCTCACTCAACCCTATATACTCTAGTACGCTATACCTTACCAGTCCTTAGAAGGACCTTTGTGGAACTAGTAGATTGTGATTAGCAGACTGTACCTCACTCAACCCTATATACTGTAGTACATTATACCTTACCAGTCCTTAGAAGGACTTTTGTGGAACTAGTAGGTTGTGATTAGCAGACTGTACCTCAGTCCCTATGCTGATAAAGGACTGCTGCAGAATAGGGCAGCAGTCAGCAGTAGTGCACCTCAACCCTATATATTGTGGACCTATACCAGTCCTTAAGGATTAGCAGACTGTACCTCACTCAACCCTATATATTCTAGTATGCTATACCTTACCAGTCCTTAGAAGGACCTTTGTGGAACTAGTAGGTTGTGATTAGCAGACTGTACCTCACTCAACCCTATATACTATAGTACACTATACCTTACCAGTCCTTAGAAGGACTTTTGTGGAACTAGTAGGTTGTGATTAGCAGACTGTACCTCAGTCCCTATGCTGATAAAGGACTGCTGCAGAATAGAGCAGCAGTGAGCAGTAGTGCACCTCAACCCTATATATTGTGGACCTATACCAGTCCTTAAGGATTAGCAGACTGTACCTCACTCAACCCTATATACTCTAGTACGCTATACCTTACCAGTCCTTAGAAGGACCTTTGTGGAACTAGTAGGTTGTGATTAGCAGACTGTACCTCAGTCCCTATACTCATAAAGGACTACTGCAGCAGAAGGGCAGCAGTCAAGTATAATATTCTTTCTATATTTGGAAGAAAGAATATTATACGTGTACAAGCCTATTACCATACCAGTCCTGAAAAGGACCTTTGTGGACCGTAACAGCTACTGATTAAACTGACTGTCCCTCACTGCCACACACAGCTTCCTGCCTGTCCCTATTTAAACTGACAAAACATAGGCTGCTGCGACAATAACTTGAATAGCACTCAAAACTATATCCTGTACTACTACACCATACCAGTCCTGAAAAGGACTTCTGTGGACCTAATAGTAACAGCTAATGATTAAACTGACTGTCCCTCTCTGCAACACACAGCGTCCTATCTGTCCCTCTCTCAGCACTGACAAAAGACAATCTGCTGCAACAATGACTTGAATAGCAGTGCCTCAAACCTATATCCTGAACTAAAAACTTTTGTGGACCTAATAGCTAGCGATTTGGGTCACTGCAGTCTCTCCCTGCTCCACACAGCAACCTCTCCCTATAGTGACAGTAGAAAGAATGTAAAATGGCCGCCGGATCGGGTCTATTTATAAGTTAGGGGGAATGTCCAAGTGTCCATGTGCTGTAATGTCTCAATTGGCTGTCCTGTACCCCATGATGGATGTGTCATCATAGGTCAAAGTTCTTTTACACAGTAAACACGTAAGTCTGCCGGGCGAACAGCGGCAATAGTCCGCTGATCGGGCGGACCGCGAACAGCAGAAATTCGCTGCGAACCGACCGCCGGGCGAACAGTTCGGCCATCCCTACTGAAGAGAAACGGATAAGCACCTGATGAAAAACTGATGAATACTTCCGTTTTAACATGACCGAACTGATGAAATGAACGGTCCGCATGCGTGAAAGGGACCTAAATCCATATCTCAGTACATTAAAAGAGAAGTATGGGTTTGGGGTTTTTTTCCCCCATATTAATGCTTACCTAGGTGGATGCAGCATCTGTCCACCAGCGCCTCTACACTGAGAACCGTGCGATTTAACATCTCCGATGGCTCGGTTCTCAAAGCTCCCTGAGCAGAGAGCTGCTGGCTGTCAATCAGCAGCTCTCCGCTCTGCTCCCTCATTACTCACTGAAGTGCTGAGCTGTGGAGGGGCAGGAAGTGGGAATCTCAGCCTCTTAGTGGCTCGTTGAGAGGCTGAGACGGGTGTCAGTCCTGGCGGATCCAGACTCCCATTGTCAGGGAACAGACTGCATTCTGCTGAAAACAGGTTACAGGACTGTAAAACGAATTGCACTGCTGTGATTCATAGGAGAAGAGCAGCCAAACAAGGTCTGGCTGGACTTCTTCTTTAAGCCATTCATGATCATTATGAGGTAGTTGTGGTATGTGTATCTTTTTACATTAAAGACTTGTCAAAAAGTGTCAGTGTGTTTTTTTTTACTGTTTATTTTTATTTTGTGAATGAGTACGGGTACTATGAACTCACTACCAATTCACATGGGGGAGGGGTGATATCTAGGAGCCCTCTTATTGTTAAAGGAGGATTCCTATTCTGAAAAGCTCCCTGCTTGCAAACCCCCATTAATCACTGGGCCAGTGTTGTGAAAAAGAGGTCCTTTTCCTCATCAACATGGGGACAAGGGGCTTTGCCAGGGGGATCCCCTCTAGCAAGATTCCTCCTCATGTTGAGGACATGTGGTTCAGGAGGGGATGCGCACACTCGCTGACCCCTTTTTCTAGCCATCCAGGGTCTGGTATGGATTTTGGGAGGCTCTCAATCTGCCAATTTTTTTTGCACGGGTTCCCCCTTAAAATGTATACCAGAATTTTGCATTATGGGGGAACCCCTGCCTTTTTTGATTTCAAAACATGATCCTCATCAAGGATAAGAATCTGTCATTTATTTTAAGGGAGAACCCCATTCCATGTTGTAACACCTACAGTATACAAGACCGTCATCTAGGACAAGGGTCTGATATAGATGAAGGGCCAGTTCACACCATAGAAATGTAGTCCGGATGCGTTCCAGATGCTTTTCTGTATGCGCGTTTTTGATGTGTTTTTGATGCAGTTCATTGCACCCCACCCCCCCCCCCCTTTTTTTTTCTTAACCTCAAATAAGGCCATGTGCGCTCCAGTGCATTTTTGATGCATTCCAGTACAGTGCAGTGCAGAAAAAATGTGAACTATTCCACTGTAAACCATACTATCCACGTGTTTTTGATGCAGAAAAGAAAACCGTACTGGACTGCATATGGTGTCAACTGGCACTAAGAGAATCCCCAGCCACTCTGTTTCAAAACGGAAGTAAGCAGCCAGGAGCTATCAGGAGCCAGCATTTTTTTCTTTGTACAGTAAATGGCAGTTTACTGACATGGTATATACATTTTACAGATGCACCACTTCATAGTCAGGTTCAGGGCATTTCCCAGGTGTGTTATTTAAAGGATTTTTGCTTATGTAATATCTCCCTTGACAAATTAATAAAAAAAAAAAAACCTGCTCATCAGAAACAAATTTTAACATTGTTTTTGCTTTCATTATGCAGTGTCCAGCCTCCAAGCTATTTATTTGACAATCCCTTGCTTGTTGACCTAGAAAATGTCTATTACTGTTTTTAACCATTTTGAATGGGGTTCTGATTCGGCATCCAAACTTTATTAATGCTTGTCAAACCTGCCTCAAACTGAACTCAAGTACGTTCAGCTTATGCCTAGTTCACACTGTTGACATGTTTTCTGACATCTTAAATGTTTCCTATTGTGAAATAAATCAAATTAAGAATGTTATGTGTAGCAATTTATTTCTAAGTATAGTATTTCTAATCAAGGACTTTTTTGTTTTGGACTTCATTGATTCTTCTGTGCTTCGCATAAACTTTATATCATATTGTTTTACTAATGTTGTTACATAATTCTCTTTCACAGTACTCTGTAGATTGTGATACAATTTCTCAGCTTCCTGACATCTCCTTTCATTTTGGAGAGAAAGAGTACCCTCTGAAAGGGTCAACATACGTCTTACGGGTATGTGAAGGATTTGTATATGTAATGCTTTCATATCTACTTATAATATCAGATTTAAGTTGATGCAAAAATCACAAATATAGTTTTTAATTGCACTTGAGAAGGGGAAGTACTGTAGTACTGGTGCTTGAATTTACTTCCTAACTGATTTTGTATTAGTTGTTGCAGTGTTATTTATAATGCAAAATATAAAGTGCCACACTAAATAAAAACAAAAATGAAAATATGAATAACACAATGCTTACCAGCAAGTGAAAATAGAGTGCAAATGTGCAATGATCAATATGCAATATCACTATAACTAATATGCATTATTGAATAATGGTGAGATTAATAAAATCTACATGCAACTAAAATAATACAATATACTATAGCATATAAAGCCGCGTACACACGTAGCGGTACGTCCGACGTACTTAGTCTGGCGGACCTCCTGCCAGACTGTCCGTCGGACTTTCCGAACGGGCTACTTGCCCACACATGGCACTTTTTGAGCGGACTAATACGGCGTACTAAGTCCGCCGTACTATCCGCCCTACTTTTGAAATGAACGGACTCGCCCACACACGCAGAGGAAAGTCCGCTCATTTCGAGTGCGTCTCCAGGTAGGCGGGGCCTGCGAAGGAGACGTCGCTGGCCCCGCCGCCTGGTATGGACTTAAAGGGGTCCCCCCAAGTCCACAACAGACCCTTGTCCGAGCACGCTACCCGGCCGGCCAGGAAAGGGGGGCGAGCGAGCGCCCCCCCCTCCTGAGCCGTACCAGGCCGCGTGCCCTCAACATGGGGGGTGCCTTGGGGAAGGGGGGGCTGTGCGGCCCCCCCACCCCAAAGCACCTTGTCCCCATGTTGACGAGGACAAGGGCCTCTTCTCGACAACCCTGGCCGTTGGTTGTCGGGGTCTGCGGGCAGGGGGCTTATCGGAATCCAGGAGCCACCTTTAATAAGGGGGCCCCCGGATACCGGCCCCCCACCCTATGTGAATGAGTATGGGGCACAATGTACCCCTACCCATTCACCTGTAAAATAAAAGTACAAAAAAAACACAACACACGAGATAAAATACTTTATTGCACAGCTCCGGGGGTCTTCCGTCTTCGGGGGTCTTCTCGCCGGACTCCTCCTCTATCTTCTTGTAGCTCTTTTGCTAGCGGAGGAGTCCGGCTTTCTTCCTCGTCGCCGGCCTCTTCTTCCGACTTCGGGGGTCTTGTCCCCCTCTTCGGTTCTTCTGCCGGGCCACCGCGCCTTCTTATAGCTCTTTTACAGGCAGTGGCCCGGTCTTCTGTCGCCGCCGCCGCCTTCCGTTCTTCTTCTTCTTCTCCAGGAGATGTTGACTCGACGATCTCTCCGGCCGCAATGCCAGGGATGCGCTGCACTGCCACTTATATAGGGACAAGGGGCGGTGTCACATGGGTTTATGTCACATGGGTTGGTGTCACATGGTGACCCCGCCCCCTTACGATGTCACAGTCCCGGAGGATGCTGGGACTGTCGCCATGTGACATCAACCCATGTGACCAACCCATGTGACATCCGAAGTCGGAAGAAGAGGCCGGCGGCGAGGAAGAAAGCCGGACTCCTCTGCTAGCAAAAGAGCTACAAGAAGATAGCGGAGGAGTCCGGCGAGAAGACCCCCGAAGACGGAAGACCCCCGGAGCTGTGCAATAAAGTATTTTATCTCGTGTGTTGTGTTTTTTTTGTACTTTTATTTTACAGGTGAATGGGTAGGGGTACATTGTACCCCATACTCATTCACATAGGGTGGGGGGCCGGTATCCGGGGGCCCCCTTATTAAAGGGGGCTCCCGGATTCCGATAAGCCCCCCGCCCGCAGACCCCGACAACCAACGGCCAGGGTTGTCGGGAAGAGGCCCTTGTCCTCATCAACATGGGGACAAGGTGCTTTGGGGTGGGGGGGCCGCGCAGCCCCCCTTCCCCAAGGCACCCCCCATGTTGAGGGCATGAGGCCTGGTACGGCTCAGGAGGGGGGGCGCTCGCTCGCCCCCCCTTTCCTGGCTGGCCGGGTAGCGTGTTAGGACAAGGGTCTGTTGTGGACTTGGGGGGGACCCCCACGCCGATTGTTTTCGGCGTTGGGGTTCCCCTTTAAGTCCATACCAGGCGGCGGGGCCAGCGACGTCTCCTTCGCGGGCCCCGCCTACCTGGAGACCCGCTCAAAATGAGCGGACTTTTCTCCGGGCGGGAAAAGTCCGCTCATTTCAAAAGTACGGCGGACTGGCATACACACGGCCGGATTGTCCGCCGAAATGCGAGTCTGGCGGGAAGATTGGAGTGCAACATGGCATTCTAAGTCCGCCGTACTTTTGGGTCAAAAAAGTATGCCGGAGGCTACACACGGGGGGATTGTTTGGTGGACTTGAGTTTGCCGGACTTTTCCACCGGATTGTTTGATCGTGTGTACGTGGCATAATATACTATAATATGCAAGCGTGCAATATGTGTAATATTGAATGACAAAGTAAACAAAAAAGAAAAAAAATTCATGTGTAACTGATATACAAATGTAAAAATCCAGATGAAAAATAGAGAAAAAGGTTCCTGTAAACTAGTATTCAGTGAAGGAGATCCCACTAGTATTCAGTGGAGGAGAACCCACAAGAAGTGGACAGCGTTGGTCATATGCTTGGCAGTGTGTCACCCATTACCATAGTTAAGATAAAAGGCTTACCAGAAAGCCAGCAACCACCCTTACTCAGGGGGATCACAAAGCGCTTGTTTGGATTCAAAGATCCACTGGAAGGATGTCAAAGCATCTCTCATCAGAAGCCTCTATATACACCGGGTGGTATTCAGCAGCCAGAACAGCCTCAGCAATAGGGTGTGTTATATGTAAAGAGACAAAAGACCCAGGATAGTTTGGTATTGTCTCTTAGACGGTTTATTGGAAATGCTGCAGTGCTGCATACATATGTTTCAAACAGCTACAGTGCAAACAAGCCAAAACTGTTCCTTGCAATTTACAAATCCATGGAAGCGATCACACATGCGTAGAGCATGTGAGCATGGCATCCCAAAATCCTTTTGTCAAAGGTGACGTCATCAAGGTATAAATACTCTATTGACAAGATAAAGGAACACTGTCATTGGTCACACAGGACGGCCTAAAGCCGCTAATTGGATAGTGAACCCTGACCAATTGTAACCAACCCTGATAGTGAACCCTGACCAATAAGAAGTAATCCTTTCAGCCATTGATGGAGTAATATGTGTAACATCCCTAAGTGACAGAAACCACAATCCTATGGCAATAGAGGCACACATTGCCATCTTGTGGAAAAAAATGGAAAATAAAAAAAACCCACATATTTATTAACACAAGCTTGCTTCCCTATATTGCCAATAGACCTTAAACTAATCAACAAAAATTTAAACATTACAAAAATGATAAATAAATTAAGACTCATTGTAATCAAAAATGAATACAATGCATATAAATTATTAGAAAAACTGTGAAGACACACACACATATATATATGATAGTAAGATTCTTTAATGAATCAAAATTAGTATTAAACGATGATAGAATATAAAATAAATAAAATTGAAAAAAGAATGATAGATAATATAGATAGATAGATAATATAAAATAAACACAAATTTAACTTAGAAAAATTAAGTTAAAATTGGAAAAAGGAGTAGTAATGGCCAGTATGGTATAAGGGGGACATCAACTATTATTAATAAAACTGTTGATGTCCCAATCAACAATCAAACCATTGGGCATATGGGAATCCAATTTGTATATCCAGTTAGTCTCAGCTCTGGACAATGTTTCCTTCTTTTACAGAAAACTTTAAGTCCAAAGAAATGAATTTTTACCAGACTTATCTCATGACTCATTTGTTGTTATTTAGCCAAAAAATAGGCCAAAAATAAACAGATTCCAGATCACCATCCCATATGAAGAGAACATCATCGATAAATCTTTTCCACCTCACAAGCTCTGATCGCCTGTTATGTAGAACTATGTCCTCCTCCCATTTTAACATTAAAAGCTTAACCATGCTTGGGTCAAACTTTGCCCTGTGGCTGTCCCTTTATTTGCAGATAGTATGCCCCATCATGCCAAAAATAATGATGTGTCATTGAAAACTCCAGCAGTTCCAATAGGAAGTTGCTCTGTGTAATTGAAATAGTGGAGTCACGAAGAAGAAACTGTTATACCGCCTCATATGCCAACTTGTGCGAGATTGCTGTATACAAAGATGCAACGTCCGCAGTTACCAGTAAATATGTTGGCTTTCACTCAACAGTATCTACTATATGACATGTTTGGTGTCTTTGAGAAACAAGGGGGTACCCATCACCAGTGGTTGCAGATAATAGTCTACATATTTCCCAATATGAGAAGTTATAGAATCAATACCACTGATGATGGGTCATCCTGGGGATTTCCAAAGTTTTATGGATTTTAGGCAGTAAGTATATTGTTGGCAGTCGAGGAGCCAGAGTGTACCAAATGCTCCTTCTCTTTTTTATTTAAAATCCCTATATTCAATCTCTTCTCTATAAGATTTTTTAATTCTCTTTTAAATTTAAATGTGCGATCCATGAGTAAGGAGGAGTATGTGTCAGAGTCAGACAAAATTCTCATTATCTTTTGTGAGTATATTTCCTTTTCCGTGATCACAATAGCTCCTCCTTTTTCCGCTGGGCGTACAACAATGTCCCTGCTCTTACACAGTGTGTTCAATCCTATCTTTATGTTGCGTTGAGGTTGTACAGGTCTTAATCTGAGGTTTTCCAAATTCTTTGTAACCAAATCATGAAAAACATTAACACTGGGAGCTACTTTTCCAGGGGGATTAAAAAGTGATGCATTGGACAAGCCTAAATGGTCAATGACAGATGCATCCCTAACTAGCTGCCTAGGGGGGTTGCTTAGGAGGTATCTTTTAATGTTTAACTTTTGTGTATATTTATGTATATCTATGAAACTCTAAACTTGTTGAGATTCTGTGGGGATGCATATTTCAATCCTATCAAGGATTGCAATCTCTTCTTTAGAGAGTTCTTTGGTGCTAAGAAAATGATGCCACTTTCACTTATGTCATCCTTCTTTTCAGGGTAAAAGTGCCTCCCCCCTCTGCAGCCTCTCTTGCGTCTCCATTTCTTTTGTGCCCCCCTCTGGTTCCCCCCTGAAAATCCTGTTGACAATGATTACCAGATAGATATTGACTGAAAGGGGGATGAGGGGCTGGATGGGTACTGGTATTTCTAAATTCCATTTCTCTGATCTCATTCGCTAGAGGCGCATACCTGTTGGAAGTATCCATAATGGGGACCATGCAAGTTAGAATCAATATGACGTGTATATTGTCCCCTCCCATGTCTCCATGGTGGAGGGGGACCTCCATGTGGGGACTGGTGGTTGTAATGAGAGGTTAGTCTACCTCTTCCACCCTGGCCCCTAGAGGCATTAGAGTATTGCTGTGGGCCCACCCTTCTTCCATGAGGTTTATTAACAAAACAGATACCTATCACTGAAACAGTGTTTCATTGTGAATTAAATCTTCGTACACATTAGATTCTTCTTGGCATATACTGTACATCTAAGCAAATTTCTGGTGCAATAATTACCATAGATGATTTTACTGCAGACCAAATGTAAAAATCCGAATCTCCCCCTTCCTCATCTTACACTCACCGCCCCCCCCCCCCCCCCCCAGACCACTGAATACCTTTTTAGTTATACAGAAACGTATGCTCTGACCTTGACTTAGAGCCCTACATATCAATCGAATCCTATTCATGACACGTTGACCCAGCTTGATAAAACCAACCCCTCTATATCAACTTTCATATCATAATTTATGAATAACTCCATATATTTAAAATGTACTCAGAGTCTATGAAACCTGACAAGCTCTTGTGTTAACAGAAATAGTGCTCTCTCTCAATATCTCACTGATAAGATGATTTATTGATGTTAACAGCCTAAAAGTTAGGATGTTATCGTAACATGCCAAATGCCATGTTATTTGTATTTTGTGTTTCTGTAATACACATAATTTTGCTTGTCCTCTTTTGTTTCCAATAAAAACATTATGGAAAAAAAATGTTTAAAGTGGTGCAGTACATATTTTGCCAGACCCCATCTTTCTCATGATGGCATTTAATCCACTGCAAGCATAGTTCCTGTATGAGTTTATTCATTCCACACTAATCCATAATTATTTCTTGTTATTGCAGAACATGCAAAGAGGCAAAAAATTGGTTCAAACACGCAAACACCGTTAAAGTCTATGGGCCACGAATGTGAAAAATCAAAAGTGCTAATTTTAAAGGCTCATATGAAAGTTATTGCCATAAAAAGTATTTGGGGACCTGGGTCTTACCCCAGGGGACACGTGTCAATGCAAAAAAAGTTTTAAAAATGTAAATTTTTTTGGAAGCAGTGATTTTAATAATGCTTAAAGTGAAACAATAAAAATGAAATATTCCTTTAAATATCACGCCTAGTCGGTGTCCTTAGTATGCATCTTTCCCATGTTTATAACAGTGCCACAGCAAAATTACATTTCTAAAGGAAAAAAAATAATTTAAAACTGTAATAAATTGTTGGATCCTGTCAATATAGATAAAAAAAACAAAAATGTACAAAAAAAATAGCGTGGATGTCCCCCAAAATCCATACCAGGTGGAGCCAGTAGAATAGGCCACTTTGGCAGCTGCGTTGGAAGGCAAACTACTCTGAGCCTGAGTGACAGAGGATGAGGAGGATGTTATCCACTCCGCCAACTCTTCAGCATGTTGTGGTTCAATAACACAGGCAGCAGCAGCAAAAAAGGACAAGCGTGCCCCATGGCCACCTGCAGAAGATGCGCCATGTCCTAGACCACCACTGTTGACTGTAGACACAGAGGCTGCTTGTCCTCTTTTAGTGGCCTGTGAGAGCCTCTCCTTGGTGCCCTTCTGGACATGATGTATTTTTTGTTTTGCAACACCATGCTACACTGTATTAGATACTGTGTACACCACCTGAAGTGTATTAGAAAGTGTACAATGGTTGCACTGTATTGTATACTGTGTACACCACCAGAAGTGTAGTAGAAACTGTACAACAGCTGCACTGTATACTGTGCACACCACCAAAAGTGTAGTAGAAACTGTACACGCTGTATTCGATTCTATGTACACCGCCTGCACTGTATTAGCAACTGTACAACTGCTGCACTGTATTGTATACCACCAGAAGTGTACATTGCCTGCACTGTATTATCAACTGTACACCACAGAATGGACTGTAGATATAGGCTACACTGCCGTCCAACGTAGAGTATATATATATATATATATATATATATATATATATATATATATATATTTTAATACACCTCCTGAAGTGTATTAGAAATAGTATACCACGAAATGCACTATAGATATAGGCTACACTGGATGCAGAGTATATATATATATATATATATATATATATATATATATATATGGCTCTCTTAGCAGAGCACGCTGTGATTGGCCAAAGCATGCAGGTCAGGTGCATGCTTTGGCCAATCATCATATAGCAAAGCACTGCAATGCATTATGGGGCATTGCACAGTGCTCAAATTTTTTGTGAACGCCCCATATGTTTGGTTTGTTTTAGAACAAATGAACACTCAATGTTCGAGTCGAACTTATGTTTGACTCGAACCGATGGCTAATACCTAGTGCTACTACTACAGGCAAGTCAAGGGAATGGCTATGGGGGCATTGTTTTGCAGTGCTAATCTCTTAATGGGTTATTGGGAGCTCCAATACATCTGGGCGAATAACCCATATGGGGACAATCTAGTCCTCTATGCCTGCTACATACATAACATCCTCATTATTTGGAATGGCACGGAAGAGTAGTTGGAAGGCATTCTGGCCCATTGCCCCAGCAATGCTTTTAGAATTTCCTTCACCCGCGTGAGAGGAGATGTCTCTAGTCTTCTTGGATTTGGAACTACAGGCAGATATTAAAGGAGGAACTCATACCTCCACGCCTACAGTCATCACCATCCCAGATGGATTAAGAATGTCCCCTTTGGTCAATTTTGTAGGCTTAGACGCACCTGCACCTTCAAGAAAGACTATAAGGAACAACATACATACACATGGAAGAAGCCTCCTGTAAATATTTGCAGATTTATGATAAGACATCCCAAGAAGTAGAGAATGTTGTAATATATGATGACAACACCGAATGCACACAAGTGAGATTCTGTACTAGGTATAACAACAAAGTTCCCACAAAACAAAAAATCTTCAGGAAGAATTGAAAAAACACTAAAACAAGACTTGGTCTTGAGGAATAGTCTAACATCACACCCGAATTAGATTTTTTATTAGACCGAAAGACTTTAGAAGCATGATTATTCCAAGTAGCGTGAAAAGAACCAGAACAAAAGGTCTTAGCCCTTGTACACACGGTCGGAGAATCCGTCGGAATGTGTCCTATCGGACCGTGTCGTCGGATAATCCGACTGTGTGTGGTATGCATCGGACTGATTCTGTCGGAATATCCATCGGACCCAATTTTCCAACATGTTGGAAATATTTCCCGACCAACTGGTTCAATCGGACATACTCCGATCATGTGTAGCGATTTTTGATTGGACCAAGTGCCACGCATGCTCAGATCAAATTCCTACATCAAAGCTATTGGCTACTAGCCTGAATGTAGTCCCATCGTAATGAAATTACATCATCACGTTCTGAATGATCAGATTTTTTGACAACTTAGTCTGACCGTGTGTATGCAACAGTTTCGGACACAATCCGTCGGACTAAATCCGACGGACAAAATCCGACGGATTTGGCTGGCAGAATCTCCGACCGTGTGTACAGGGGCTTAATGAGGTCTGGACCACTGTCTTTGACCAAAAGGGAAGCTATAGATGTGGGATTAGCAACTGTGGCAATTGTGTGTATATGTGCCATAGGAAGAAGGAAATAACTGGACTGGATGGAAAAAGCCATGAAGCAGTTTATAAACTGCATATATGACAGTGCAGCGCTAATATAAAAAAAAGTAGACTGACATGTTGCTAATAGCATATAATATTGAAAGTCCTTTGTAATATAAAAGAAACAGATGGATGGAAAAGAAAAGTTGATAGTGACGTTCTCCTGTGGTGGTAAGAGTGCTCACGGATATTCCTATAGTGAAAGCTTAATCAGTAACTCCACCACCAGCTAGCCAAACTGCTCACCTCAGATATCAGACCCCTGAGCTAACAGATAGGTCAAATATGCATTCTCCACTAACAGTGGCCGTGACTGGTAGTCTAGGTAGGCAGATAGATAGGATGAGACATCTTGCCACTTTGCACAACCTCACGTTGTTACTCTCGCTTTCCAACCAGGGTGCCATAAAATACAGTAAAAAAGACATAGTGACTACTGTATGGCTAAAAACTTTTTTTTATCATTTGTATTTTATTGTCATTTTCAAAATTGAACAAAAAGAAGGAGAAACAACACAAAAAATCAACATACATAGGGGAAATAAGGGAAAAAAAAAGGGGGGGGGGTGTTCCATGGGGGTGGGGGGATACATACAACCTAGTCAAGTTACATGTATGCATACATGGTGGTAGAGAGTCACTTCCATTCAACAGACCCAGGTCATCACCCCTCCCGCTCCAGACATTCGATCCACATGAGCAGGTCCCTCTCCCATACTAGAGGAGGGTGGGGTGCCCCCCTACCACAGTTAAAGCTTTACAAGTGACTCCCACCGCATAGTAAAGAGGGAAGAACATATTAAGTCAACCAAAACCAAACATCTTCCATTAGAGTATGTATAGAAGCAAAGGGGAGACAGAAAGAGAAGTAAATTGGGATGGGGGTGGGAAAGGAAGTGTAATCATCATGTCCCACCAGATTCAGTGTTCAACTCACCAGCAGAAGATGCGTTCTGAGGAGGAAGGTAAAGTCTCCAAAATTCAGGGTCTGCTAGGGCAAGAAGCGTGACATCTAAACTGGATGTAACCACAGTTGCGGTCTGGACATGAGCCTTCCAAGGTGCCCATGTGTGCTCAAATTTCTCCCTGGTGTCCCTACATGTGGCCAGCCAACTCTCCGCTTCCATTATCTCCCCCACCTTCCCCAACCAGTCCTGCTCGCTTGGAATTTGTGAGCTCTTCCAATGTAGTGGTACTAAGCGTTTGGCTGCATTGAGGAGGTGGGGGAGTACACTCTTTTTATATCGTGACGGAGGCATAGTGGGTATGTGGAGCAAGAAGTGCTTAGGCAGGGCTGGGATATCAATACCCAGACTGTCTGACACGTGTTTGTGAACCATAGTCCAGAATGGCGCTAGCACGGGGCACTCCCACCAAATATGGAGGAAGGTGACTTTCATTCCACATCCCCTCCAGCATACATCCGGAGTGTTTGGGAAGATTCTAGCCAAGGTGATGGGTACCCTGTACCACCTAGATAAAATGTTATAGTTATTTTCTTGAGTCTTAGAGTCTATCGAGCTGGTATGTGTTAGGCGGTATAAACAATGTAACTGGTCGCCTGTGAATTCATGTTGGAGGTCCTTTTCCCACTCCGTAATATAGTGTGGTTTGGGATTAGGTGTGGTGGACTCTAAGAGGCCATACATCTCCGAGATCACGTGTGTCAGAGGCTCCACGGATGCCCACATGTTCTCGAAGGCTGTCAGCGTGGCCCGAAGTGGTGTATGTCTACGGTGCTTGGTTATGAAGGCCTGCAGTTGGCGATGCCTCCAGAAATCAAAGGGGAAGCTGCCATATCGCTCCCTCAAAGTAGAAAGCGGTACCACCGCCCCTCCCTCTACAAATCTGTCTAGGCTGACCTTCCCATCCCATATCCACGAACCTAACGCGGCCATCTGTTCCCCAGGGGGGAACCACGGGTACCCACTCACCGGTGTCAGAGGGGATAACTGTGGTGCCAGTGCAAGGCGTGTGTTAACCCTATCCCACGTTTCCAGGGAGTGGACTGTAAATGGGGAAACCCATCTTGAGAGCCCCCTGTCCCCCGCCGGGACCCAGGGTGTGTAGGCCAAGTCTCTGCCCGCCATAGTCTTTTCCAGGGGGACCCATAGCTTATGTAGCGTATGAAACTTCCAATTTAAAATGCGTTGTAATGCGATCGCTTGGTAGTATTGGAGTATGTTAGGTATGCCCAGGCCTCCTTTCAGCTTAGAGCATTGGAGCGTCGCTATGGCCAAACGCAGCTTCTTCCCGCCCCACACGAATTTAACAAAAAGGCTACGTAGGTTCGAGAAAAAACGCTGCGGCAGATGTATCGTATCATTTGTAGGAGAAACAAAATGCGGGGTAGTATTGTCATTTTCAAAATATTTGTTCATCCCACCCAGGTAAAAAGGGATTTATCCTAAGTGGATAAATCCATTGAAATCTTCTGCAGTAGGGGCAAATAGTTGTGTGCATACAGGGAGTCAGTACGGCTAAAAACACTTTTATTCAAAACGACAGGTACATAGCACTATATTCTAGTGCTGGGATGTATGGCGTAAGTCTTTCCAGACATAAAACAATAAGGTGGCTGCAGTGACGTTCCAGGGTCCTCGCGGAACGTCACTGCAGCCACCTTATTGTGTTATGTCTGGAAAGACTGTACGACATTCATCCCAGCACTAGGGTATACGGGAGCATCACCCTGGAACATCACTGCAGCCACCTTATTGTTTTATGTTTGGAAAGACTTCCGACATTCATCCCAGCACTAGGATATATGGGAGGACCCTGGAACGTCACTGCAGCCACCTTGTTTTAAGTCTGGAAAGACTGTACACCATTCATCCCAGTACTAGGGTATAACGGGAGGACCCTGGAACGTCACTGCAGCCACTTTATTGTTTTATGTCTGGGAAGACTGTACGCCATTCATCCCAGCACTAGGGTATAGTGCTATGTATGGGAGTACCTGTCGTTTTGAATAAAGAAAGTGCTTTTAGCCATACAGTGTGCACTATATATTTGTTACTGTATTTTATGGCACCATGGTTGGAAAGCGAGAGTAACAACATGAGGTTGTGCAAAATGGCAAGACATATCATCTGCCTACCCAGACTTCCAGTCACGACCACTGTTCCTGGTGAATGTGTATTTGACCCATCTGTTAGCTCAGGAGTCTGATATCTGAGGTGAGTGGTTTGGCTAGCTGGTGGTGGAATCACTGGAGCATAAATTTGGCTTTTGTCAAAATATAAAACTGTTTTTTAAAAGATAAAATCAATGCTAGCTAGTTTTGTGTGTTTCAGATTCTCCCTAAAACATCTATGAGGTTCTTAATTTTTTGTTGAAACTCATTGATGTTTTTCTTGAGATTATCTAAATCGCGATTGCACCCCATTATCTCCCCGATGAGGATCTGGGCACTTTCACTGGTAAAATGCGATACTTCTTCCACAACATCCACATCACCTAAAAATAAACCAAAAAACACACCATGTATTATAAAAATGCAGGCATACATCTATTACCTGAAGCTGTGGTCTCAGACACTCACCTGTTGTGTAAAGCTGGAATACTTACCTGTTTTGTGCAGGTTTCACAGATGGAGACACCCCTAAAGTATCCACTGGAGCACATGTGTGGGACACCCTAATAGAAAAGGTGTTCTGATGTCCCACACTAGTGCTCATGAGTCCAGATGTGTAAACAGCTATTGAGTGTCCTCTCCTTTACACTGAATCAAGTTTGCATTTCATTCTAGTTACAAACCTCTCTAGACAACAAACTTCCTTTGACTATAAATAGGCATGAACAAATGTAGTTAACTGCAACTTTCCAAAACATCGTATTTGAAGTCGGTGAACAAATGATGTTTACTGCGAACGATTGAACCCATGAACATGAAAGTGGCCATTTTAAACTGTACAACAGTAAAGAAAAGCACATGGAGCAGTATGCGAGCAATAATAATAATAATAATATGAACACACGACAACTACTTACTTTTTTGAAGAACTCGCTTGATCTTTCTGTACTGATCGTGCTCCCTCAGTTTCAGGTCTGACCAGCATTTCCTCAATTGATCCTTGGATCGTCGTACCCCAAAATTCTTCTGCAGACTCTTCACAACTTTAGCCATGATCTTGGCCTTTCTGATATTTGGGTTTGGGTGAGGTCCATACTTCCCATCATAGTCGTTCCTCTTCAATATGTCCACCATCTCCAACATCTCTACAAAGGACATATTTGAGGCCTTCAATCTTCTCCTCCGGGATCAGGATGTTTCTGGCTCCGGGCTTTCCTCGTCCTCCTCGTTGCTGTATTTAACTATGCACCTGCTGTGCTCTCCCCACTGCGCTAAAAGAGAAGTGGCGGGGAATAGATTAGAAAGAATGTCAGGGGCAGGTGGAGTTTCCCACATATGCACTGTATATAAAACTTAACACGCGTGCGTCATACGTACGATATGCGATATGCGAGTGGAAGGAAGGAGTAGCGGAAGCGCCGATCGTTTGAACGAAGGTATAATTTTAACTTGGTACATCACTGGCCTATACTGCTTCTAGATTGAGGCCTATATTGGGTCAAGATTAGGAGAGTTTAGCCTGACATTAGGGTTTGTCTTGTGTTGTGTCTTGCAGAGAAAATGGATGGGTTCAAAGACCACAGTTTGCTGCCTATTTTCATAAACAAGTACAGGCAGCTGCCCTGTCTATGGAAGGTGAAACACCCCCATTATAACAATAAATTAAAAAGGCAGGCAGCGCTGGAGAAACTGCTGGAGTTGGTAAAGCCCGTGGTACCCATGGCAGGCATCACCTATTTAAAAGCCAAAATTGGTGGCCTGAGGAGTACATATCTGAGGGAGCGTAAGAAGGTCCAGGACTCCATGAGATCAGGAGCTCCAGCAGATGACATTTATGTCCCCAGGCTGTAGTACTATGAGAGACTGCAATTTCTGTTAGACCAGACTGAAATCAGGGAATCCCTCTCAACCCTTCCTTCCACGCTTCCTTCCATGATTCCTTCCCACTCAGCTGAGACTTTCGATGCCCACCCTGGGCCTTTCAGCCAGCCTGAGCCAGGTATAGTATTGTTCTACATATTTTTTAAGTAAAAATGAATGAGGTTAACTAGATGTGATTATTGATCACTAATTGCTGAATTGATAAAGTGTTTTACATATCAATAGACAGTAGTAGCCAAAAAATAATTGGGACAAGAATGAAAAATGCTGGGCTCAGAATGATAGTCTTTTCTTATTTTTTTGTTAATATTCAATTTGCAGCAGTCATGAGTGGAAAATTGTGTGTGATTGATGAACCAAAAACTAAAAGTTTGTCCCTTTTTTATACACAGGAAGACCTCAGCCAGGAGGAGGGTGTGGAATGTAACAGCCAGGAGGTGGCTGTGGAATGTGGCAGCCAGGAGGAGGTAGGGGTTAATGGCAGCCAGGAGGAGGGCAGGCCTAGGAGCCTGACAGAATCTCAGGTCTCTCCCCTCCGCCTTCCAACCAAAAGGTCCAGAGAGGGGGGGAACTTGAAGAAGTCAGCGCTCGGGCTGATTGGGGAGGCTTCTGCAGCCCTCAAAACCACCCCCACTCATCAAGAGGCCTTTGCCACCTTGGCTGCCTGCAAACTGGAGAAAATGGGGGAGGGGCAATGCCTCATGTGTGAAGAACTAATTTACCTCACACTAAACAAGGGGGTGAGGGGCGAACTAACCCCAAAAACCCACCTGTGTGAGTTGGACCATACTCCTCCTCCTCCTTCTGCCACACCTCCAACACCACATCTACAGCCTGGAAGGAAGCATGGAAGGAAGACCAGAGAGTGATGGCCTGGGTTCAGCCTGGTCTGACAAAAGATGCAGGCTCCTGTATGACCACAGCCTGGGGACATAGATGTCATCTGTTACTTCTGGACCAGACTGTACTCCCTTATATATGGACTTTTCAGGCCAACAATTTTGCCTTTAAATAGTTGATGTGTGTGCTGGGAGCATTGTCTTCCTCTTTATTTGATTATGACACCTAATAACGTTTTTTTATGTCAAAGAAATACTTGCCTATGTGTTTTACTTTAAAAATGACAGTTTATTTGTGAGTAGGCAGGTACTGTTCATTTCAAAAATACAAAACTGAAAATTTATATCAAATACTTACCGTAATTTTCCTTTCCTGATGGACTCCATGGCAGCCTACGTATGGGTTAATCCCGCCTCTCCTACCTCATAGGACCCCACTCCCATAAATCTTTGCTTCTAGTCAGAGACCACGTTCCGTAATTTAGCCTACTCCAGCAAATGAGAGGGAACTCCTACTGCCATGGAGTCCATCAGGAAAGGAAAATTACAGTAAGTATTTGATATAAATTTTCCGTTTTCCTGACAGACTCCATGGCACCCTACGTATAGGAAATAACTAGCCATACAAACCCGGGTGGGCAATTGCTGGATAAAGAAAAGACGGTTTAATTGGCACCGTCAACATTCAAACCAAAATTAACCGAAGACAAAGAAGCCGGTTCTACACAATAGTGTGATAAAAGTATTAATCGACGACCATGAGGCCGCTTTACAGATCACTTCCGGGGAAACATGACGGGAAGCTGCCCACGATGTAGAAACACTCCTAGTAGAATGAGCAGTAACCGCTTCTGGGGGAGCCAAACCCTTAGCCTTATAAACCCTCTGGATGGCTTGGACAATCCAAGACGCTATGGTTCTGGAAGAGGCTCGTAAACCCCTATTCTTCCTATAAAAGTAAATGAACAGGTGGTCAGAATTCCGGAAAGGAGATGTGGCTTCTAGGTATTGCTTTAAGACTTCCCCAACATCTAGAGGATTAATACTGGAAAATTGGAAGGACAATTTACTGATTTTCATGAAAAACAGCTTTTACTTTCGGATTTGATTCTAACATAGGAATCAAGACTGCCCGATCTGGGAAAAAAATTAGAAATGGCTCCTTGCAGCCTAGAGAACTAATCTCAGAAACTCTCTTGGCCGATGTTATGGCTACTAGGAAGGCAGTTTTAAGAGAGAGATCCTTAATAGATGCTTGTCCCATATGCATTTCTGAGAAAATGTCCAAAACAAACGGAAGATCCCATTTTGGAAACCTCGGTTTTCTCTGAGGTCTGAGTCTTATTGCCCCTTTGAAGAACTGCCTAGTGAGAGGATGCTTGGCCCATGAAACTCCTCAGGATGCAGAGATTGCAGAGACCTGAACCCGCAAGGAACTTACTGATAAGGACAAATCTAGACCCGTTTGTAGAAAACCAATAACATATCTTCGGATCTCTACATGAGCCATTGGATGTAGACACATAATCCGCAAACTTTGACCAAATTCTCTGATAAACTTTGTTGTACCTGGTCTTCTGGCGTTTAGTAAAGTAGCAGTGGCTGTGTCAGGACAGCCTAACGTTTCCAGCCTTTCCCTCTCAAAAACCAGGTCATCAGATGGAGCTGTGATGGGCATGGGTGATAAGTTGTTCCCTGTAACAAGAGGTCCGGTCTGGGAGGGAGAGGAACTGGATCCTGGTAGCTGAGCTGTAACAAGAGAGGGAACCATGGGGTGTTGGGACAGTATGGAACAACCGCTACTATTTCAACCTCTTCCCACCTGAGCCTGGACAGAAATCGGAGAATGACCGGAACCGGGGGAAAAGCATAAGCCTTGTGGAACCTCCACTGGTCCGTCAGTGCATCCACTCCGAAGGCCTGGGGACAACGACACCTCGTGTAATATTTCTAATATATTGTAATATTTCTCTAGTTTGAAATTGCACGGGGAGGAAAACAGGTCCACCTCTGGTAGAATTCCCAGAGACAGAATCCAGTTGAACACCTCGATGTGGAGAGACCATTTATTGCTGTCCAGGGAAAACCTTGAGAGAAAGTCCGCCTGGACATTTTGAATTCCCGTAAGATAGACCGTCAGATTCAATAGATTCGACTGGGCCAAAGACATGATCGGCCTTACTTCCTTCAGCAAGAAAAGACTGCGGTTCCCCCTGTCTTTTGATGTAAGACACAGCCGTCATATTGTCCATCCTTAGAAGGACTGAGGATCCTGATGTCAGGTCAAGAAAGACCTGCAAAGCACGGAAGGCGGCCCGGAGCTCCAACACATCCCTTCTGGGATGGGAAATCCCATACGCCTTTGGCTACTTCCGACAGACAGAGAGCAACCTCTGCTGCTGGCGTCCATTGTCACTGTTACCCTCTAGACCGGGGCTATTGAATGGCAATTCAGAAGATTTTTCTGCTGTAACCACCAGGGGAGACTCTCCCTCATTGAAGGGGTTATCCGAACCAGATGGTCTCGGGAGCCTGGATCCCACTGTTGGAGAAAGCCCTTCTGAAAGGGTCTCATCTTCCATTGTGCCCATTTTACCATCGGAGCTGTGGCCACCATGGTACCTATTATCATGAGACGCTGAGAGGCCCTGAGAAGGGAAGATGACATTGCAAGATAGATTCTGTTGGGAATCACCGGAATCTTCTCTAGAGGTAAGGAGATTGTACTCTTTACTGTGTTAAATTGGGCACCGAGAAACGTTAAGGACTGAGTTGGGATTAGATGACTTTTCTCCCTGTTCAACAGCCACCCGAATTCCGTCAGGGTAGAAATGACCTGATCTCGATGTGTCAAGAGATGGTCTCTGTTTTGAGAAAGTAAGAGTAGATTGTCCAAGTAATGGTGCAATCGAATACCTTTGACCCGGATTAGAGCTATGATAGCCAGTAAGAGCTTGGAAAACACCTGAGGCGATGTTGTAAGCCCGAATGGGAGACATGTAAACTGAAGGTGCGTTTAATCCACTGCAAAGCGAAGATACTTGTGAAAATCCCTTGCGATAGGAACATGAAAATAAGCATCTTTCAGGTCTATGGAAATAAGCCAGTCGTCTGGTTGGATCGTCTGGCGTATTGTTAGCAATGTCTCCAGCTTGAACTTTTTTTTCCTTATAAATGAGTTCAGGTGTGTCAAATCGATGACCGGCCTTAGGAACCTTTCTTTTTGAGGACCATGAAAAGGGGGGAGTAAATCCCTTGGAACCTTTCCTCGGCTGGAACCCGAATGGCAGCCCCTTGGGCCAACAGGGATTCTGTATAAGACAGAAGAATTTGTCTCTTTTCTTCTGAGTGTGGCAGAATTGTTGGAACAAACCGGTGTATGGGTGGACTGCTGAAGACCCAGGAATGACCCACTGACACTGTTTTTATCGTCCAATAGTCCTTGACCGAGGCTGCCCAGATGTGCTGAAAAAGGAGTAAACGAGCCCCAACTTGCTCCGCCTGGACAGGCTCTATATCAAAAGGACTTGGAAGGCTCCCGTCCCCCAGGACGAAGCTGACTTTGAGGACTTCTGGCCAGAGGGCTGATTTCTCCTTTCAGTTTTTTCTAAATTTGCGTCCAGGTCTGTAGCGATGGGCATCTCTAGCGCGCTCTGGATCCTGTCTATGTTGAGATCTTCTCTGGCCCAGGAGACACGATCCTGGGGTAAGAACCCCGACTTACCACCTGTAGCATGCGTAATAGCTGAATCCAGCTTGTTCCCAAAAAGGGAAGAACCCTCAAAGGGAATTCTGCACCACGCCTGTTTAGAGGCAGGATCAGCAACCCAGGGACGTAGCCACAAGTCACGCTTAGCCGTAACGGAAGAAAGCATAACACGTGCGTCTAGGCAAATAATATCAAGGGATGCCTCCCCCAGGAAGGCCGAAGCAAGCCTCAGCTCATGTATTGGTGATCTCCTTCAGAAATACTGCCCAGAGCTGCGCCAACATCATCCATCCAGGACTCCATCGCTTTGGACAATGCTGCCAGAGCTAAGGCTGGTTTACAAGCCATACCTGCTATTATATAAATAAGTCTCAAGTCCGTATCAATCTTTCTTTCTAAGCCACCCTTGAATGACACAGTATCTTCTAGAGGGAGTGTAACATGTCTCACTAACCTCATTAAGGCTGCGTCAATGAGAGGGGCCTCATTACTCTTGAATGGGTAAATTTTTGATATTTAGGAAATCAAGGAGTTTTTCCTCTCAACTTTACTCCACTTGTCCATGATAATTTCGCAGAGTTCACCCAAGAAGAAGTTTGGGCGTTCCTTCTTAAGATGTTTAAAATATTTCCTCTGTTTAGAGGGAGCTTCTACAGGATCTTCCCATCTCAATGCATCCTTAACCGCTCTGACCAACTGCAGAACTAAGGAAAAATCAAAACCGGCACCAGGTTCCATCCCTTCTGTCTCGCTGTCAGAAGATCCGGTAAATGAGAGACTATGACGAGAGGGACCAGGAACCTCTGTATCCAACATTTCTGTGGCTAGAGCCGTAACGGAGGGAGGGATAAACGGTTGATCAGAATCTGCTTTACTCAGTGATTCCTGAACTACTCTCCTGACCAGAGCTTCCACTTGCTGGTCCCCGGCTCCTCTTTCCTTCATGGCTCTATCATAACATAGCTCGCAGAGGGATTTACCCTCTGGGACCTGAGCATTACATCCCCAGCAAGCTCTTTTCTCTGAGCGACTGGCATGGCGGTGGGAATGTCGACCAGACTTAGACTTAGACCTCTCTTTGTGGTGTCTGGATGGTGACCTAATATGTCTAGAACTTGACGTGGAATGGCGATGTTGCGACCTAGACTGGCCCGAATCTTTATGCGCTGACAACTGAGGCTCAGACCTAGAAGGGCTGGAAAGAGAACATGCAAAACAAAATCATCCTGATCCTAACCCAAAAAATACAGGCAGAATGAAAAACATAAAAGATTCCATCCTACCTGCAGCATAGGGGTTGGCCACTGGGGAACGGCGATACGTCCATAGCGGCAGACTCAAACAGCTAGGTAGTAAAAACAAAAACAGTGCTTGCAGAGTACATAATACAGGGCAGGCATAGACTGACGATAGGAAAAAAAAAACCATACTTTGAGAATCAGGGAAGCAGACACCGGGAGCAGCTGCCTGAGCTCTAAAACATCCCAATCAAATAGCTGTCTCTGCCAGCTATTTGAATCTGCCGTAGAGTGATGACGTCATAGCGCCCACAGCGTACTTGCGCCGAGACTGACGCCGCTGTACAACGCCCGCGCGCATGCGTGGCTGCCGCCATCTTGCCCGATGGCGCCTGCGCAAACCAAGCCTCGGTCTCAATCGAGACTTGCCAGCTGCGCAGATCAAGGCAGGAAGCGGCGAGTTGGAACGCAGAAGCGTCCCAGCGCCATGACCAGGAAGACCCACATGACAGAACAGCACAAAAACTGCTGCCATAGAGAAAGAAAATATGTATACATTACCAGTCACCGCACAACACATGATCCAACCTGGACTGGGAGCTTGAAGTACTCACTGTGCACCCGGGGCATCATAAATGGGGGGCCTCCTGCAAGGACGTTTGGCCAAATTGCCGCTTGCCGGCCAATGGCTGGGCAGTAAGCTCTTCATGGCATCGCATCAAAATCGCCTGTGCCCGCCCTGCTAATAGCTGGGAAAATTGGGCTCCAGAAAGAACCGCCATCCTGAAATTCGTGCACAAAACCAGCAGGTCTGTATCTGAAAACTTCATAAGGTAAGACACCTTAGTCCTAGGAGGAGGACAAAAAAGGAACGTGGTCTCTGACTAGAAGCAAAGATTTATGGGAGGGGGGTCCTATGAGGTAGGAGAGGCGGGATTAACCCATACGTAGGCTGCCATGGAGTCTGTCAGGAAAGTCAAATTAAAGTGGTTGTATAGTCAATTTTTTTACTTTTACCTACAGGAAAGCCTATAATAAGGCTTACCTGTAGGTAAAAAAAATATCTGCTAAACCTGTACGGTTTAGGATATATTCCCCTCGCTATGCGCCGCTGACTGCAGCGGCGCATGCGCACAAGGGCGCACAAGGGCACAAGGGCACAAGGGCATGCGTGGGAGTGACGATATCGCGGCTCCGGCCACTCACAGCGCCGGAGCCACGATGCCCGGAAGAAAAGCAGAGGGAGCATGTCAGCTCCCTCGGTGTGGATCAGGACAGATGTCGGGGCCTCGTTCTAAGGTAAGTATTTCATAATGAGCTAGTATGCGGTGCATACTAGCTCATTATGCCTTTTCCTTTGCAGGTGGCAAAAAAAAAACATACAACCGCTTTAACAAGGGACACCAACAATAAACAACCTCCTCGAGATTAAAAAATGAAACAATAAAATAAAAAGATAATAATGATGTTGTGGTAAATTGACACACAAAACACACAAAAAAATTACGAAGATGACCAAAATGTTAAAAAAGGTGATTTTGATTAAAAAAGCAACCACAACATTTTAAACAAATATTAAAACATAAAAATCAAAAATGATTCAGGAGATTTGACGAATAAAAATATTATATTCATGAAATCAGGAGAAAGAAGAAAGAAATAAGTTTGTGAGAAGTCTGTGTGAATACGAAGAGCAAAAGAACTTCATTCTTCTAGTATTATAAAGAAAAAGACAATGCGCTGCATTAAACTATTTTTAACATTGCAGCATGACGAATGTGCTATATCCATTACGAACGTTAGTTTTACCAGACCAAGCACTTCCGTCTCGTAATTTATTGTGAGAATGCATGGCACTTTGTGCGTCGGACTAAGCTACACACGTTCGGAATTTACGTGATTGGATTTTGTTGTCGGAAAATTTTAGATCCTGCTCTCAAACTTTGTGCATCAGAAATAGTGATGGACGAACATCCGACGGGACGTTTCGCGAACGCGGCCAAAAGTT
This sequence comes from Lithobates pipiens, assembly GCF_037356315.1. Lineage (NCBI taxonomy): Eukaryota > Metazoa > Chordata > Amphibia > Anura > Ranidae > Lithobates > Lithobates pipiens. The sequence goes on along the minus strand of NW_027507748.1, from coordinate 243,521,883 downwards.
TGCGAACCGCAAGGTTCGCGGTGGACCCCATTGACTTTAATGGCAGGCGAATCTTAAAAACCTCCAGGTCATATTTTCAGCCACAAAATACTTACTAGCTGTGCACACATAGTCCCACCACATGGACACTGACATAACAAAAGTATTAAGCGCACGCAAAAGCAGAATGCAGCATTTTTCGAAGCAAGGCCTGGAAGTGCTCCATTCTGACAGCCCTCTGTGACGGTGGTAACATTTCCACCATTTTATGTTTGTACTGGGGGGTCTAAGTACGTTGCCACCCAGTACTGGTCCTTGACCTTTATGCTTTTTATACGGGGGTCCCTGTTAAAACACTGGAGCATGAAGGCCCCCATTTTCACTAAACTGGAAGCGGTGTGGCGGCCTGGCTCCTGCTCATCATCCAGGATAATGTCATCCTCCTCGTTCTCCTCTACCCATCCACGCACAACAACAGGGATGCCAGAAAGGTTTAAAGCATGCTCTTCTGGCTCCTCCTCATCCGCCCCGGCACCATCCTCCTCTGACTCCTCTTCAGACTCCTGTTGTTGACTTGTCTCCCTCTAGTGGTCAGATATACAATTACATATAAAATTCACTAAACCTCCAGTATTATATATAAAAATCAGATAAATCAGAACTACATACAATCAGAATGCTCTGCACTTTCATTGTAGTATATGTTACTGGGTGGCTGGGCTAGAACTACAAGTCCCAGCATGCTCTGCACCTCTCTTGCAGCCTGTAATAGAACTATAAGTCCCAGCATGCTCTGCACCTCTCTTGCAGCCTATGATAGAACTACATGTCCCAGCATGCTCTGCACCTCTCTTGCAGCCTGTGATAAAACTACAAGTGTCAGCGTGCTTTGCACCTCTCTTGCAGCCTGTGATAGAACTACAAGGTGGGGCTGAAGTAGAGTTGCCACCTCATCCCTTTAAAACCGAACACATATTAATTACACAGGTTCTGTGGCTGATTAAGGTGGTAATTAAACTCACTCTGTGCCTTATCTGCATTAGATTAGCCTCAGAACCTGTGTAATTCAAAGGTGTTCGGGTTTAAAGGGATGAGGTGGCAACTCTAGGCTGAAGACCAGGGGGGTACAGAGATGAGACAGATGTGCAGGAGGTACAGTGTTGGGGAATAAAAGCAGGGGTTGTAAATCAGTGGTGGAGATGTGAAAGGAGGTGTATTGGTGGGGCAGATGGGTTCAATGTTAAGACAGATGAGAAGGTGATTCAGTAGTGAGACAGAAGAGCATGGGGATATGGTGGTGTAGCAGATGTGCAGGGAGGTAAAGTGGTGTAGCAGATGAAAAAAGTGATGTGGCAGATGAGTAGTGATGGATGAACTTCCGACAGGATGTTTCGCAAGCGCAAACCGCGAACACGGCCAAAGTTCGCGGTGGACTCCATTGACTTTAATGGCAGGTGAATCTTAAAAACCTACAGGTCATATTTTCAGCCACAAAATACTTACTAGCTGCGCACACATAGTCCCACAACATGGACACTGACATAACAAAAGTATTAAGTGAATCTGGGATCGACAACGACAAGCATTCTTTTTTTATCTGTGAAATTTTGACAATTCAGGAGCGTATGAAGGCCATGGAGGAGAGGCAAGGTGATGTAGCAATCTGGCTGTATGCAATACACACAGCCACATCTACTGTGCTCATATAAGCACCCATTTCCATCTTAATGATATAATACTTTAGCTTACCTTCAAACCCACTCATCCAAGTATTCAGATATCACCCACATTCCTACATCCTCATCTCAGCCTGACTGCTCCTCAGCCAGGCCCTTCTGATTCCCCATTAAAGAGATATCACCAGCATTCTTACATTCTCCAAACGGTCAGCATGTGTGTCCTCTCTGACCTGGACCAATCTTTTATTTACCTTTCCACAGGAATCCACGCCCTGGAGGGTTTGCCTCCAACCAGCTAAACACCTCCTACAAAGCTTGTGACCTCACTGCAGCAACACAGGATGTGAATGCCCATATAAGGACAATATAATGCAATACAATACAGCAGAAAGTGGTGTCTTCACAGACAATCAGACATTTGTTTTCCTTCAAAATAACCAATCACAGACATGTATACATTCAAATAGTCAGTGACGCAAAGTGACTAAATGCTTTCAATGACGGAAACCATACAAAACCAATGAACAATGACTACAATTCCGTTGATAGAAATCCTTAATATACATTGTTCCAGAGAACAATGTATAGCTGGATTATTCTACACCTCCTTGTGGATGGAAGGTTATCCACAGATGTGCACCGCCTATCTCTATGTGGTGATCAGACACAGCAGAGACAATGAGCGCACACAACCAATCCTTGCAGAGCAAGCACATGCCCCCAGACAATCGTCTGTACAATGTACAGGGGCCCTTTTGCTGGCGGACATACCCCCACTCCGCAAACACCTCTTTCCAATCCCAGGAAGTTATCCACTACCTAACGGATCTCAACCAGCGTCAGTCAGCCCCAGTCAGCTCTTTGAGAGCGGGCTAGGGGAGAATGAACACAGGAGGACTCTTATGACAATACATATAAAAATACATCTAAAATTTTCCACAACAAAGGTCAGGCCAGGCTATGAAGGGGGTGCAGGAGGTGATCAGTTCCACAGTCGGGGCAGCGCAGTCCTGTGCCAGTGTCCCAGTGTGCCAACCTGTGCTTGAGCCCCTCCCTCTGCCTGGCCCTTACCCCCACCTATGCAAGGCTCCACTGCGGTGGTCCTGAGGTGCCAGTCCAGTGCTGATCCTCAGCCATGGTGCTGGCAATGCCTGCTGATTGACTTCTCTGCTGCTATCTCCCTCACTGTCTGAAAAAAGCACGGTGATAGGGACTAAGCACTGATACCAGCACAGTGATAGAGAGCACTGACACCAGCACCGAGATAGAGAGCACTGACACCAGCACCGAGACAGAGAGCACTGACACCAGCACCGAGACAGAGAGCACTGACACCAGCACGTGATAGAGAGCACTGACAACAGCACTGTGATAGAGAGCACTGACACCAGCACCGAAATAGAGAGCACTGACACCAGCACCGTGATAGAGAGAACTGACACCAGCACGGAGATACAGAGCACTGACACCAGCACAGGATCTTGTGGGCACCCACGTGACATCACTAGACACCTCATCATCAATGTCACCTTCCCCACAGCTATAATTAGAGATCTCGGAGTAGGCAGCAACACCGGGGACCAAATTCCTCCTTGGGCTGATCTGGGTACTGTAGTCAGACTGCTGAGTGGTGGTTGTTGCTACCTCCTCTTCCTGATCCAATGCCAAGACAATGTCTTGTGATGGATCAGAAAATAATTCATGTGACTCAAGCGGAGGGTATATGGTGGTGGTGTTGGTAGTAGTGTCTTTGGGGGTGCACACAGCAGAGAATGAAGAAGAGGGTGCAGATCGAGAAGATGAGGAGGGTGCAGAAGAGTAAGGCTGAGTGAGCCACTCAACCAAGTCTGGTGTGTCCTTTGACGTAATCAAACGTAATCGAATGACCCTGTGACAAAAGTCTCTAGAGAAGTTCAGTATGTATGTGGAAGAAGGTATATAACACCCCACTTCAATCTGTCGTTTTGGGGGGCCACTGGTCTATCACACCAGTTATAATACTTTTTTTTAATTGCGTTTGTCACTCTTTGTAGTATGGCTGCAGAACCGCTCAGCAGTCACAATGCTGCACAGTGGAAATGCACTATACTATGCTTTCTATATTTGCAAGTATTTTATACGTGTATTACACCCCTATATACCTCACACCAAATAGTACACCTATACCAGTCCTTAAAAGGACCTTTGTGGACCTAATAGTAGCTAGCTAGTAGCTAGTGAATTGCAGACTGTCCTTGCTCCAAACACCAAACTGTCCCTCCCTACACTGAGAAACGACAGCTGCAGAATCGGTCAGCAGCACTGCAGGCAGTGCACTATAATATGCTTTCTACATTTGAAAGAAAGTATATTATACGTGTACAACCCTATATACTGTACACTGTGGCAGCACGCAGGTAAAGTCACCTGGTTGTATCCAGGATGGGAAATATGTGTGCCCTAGATTCAGGCTTTATGCAGACTTTTACAATTAGAGGGGAAGAGTTAATGAGCCCAGCTGAAGTAAGTGGGCTCATTAAGACCTCTACAAAAAACCCCAGCATGCTTAGGGAGATGCTCCATCCTGGAACCAGTTTTGTGTTGTATAGACTGGGGAGTGGGACACCTGTTCTGTGCGGTGAGTTAACGCCTGTGTGGCAAACCTCTACAACAGAGACAGGGACTGGTGCAGCACAAGGCTGCACTCAGTTGTTAGATAATGAATCTAAGTGTGTAATTAGAGGTCAAGCTGACCAGGATTTATTTTCATGTTTTATTTTTGTTTGGCTGTTATATGTTTCAATGCATGTAGCATAAATAAACCGCATCTTTTGTTTTTTTTGCACCTACAACGCTGTCTGCTGTGCCTGATTTTGTGTTGTGAACCCATCCAGGGGGTCACACACACCCGCTGCCGAGCTAACCCCTCACAACACATATACCAGCCCTTAAAAGGACTTTTGTGGACCTAATAGTAATAGCTAGTGATTAAACTGACTGTCCCTGCTCCACACAGCGTTCTGTCCCTACACTGACAAAAGACAGCTGCAGAATCGGTCAGTAGTGCACTCAGCAATCAGCAGCACAGCAGTCAGCAGCAGTGCACCAGAACCCTATATACTGTACACCTATACCAGTCCTTAAAAGGACCTTTGTGTCAGACTTCCACTTACCAGACCAGTGAGTCCGCTTGGGCAGAGGGTGGTCTCCTGTACATGTCCGACTTACAACTCCTTGTAGAGTAGACAGGTGGCTGGGAGTGCGGAGTGGTATGAGAGCCTATGAGGAGGGCCCAGGAGCTGGAAGTAGGATGAACCCCAAAGCAGCAGGTGAGTAGGCTGAAACACAGGCAATTGGGTGCAGGGGCTGAGCAGGCGGGTCCAGATACAGGCAGGATTCGGCAACAAGCGGGCAACAACGGTACAATAGGAACAGGCAGGAGCGAGGTCAGAACAGTCCGAGGTCAGGTGCAGGCGGAGATCAGGGGTGTCCAAAGAGCAAGCTGGGTTGTCAGGAGATCAGAGATACAGGAATGCAGATACAGGCAATGGAGCAGGGAACGGGGGAGTTGATGATCAGACAGCACTCCAATGGAGTATGCGACAGACCTAAATAGGCCGATTGGCGCCAAACACCTGGCGCCAGCGCGCACACCAGTGCCACCAGGAGTGCACACAACAGCATGCACCGGCGGGCATCGGCGCACACAGGAGCACGCACAGGCGCACACCAGCACGCACCAACGCCTGCAGGGGGAGCGCACCACAGCGCGCGCAGGAACGAGCATGCAAGTTGCTCTCTGGCTCCCAGGAGTTGTCCTCAGGGCCATACCCTTTCCATTTAATGAGGTATTGTATATCCTTACCCTTCTTCCTGCAATCGAGAATTGCTTCAACTTCGAACTCCTTTTCGTTTTCAATTATGACAGGTTCAGGTGGGCCGGTAGTGCGGCCAGCAAAGGGGTTTGGGGTAACCGGTTTCAGTAGGGTCACGTGAAAGACCGGGTGCACTTTAAGAGAGTCAGGTAGATCAAGTTCATAGGTGACATCATTTATTTTTCTCTTCACTGTGAAGGGACCCATGAATTTAGGGCCTAATTTCCTAGAGGGACAGGCCATTTTCAGGTTAACTGTGGACAACCACACTTGGTTGCCAGGCTCCAGGATAAGTTCTCCATTTCTCTTCTTATCATACATCTTTTTATAGTACTCCTGAGACTTGGCCATAGTCTCCCTTAGGAGTTTGTTGTTGGTGGAGAAAAAATCCATAGTTTCGGAAACTGCAGGAACAGTACATTCTGGTATCGAGCTGGATAGGAAAGCTGGGTGGAAGCCGTAATTGTCAAAGAATGGTGTTTGATTGATGGCGGAATGCAAGGAGTTGTTATAAGAGAACTCCGCAACGGTTAAGGAAACCCAGTCATCCTGAGAGAAGGTGGAAAAACAGCGGATGTATTGCTCCAAGGACTGATTCGTTATTTCAGTTTGTCCATTTGTCAAAAGACCACAGAGCGCCTTCCAAAACCTTGAGGTGAATTGGACATGTCGATCAGACAAGATGCTCGCTGGGACCCCATGCAACCTTACGATTTCCTTAACAAAGATCTTGGCCGTCTCCATGGCCGAGGGGGTGCCCCTCATTGGGTGGAAGTGAGACATCCTGGACAGCCTGTCCACCACAACGAAGATGGTAGAGAACCCCTCGGATGGGGGAAGTTCCACGATGAAATCCATTGAGATCATTTTCCATGGTCTCTCAGGAACAGGTAAGGGTTTCAACAGACCCCAAGCTCTTGTCCAGCTGTTCTTACTTCGGGCACAAGTGTTACATGAGTCCACATAATTCTTGCAATCATTGAGTAGTTGGGGCAACCAGAAGGTGCGCTGGACCAGCTCGGCAGTCTTCAGGGTACCAAAGTGTCCGGCCATTTTATGTTTGTGGCAGAGCTCCAATACATTCACCTTTAAGGCTTCAGGAACCACAATTTTGCCTTTATGCTAGAATAAACCTTCTATTTTTTTATTTTTTTTTTATGCTACGTCAGCGAGTTCTCTAGAGAGACGTCAATCAACTTTTCGTTCATCACTGTCTCCTTTCATCTTCACATCATTGTAGCTTCTCGTTATATATCAGAAATTATCAATAACAATTAAATTAGATATGTTTTCCTTTATTAAATTCATATCTTATATTCATCTTGCACCTCTTTATTATTTCCCTTCCCATTACCCATCCCCCCCCCACTCCTTTCCCCAGCTAAATGTCAGCGTTTTCCCGTCTCCTCTTATCCTCCTCCCATATAGGTCTACTATGGTCTTAAATATTCTGCGTAACTCCAATCCTTCTTAAAATCTTTCCAACATTCCCATTTTTTTATTACTGCTTCTCTTTTATTATCTTCTCCACTACTCAACTTTTCCATCTTATATATCTCTTCAACTGCATCTACCCACTCCCACATCGTTGGACTTTCCACCTCCTGCCACTTTTTTGGGATCAATTTCTTCGCTGCGTTAAGGAGGTGTGGGATAATAGATTCTTGGTATTGTTTTTCGTTACTCTTTGTTCCGTGGAGAAATACAATCCAAGGATCCGCCTTCACGCTTATTTTAGTTATTTCTCTTATCTTTTGCAAGATCTTACCCCAATAGATTTTGATTTTTGGGCATCCCCACCATAGATGTGCCATTGTACCTGTGGTTTTGCAGCCCCTCCAACATTCTGCAGATCTTCCCTGTTGGTATTTTGCAGTCTTATCCGGCGTGTTGTACCATCTAGTTAGGCACTTATAGTTCATTTCGGCTGTTTTACTGTCTGTTGCCGAGCAATGTGTTAATCTTAATATTTTGCTTATTGTGTCTTTATCCCTCCGTGTTCCTAATTCCTTTTCCCACTTTTTGATGTATGGCGGGGTCTCCAGCTCTCCCACCGACATCAACAGACCATACATCCTGGATACAATTCCTTTAGTATTGTCTGTTGTACAAAGTCGCTCCAACATGGTCAGCTCCTCTCCAGATCTTATTGGTTGAGGTAAGCTTCCAATAAAATGGGCCAATTGGAGATACCGCCATTCGTTCATTCCCATTAAGCCCTTATGTGCTAATTCCCTAAGTGTTATAAGTTTCCCTTCTTTCATAATATCTTTTATTTGTATTTTTTCTTTTTTTATCCAATTACCTCCTATTTCCTTTTTTCCAGGAGGAAAAAACTCATTTTCCTTCAGTGCTATGAACGTTGAATTAAAGTGCCCATTTAATTTTTTGTACTCCCCATCCCAAATTTTTAAAGCTATTCGTGTCAACTCATTTGTGTTCGCATCCAAAACCCTAAATTTTGGAGGGTTCCATACTATTTTATCTAATTGTGCCTTACTATATGTGTATTCTAAGTGTATCCACCTTTTCTCATTACCTGTCTCACCCACCCATTTGACAATTCTAGACAGCACTATTGCCTTATAATAATTGTGTAAATCCGGGACTGCAAGCCCCCCTCGCTTTTTTCCCTGTTTTAATATTGAATAGGAAATTCTTGGTTTTTTATTCTTCCAAATAAATTTAAGCAATATGGATTTCAACTTTGAAAAATAACCAGCAGGGATTTCAATCGGCATCATCTGGAATTTGTATAAGATCTTTGGGAGGATAAACATCTTTAATGCGTTTATTCGTCCCAGCCATGATAATGGACTATTACCAAGTCTTCCAAGTTCTTTTTTAATTTCGTTTAAAAGTGGGATGTAATTTAGTTGATATATCTTCCTTAAGGAATTTGCCAGTTTTATACCTAGGTATTTCAACCCTTTACTCCATGTATATTTGCATTCTTTTTGGATCTGTTGTACTTCTTGTTTACTGAGGTTGATGTTTAAAATTTCAGATTTTATTTGGTTGATTTTAAAATTCGACAATTCCCCATAATATTCCAAGGCCTTATTTAACTTGGGTAATGTGTTCTTAGGGTTGCTAATATAGAACAATACGTCGTCTGCAAAGGCAGCCAATTTATGTACCTCTTTCCCCACTTCTATTCCGGTAATTTCCGGGTTATTTCGAATCGTAGAGAGTAATGGCTCTAACGATAATACAAATAAAAGGGGGGAAAGAGGGCACCCCTGTCTAGTCCCATTTTCCATCTCAAAGGGCAAGGAGAGAGACCCGTTTATCTTTATCATTGCTGTAGGGTGATAATATAATGTTTTGATCCATTGGATCATCCTTGGTCCAATTCCCATTTTTTCCAATGTCTGGAACATGAATCCCCAATCCACCCTGTCGAAGGCCTTTTGAGCATCCGTCGACAGTAGAAGGACCGGGGATTCTGTCTCCTCCCTCTGTGTTAGCAACAGAAGAGTTCTCACTCCATTGTCCTTGCCTTCTCTCCCAGCTACAAACCCGACCTGGTCCGGATGGACCAGTGAGTTCATCAATGTTTTAATTCTTCCTGCTAATATTTTAGCAAATAATTTAGTGTCTGCATTCAACAGCGATATCGGTCTGTAGCTGGAACACATAGTCTTGTCCTTTCCCTCTTTTTGGATTACAGTGATTGAAGCTGTCAGTGCCACTTTGCTCATTTCATATTTTAGCCCTAACCCATTCATGTATTTACAAAGTCTAGGGATCAAAATATCTTTAAATTTTTTGTAGTAGTAAATTGTTAGTCCGTCGGGTCCAGGGCTTTTCCCGGGGGCTGAATCTATCAATGCTTTATTTATTTCCTCCTCCGTAATGGGACTTTCTAAGTTTTCTTTTTCAATTTCAGTGATCGTAGGTAATCTAGCATTGTTTAAATATTCATCTATTTTACTTTTTTTTTTTCCTCTTATTTCCCTTTCCTTTTCCTTATTTTTTACTGCATAGAGTCGATTATAATAGATTCTAAATGATTCTGCTATTTCTTTTGTTGTACATACCATTGCCCCATGTTCTGTTTGGATTTTCTCTATATAATTAATAGCTTTTTTCTTTTGAAGCATTTTAGCTAGATACTTAGTGGGTTTGTTACCTTCCTGGTATCTTTCTTTAGCCAATTGATTATAGATTCTTTTGGTTTCCTGTTCCATTAGCTCTCGTAATTCTTCCCTTTTGGTCACTAATAGTTGAAACAGTTTTTTATCTGTGGGGCTATTTTTATGTTGTTGCTCCATATTAAAAATTTCATCTCTCAGTTTTTGTTTCTGAATATTTCGTTCTTTTTTTTTCCTTGACCCTAAGGCTATCAAGATCCCTCGGATGTACGCTTTATGGGCATCCCACAGGGCTTGTCCTGAGATCTCCTCTGTGCAGTTTATTAAGAAATACTGTTCTAGTTCTTTATGCACTATTTCATACCCTTCTTTGTCCTGAATTAGTTCTTCGTTTAAGTGCCACAGGAGGACTTGTCTATATAGACCTGAAATCGACATTTTCATCTTTACAGGGGCGTGATCAGATACTGTAGTTATTTCTATACTGGTTTCTATAATATTTTCCAATGCTCTATGTTCAACAAAAATATAATCAATCCTAGAATACGTCCCGTGCACAGGGGAGTAAAACGTATAGTCCGCCTCTTCCAGATGTTGGACCCTCCAAGCATCTACCAGCTGACAGTTCTTTAATCTTTGTTTTATCTTCTTTAATTGTAAATCGCTCGTCCCCTGTGCACCCGACGTACTATCTAGTTTCGGATCTAGACAAAAATTTATATCTCCCATCACTATTACCTGGCCTTCCCTAAATTCCTGTAATTTAGCTAAAATTCCCATTAGGTATTTTATTGGGTTCTTATTCGGTGAGTATATGTTAGCTAGTGTACATCTTGTATTACCCAATTTTCCTTTTAGGAAGAGGTATCTTCCCTCCGGGTCCATCTTTCTATCCTCCAGGGCAAAGCGGATGTTCTTTGCGAATCCAATTGCTACTCCCCTCCCTCTATTTGTTATTGTATCTCCATAGAACCAACTCAGGTATTCTTTGGAGTAGAGTCTAATCTTTTAATGGTGGGTGATATGTGTTTCTTGTAAAAATATTACCTCCGCCTCGTATTGTTTTAGTTCTTTTGCAATTTTTAATCTCTTACTTAAACTATTCAACCCCTTCACATTATATGATAAAAAATTGATAGCCATTTTTTATATTGTCTGAACTTTCTAACCAGACCTCCTTTTTTTTTTTTTTTTTTATTTATACCGGGAATTTTTCTTACTGACATTTCTCTTACCCTCCCTTGACCCGACCCCCATCCCTTCCCTAACCCCAATATTTCTATCGCTCTCCTCCTCCCTCCACCCCTCTCCCCCCCACCCCTTCCCCCCCCTTGGCCCCAACTGGGCCCCTGGGCCCATGGTCTCCCATGATATCATGTCAAACCACAGTCCCTTAGCCTAAGGTGGAGCTCGGGATGTCCCCCCAAAAACGAAGGTAGGGGTCGACCGGCCTCCTGCACCAGTCCCCCTCCCTCCCCCCCGCAGCACCGCATCACTTCACCACCCCGCCACCCCCCCCCCCCCCCTATATTTTAGCTACTCTAGATTGCTCTAATATCCTAGTCTATTTCTTGAGTTTCCACCTCCTCTTCTCTCCAACCTGGTAGTTCAGGGGGCCTAATGTCTAGTTTATCACAGAAGTCCAATAGGTCCTCCGGGAATCTCAATCTAGCCGATCTCCCCTCCTTTACTCCGATCAAGCATGCTGGGAACCCCCACGTGTACTTTATATTTTGTTCTTGCATCTTAATCAAAAGGGGTTTCAACAGTCTTTTTCTTGTCAGAGTCTCAGACGCCAGGTCTGCAAATATCTGAACGTCTGATCCCCGATACTGTAATGGGGGTTTTCCTCTCAATTTGGCCCAGATTTCTGCTTTGTCTTCAAAAAATGTAAACCGAACGATGATATCTCTCGGTCTGGCTCCTCCTATATTAGTCATCTTTCCTACCCGGTGAACTCTTTCAATCCTAGGAAAATCTCTTGGTTCTCGCTCTAACAGGGGATTGAAAATGTTTTTATAATTTCCTTCAGGTCTTCTCTCTTTTCTTCATATACTGCACGTATTCTCAGATTAGACCTTCTGTCTCGATTTCCCTGATCTTCCAATCTATACAGGATATTTCTTTGATTTTGTTGAGCGATTTTCAGTTGCTCCCTTAACCTGGACAGCTCTTTAGCCTGTTTCAGCATTCCATCCTCTGCTGCTTCCACTCTAGTCAACAGGTGACCCAGGTCTGTTCGCAACAGATTCATCTCATGTTTAATTGTTTTCTCTAGACCTGTAAACATTTCTTGAATATCCCCTTTTGTTAAAATTGCAGCTGAGATGTTTAAGTCTTCTGCCCTGCTAGAGTCCACTTCACTTTCTGTTAAAATATCTTCCACTGACTGGTCCGGTGTTTCCCTTATCTTCTTGTCTGACCCCTTTTTCTTTTCCGATCTCTCCATTTGCTGCTTCCCTAGGCCGCTGGATTGAGGAGTGTCCCCCTGGGTCATATACATTTGTATCGTACTTGTTGTTGCCTTTGGGGTTTTACTTCCACCCCGCTTTTGCCCTTTACTCCCCATTTAGCTCCCATAGTATATGTCTTTCCGTATTGTGATCCTTCCCTTCCCCCTTATTAATCGATCTCAGACGCTTTTAGTGTCTTTGCGTGGCGATACCTAAGGGGTGAGGGGGGCCGTTATTGCCTTTGACAGGTATGTGTCAAGCCCAGATAGCCCGATATTAAACCCGGGAGGGGGCGGGGGGGCAGGGGAAAAAAAAAAAAATGAGAAAAAGAGGGAGGGAGAGAGGAGGGGAAGGGCAGAGGACAATATAGGGGAACCGTTTTGATAAGTTGGCCGTCGCCAACTCTTTTCCTCCGAAAATATGCCTTATTCTCACTACCCTCACTCGCCTTATCCCTCACTCATGCTGCTCTTGCTTCTCCTCCATGTGTGTATGAGTCGCAAAGATTCTTATATTTTGCTGCTTCTTATAGCTTATGTAGTTCTTTAGATTCACAGCAGCTCTAGTAGCTCAGGAGGGTATAAGCAGACTATCAGCACGTGCAAGAAAAAAGAATAAAAAAAAGAAAACCAAAGATAAAGAAGTGCCATATAGAGATTCTGATCTTATCCCTCACTCCCCAATCTAGTGGGGTAGGATCAGTAGTCTTTTCAATGCAAGGCAGTCTGTGCTCCGCAATCCAAGATAATTAAAGTAGCTCCTTCTTATTACATTCCAAATACTCTTCTCAAATTTTATTCTTATTTTTACTGATTTTTCGAGTACCTGTGTAGTTTCAGATATTTTCAGGCGATTTCCAAGGGGATATACTTTAAGCCCTGGTCAATACTATAGTTCCCATCGTCTGTCAGTGCTCAGCCTGCAGTTTACTCACACTTGTGGGCTATATAGGTTTTATTCCAGAGCCCTCCTTGTACAATGAAAGGCAGTAAGAGGGGGAGGGGGAGGTTCGGGTCTTTCCACTTGCACTGATCAAGGGTGATTAAGGTAACTTTCAGACACACTTCTCTGAAGTTTGTGCTTAAACAGATTACTGTTTAAATACGTTGTCCCCAAAAAATAACTGCAGACATTTCCAGGCGAGATAAACTTAAGTCATGGCAGTTTCATATGATTACCTGTCACCATCAGGTCTCAGCCAGCAGTTTTCTCTGCCCATAGTACTCACGTTTGTAAGTTTTGCTTCAGAGTCCTCTTTATGCAGAGAGATAACCAGGAAGGGGGGGGAGGGGGAGCGGAGGTCTCTCTGTGGATCTGTGTTCAGTCTTTTCCCTTATCTCTCCCGCTGCTTACCTCCACCAAGCTGACCATCGGGAAAGGAGATCCTGTCATCTGGGGGCTCTCACTCCCCCTCACCTACCGTGATACAATTGCAGTGCTACGCTGGGGGTATCCAGGAGGCTCGTGTCGGAGCCAGCTCCCTCAAGCTCCTCCCTCCGTGAAGCACACTACGTCAACACGTAGCTGTTCTTACTTCGGGCACAAGTGTTACATTAATCCACATAATTCTTGCAATCATTGAGTAGTTGGGGCAACCAGAAGGTGCGCTGGACCAGCTCGGCAGTCTTCAGAATACCAAAGTGTCCGGCCATTTTATGTTCGTGGCAGAGCTCCAATACATTCACCTTTAAGGCTTCAGGAACCACAATCTTGCCTTTATGCTAGAATAAACCTTCTCTTAAGCTGGCTTTTCCACAGAAGCCTGTCTGATCCGGGAGATAAGATCCCCTTGGAGGAGCAAGAAGTTTCCAGAAGGGAGGATTGTATCAGGAGGCAGAGTCTTTTCAGAATCAGAAAACATGTGAGACAGCGCATCCGGCTTAACATTCTTAGAACCAGGTCTGTAGGTGATATGGAATTGGAATCGGGAAAAAAAAAGGGCCCATCTGGCTTGCCATGTTCTCAGTCTTTTGGCTGTTCTCAAATATTCCAAATTCTTATGGCCGGTGTAGACCGAGATGGGATGTGCAGCACCCTCCACTAGTAACACCACTCCTCCAGAGCCGCCTTAATGGCTAGAAGTTCTCGATTTCCTACATCATAGTTCCTCTCAGACTTCAAGAGTTTGCAGGAAAAGAACGCTACTGGGTAGAGGAGGGCCTTGGCACTCTACTGCTGAGAGAGCACTTCCCCAACAGCGATTTCCGAAGCATTAACCTCTAGGATGAAGGGCAGAGCTGGATCAGGATGTTTCAGAGTAGTAGCTGAAGTGAACAACTCCTTAAGTTTTTCAAAGGCCGCCTGGACCTTGGGGGTCCAAGAGAATCGGGTACCCTGCCTGGTCAGTTCGGTAATGGGGGCAATAATTGCAGAAAAGCCTCTGATGAACTTTCGGTAAAAGAGAAGCCAATGAAGCGCTCTACACCCTTCTTATCCACAGGCGCAGGCCAGTCCAGGATGGCAGACACCTTTTGGGGGTCAATTTTGATGCCCTCGACCGAAATGATCAAGCCCAAGAATTGGATAGACTGGAGTTCAAACTCAAATTTTTCGAGTTTCGAATAAAGCCCGTGTTGCCTGAGTCTGGTTAAAACATTCCGGACGTGTCTACGGTGATCATCTAATGATGAGGAGAAGATGAGGATATCGTCCAGGTACACGATTACATATAAGTCCAGGTAGTCACGAAAAATGTCATTGACAAAATGTTGAAAGGTTGCAGGGGCGTTACACAACCCGAAGGGCATGACAAGGTACTCGAAGTGCACAAATCGAGTACGGAAAGTCGCCTTCCATTCGTCTCCTTCTCGGATATGTATTAAATTGTAAGCTCCGCGAAGATCTAATTTTGTGAAGATGACTGCGGTTCCAAGCCTTTGAAATAGTTCAGGGACTAGGGGTAAGGGATAATGGTTTTTAATAGTTATCTTGTTCAACTCCCAAAAGTCGTGGGAAAATTCTTCCAAAAAGAACTTTGGTGCCTGGTAACAGTTCTGTAGGGCAGTCATAAGGCCTGTGAGGGGGAAGTGTCTCTGTTCCTTTCTTGCTGAATACGTCTAGAAAGTCTCTAAGGTTCGAGGATGGACTGACGTAGTTCTGGATCAACATCCAAGCAGAGAAGTTGGGAGGGTTCATCAGACGGCCGGCCTAAGCAGTGTTGCTGGCAATACTCCGAAAGGAATTTGACTTGTGGCCCAGTTTATGCTGGAATTGTGGGCCTGCAGCCAAGGCATTCCCAGGATGATGGTAAAAAGAGGGGAAGAGATGGCATCCAGAAGTAGGTGCTCCTGGTGACAGGTGCCCATAGTAGCCAACAAAGGGACGGTCTCTTGTGTGACTGGACCAGAACTAAGGGTGGAGCCATCCACAAGGTGTACAGCAAGCCCCTGGGCCTTGGGTTGAAGCGGGATATGATGGTTGGCAGCGAAGGTCTGATCGATAAAACAGCTGCATGCTCCGGAATCAATGATAGCTGACACTGGAATATTCCCTCCTGGAAGCTGTAATGTGATGAGAAGAGCAAGATGAGAACTGGGTTTATGCAGAACAGATGCGCACATGGAAGAAGTGGTTACACACTTACGTGTCTTTTTGGGGCAGGCCCTTACATAGTGCCCAGGTTCCCCACAGTAGAGGCAAAGGTTGTAGGTACATCTGCGCTGTTTTTCTTCAGGGGTCAGCGAGGGCCGCAGCAAACCAAGCTGCATTGGTTCGGGAGCTTCTTGAGCTGGAGCAGTAGAGGTGGGTGGAAACTGACCGTCAGAACTTGGGGAGCATCCAAGTGGGGCACAAATGGCTGGAAGATCTCTCCGACCGACGCTCCATTAAGCGACGATCAATCTGGATGGAGAGATTGATAAGCTTATCCAAGGTTTAAGGTATCCCCACTCGTGCCAACTCATCCTTGAGTGGGTGAGATAGCCCCATCCGGAATTGGTGGCACAGGGTGGCGTTGTTCCAATCCGTGTCGGAACTCCAGCGTCGGAACTCAACCGCATAGTCCTCGGCCGCTCTGCGACCTTGTTGGAGAGAGTGCAGTGTGGCTTCTGCAGTTGCAGTCAATTGGGGGTCCTCATATAGCTGGGTGATCGCCAAGAAGAAGGCATAAAGGCTATCCAGGGACCCAGACTTCTGCTCCAGTAGGCGGTGGGCCCAGGTCTGGGGCTCGCCGGACAACAGAGATATCACAAAGCCCATCTTAGTTGCTTCAAGAGAAAATGTGTGAGGTTGCAGTGCAAAATAAAGCTTGCAGCCATTGCGGAATGCACGGTACTTGTTGCATTCTCCGGTAAATCTCTCAGGCGTAGGTACTCGTGGCTCTGGAGGAAGCATCACTACGGAGGGTGCGGGTGAAAGGCCAGCTGAAGATGTTCCCTAGGGATTAGATGAAGAAGATAAGGCTTGAACTTGCTCCTCCAATCTTGAGTAACCTTCCTGGAGGTTCTTTACGGCTTGAGTCAGACCAGCCAGATGCCTGCATAGTTCGTCCATGGGGGAGGCCCCCTGCACGGACTCTGTCATGGCTGCCTGATACTGTCAGACGTCCACTTACCAGACCAGTGAGTCCGCTTGGGCAGAGGGTGGTCTTCCCGTGCGTGTCCGACTTACAACCCCTGGTAGAGTAGACAGGTGGCTGGGAGTGCGGAGTGGTATGAGAGCCTATGAGGAGGGCCCAGGAGCTGGAAGTAGGATGAACCCCGAAGCAGCAGTTGAGTAGGCCAAAACACAGGCAATTGGGTGCGGAGCAGGGGCTGAGCAGACGGGTCCGGGTACAGGCAGTATTCGGCAACAGGCGGGCAGCGACGGTACAATAGGAACAGGCAGGAGCGAGGTCAGAACAATCCGAGGTCAGGTGCAGGCGGAGATCAGGGGTGTCCAAAGAGCAAGCTGGGTCGTCAGGAGATCGGAGATACAGGAATGCAGATACAGGCAACGGAGCAGGGAACGGGGGAGCTGATGATCAGGCAGCACTTGAATGGAGTATGCGATTGGCGCCAAACACCATGCACGTGCCAACGTGCCAGCGCTCACACCAGTGCCACCAGGAGTGCACACAACATGCGCACCGGCGCGCAAGGGCGCACACCGGCGCTAACAGGATCACGCACAGGCGCGCACCAACGCCCGCAGGGGCGCGCAGGAGCACGTGCGCCAGCACGCCCCATCGCACATCGATGCACACCAGCATGGCCAGCACCGCAACCAACCAGGTAACTTCTCTGACACTTTGTGGGCCTAATAGTAATAGCTAGTGATTAAACTGACTGTCCCTGCTCCACACAGCGTCCTGTCCCTACGCTCACAAAAGACAGCTGCAGAATCGGTCAGCAGTGCACTCAGCAATCAGCAGCACAGCAGTCAGCAGCAGTGCACCAGAACCCTATATACTGTACACCTATACCAGTCCTTAAAAGGACTTTTGTGGACCTAATAGATAGTGATTTGTGTCACTACAGTCTGTCCCTGCTCCACACAGCAACCGCTCCCTACACTGACAGAATTTAAAATGCCCACCAGATCAGGTCTATTTATAAGGTAGGGGGAATGTCCAATTATCCATGTGCTGAAATGTCTCAATTGGCTATTCTGTACCCCATGATGGATGTGTCATCATGGGCCAAAGTTCTTTCACAATGTAAACGCATATGTCCGCCGCGCGAACAGCACCAGAAGTCAGTCGGTTTGGCGAATCCTGAACACGCAAAATTTGCCGTGAACCGCCCGCCGGGCGAACCGCAAGGCCATCCCTACAGATGAGCAGGAGGTACAGTGGTGGAAGGGATGAGAAGGAGGTTTAGCGGTGTTTTAGTAAACTTTCTGCCATTGCTCCATGCTCTTGCTTGAGTTGGACAGATGCCATACATGGATGGGCAGGAACGCTATTTTTGAAATTAATATTATGCCGAGATTACTTGATCTTTTTCAGATTTTGCCAAAAGTCGTTTTCGACCTCATTCTTGAAATCAGTGCACAATGTTTTTATTAGGTTTATGCATTGGCCGGGGACCCGCCCCACACCCGGATTACATAAGCAGGTAAGCTTGATTGCCTTATTATTTCTCCATGTGTTTTACACCAGGGAGGTAGCATACACAGCCCATTCATTGGATACACACATATTCTTTTTCGAGACCCTTTTTTGACACATGCAACATACCCATTTATACTAAACTAATTTTATATATATATTGATATATATATATATATATATATATATATAAATCAGGGCCGGATTAACATAGGGGCTATTGGAGCTGCAGCTCCAGGCCCCTTTCTCAAGATAGGCCCATTTGCCAAAAAAAAAAGAAAAAAAGATCGACTTTGAGAATTGTAGCTCGGCGATCAGGAGTCACAGAGACCCCACCTTTGGGGGGTAGGTAGCTAAAGACCCACTCCAGCACTGGTTCAAATATGGGGCTGCTATCATCTATGGTTCCGGAGATACAGGGCTGCTTGCGCAGCCTGTCAGAAGCTGCATACAGAGCGACAGTATAAATACAAGCTGGAACACTCTGCAGCAGACGGAGAGGATGAACTCACAGTGCTTATAATAATTATTTGTAGATAACTTATGATAATTAACCCCTTGCCACCCAGGCCCATTCTGAGACTTCTCTCCTACATGTAAAAATCATCATTTTTTTTATGCTAGAAAATTACTCAGAACCCTCAAACATTATATATTGTTTTAGCAGACACCCTATGAAATAAAATGGTGGTCTTTGCAACTTTTTATGTTATACGATATTTGCGCAGCAATTTTTCAAACTTTTTTTTGGAAAGAAACTGTTTCATTCATAAAAAAAAACACTAAAGTTAGCACGATTTTGCTTTACATTTTTTACAGGTTACATGTTTAGAGTTACAGAGGAGGTCTAGTGCTAGAATTATTGTTCTCGCTCTAACAATCGTGGCATATGGAACCTGTGTGTATCTGACTCTGATACTAACCAGAGCCTACCCAGGGACTGACTAGTATCTCTCCCCAGCCTGTCCCCACACACCCTCTCACCTGCTGACCTGTGAATGGGGCAATCACTCCCGCAGTGTTATTGTGTTCTGCCAGTCATTACAATGATTAGTGTTGCTAACTATAGCTGGCAGCACTGATTGTTTTGGGGAAAACCTGACAGGCTGGTTGTACTCAAGTTGGTTAATAGGTTGACTTGTGTAAAACCAGCTAGCCCATACATAGATCAACTATGGCTGGTCTCTGCTTAATTGGTGTAATTTCAATCCATGTCTGGCCCACTTAACCACTACGCAGTCCCTAAACATCCTTCCACAAACCTTTACATTTTTCCTTCCCAGATTACTTCATCCTCCTCTCCTATACACAGTGCCCACTGTCATAATCTCCACACTTCTCTCCTATACATAGTGCTCGCTGTCATACTCTCTACACTTCTCTCCTATACATAGTGCCCGCTGTCATACTCTCTACACGTCTCTCCTGTACATAGTGCCCGCTGTCATACTCTCCACACTTCTCTCCTGTACATACTGCTCACTGTCATATCCTACACACTCCTCTCCTATACATAACGCCCGCTGTCATATCCTATCCTACACACTCCTCCTCTCTTGTAAATAGTGCCCACTGTCATACACTTCTCTCCTGTACATATTGCCCACTGTCATACCCTCCATACTCCTCTCTTATACATACTACTCACTGTCATACCCTCCATACTCCTCTCCTATACATAGTGCCCACTGTCATACCTCCAACACTTCTCTCCTATGCATAGCACCCACTGTCATACCCTCCGCACTCCTCTCCTGTACATACTACCCACTGTCATACCCTCCGCACTCCTCTCCTGTACATACTACTCACTGTCATACCCTCCATACTCCTCTCCTATACATAGTGCCCACGTCATACCCTCCCTCCACAATCTTCTCCTGTAATTACTGCTTACTGTCCTACTCTCCACACTTCTCTCCTGTACATAGTGCCCACTGTCATGCCCTCCACACTCCTGTACATATTGTTCACTGTCATACCCTCCACACTCTTCTCTTATACATAGTGCCCAATGTCATACCCTCTACACTCCTCTGCTGTGCATACTGCCCACTGTCATACCCTTCACACTCCTCTCCTGTACAAAGTGCCTTCTGCCATACCCTCTGCACTCCTCTCGTGTACATAGTGCCCACTGTTAGACCCTCCACATTCCTCTCCCTCACCTGCACATACTTCCCACTTGTATACCATCCATACTCCTCCCCTATGCCTCTTACCCACAAAAACTGTTCTTTAAAATTATACTGAATATCCTCAATGTTACCAGCTCTAGAATGGGCACTTTTGTCAGTTCAACTAAAGGAAACCTCACAGTCCTCATATTTGTTCCGCCCCATTATTAGTACTTATTTCATTTTGTAATTACTATTGTGATGTATAGAGGAACACGGGGGATGTCAGCTACTATAAATATAGCACTTGTAAAGAAAAGCGTCCCTGAAAATATTTTTGAAATGTTGACAACTATGCACTTAGGCACTGCCCAAGGGCCACAGGGTCAGTAGGGGGCCCCATGAGAGGCTCGTGATATTAACCACTTCAGCTCCGGACCAATAAACACCTTAAGGACCAGAGGTCTTTTTGCAATTTCGCACTGCGCTGCTTTAACTGGTAATTGCGCGGTCATGCAATATTGCACCCAAACGAAATTTGCGTCCTTTTCTTCCCACAAATAGAGCTTTCTTTTGATGGTATTTGATTGCCTCTGCGATTTTTTTTTTTTGCGATATAAATGGAAAAAGAGCGAAAATTTTGAAAAAAAAAGATATTTTCTTCTTTTTGTTATAAGAAAAATCGAATAAACTAAATTTTAGTCATACATTGAGGGCAAAATTTATTTAGCCACATGTCTTTAGTAAAAAAAATGTCAATAAGCGTATATTTTTTGGTTTGCGCAAAAGTTATAGCGTCTACAAACTAGAGTACATTTTCTGGAATTTACACAGCTTTTAATTTATGACTGCCGATCTCATTTCTTGAGGTGCTAAAATGGCAGGGCAGTACAAATCCCCCCCAAATGACCCCATTTTGGAAAGTAGACACCCCAAGGAAATTGCTGATGGGTATGTTGAGCCCATTGAATATTTATTTTTTTTGTCCTAAGGGATTGAATAATGACAAAAAAAAAAAATGATATATTGCTCACACATGCCATGGTTATATGTGGAATTGCACCCCAAAATATATTCCGCTACTTCTCCCGAGTATGGCGATACCACGTGTGTGGGACTTTTTGGGAGTCTAGTCGCGCAGGGCACCCCGAAAACCAATCACCACCTTCAGGATTTCTAAGGGTGCAAATTTTTGATTTAACTCCTCACTACCTATCACAGTTTCGAAGGCCATAAAATGCCAAAATAGCACAAAACCCCCCAAAATGACCCCATTTTGGAAAGTAGACACCCCAAGCTATTTACTGAGAGGCATGTTGAGTCCATGGAATAATTTATATTTTGCCACAAGTTGCGGGAATATTACAAACTTTTTTTTTTTTGCACCAAGTTGTCACTAAATGATATATTGCTCACACATGCTATGGGCATATGTGAAATGACACCCCAAAATACATTCTGCTGCTTCTCCCGAGTACGGGGATACCACATGTGTGGGACTTTTTGGGAGTCTAGTCGCGCACGGCACCCCGAAAACCAATCACCACCTTCAGGATTTCTAAGGGTGCAAATTTTTGATTTAACTCCTCACTACCTATCACAGTTTCGAAGGCCATAAAATGCCAAAATAGCACAAAACCCCCCCAAATGACCCCATTTTGGAAAGTAGACACCCCAAGCTATTTACTGAGAGGCATGTTGAGTCCATGGAATATTTTATATTTTGCCAAAAGTTGCGGGAATATTACAAACTTTTTTTTTTTTTGCACAAAGTTGTCACTTAATGATATATTGCTCACACATGCTATGTGCAGAAGTCAAATTACACCCCAAAATAAATTCTGCTGCTTCTCCCGAGTACGGGGATACCACATGTGGGGGACTTTTTGGGAGCCTAGCCACGTACGGGACCCCGAAAACCAAGCACTGCCTTCCGGATTTGAATATAAAATGCTATAAAAAAACAAACTAACCAGAGTCATCCGTAACACTTATACGGTGATCAGTGGTGAAAGGGTTAACTAGGGGCAATCAGGGGGTTCAAATTTTTATTAGGTAGTATATGGGGGTCCCTGGCGCTATATAAAAACCTGACGGGGAACCTAAATAACTAACTGGCTAACCAGCGTCACCAGTGACACTTATACTGTGATCGCTGGTGAAAGGGGGTGAAAGGGTTAACTAGCAGCAATCAGGGGGTTAAAGCCATTATTGGGTAGTATATCGGGGTACCTAGCGCTATAAAAACCTGGCGGTGAACCTAAAAAAATAACTAGCTACCTAGCGACACTAGCGACACTGATGCAGCGTTCAGAAAAATTATCGCTTAGTGACACTGGCAAAAGGGGGTGAAAGGGTTAACTAGCGGAAATCAGGGGGTTAAAACCATTATTGGGTAGTATATCGGGGTACCTAGCGCTATAAAAACCTGGCGGTGAACCTAAAAAAATAACTAGCTACCTAGCGACTGTAGCGACACTAATGCAGCGATCAGAAAAACGATCGCTTAGTGACACTGGCAAAAGGGGGTGAAAGGGTTAACTAGCGGCAATCAGGGGGTTAAAACCATTATTGGGTAGTATATCGGGGTACCTAGCGATATAAAAACCTGGCGGTGAACCTAAAAAAATAACTAGCTACCTAGCGACACATGCAGCGATCAGAAAAATGATCGCTTAGTGACACTGGCAAAAGGGGGTGAAAGGGTTAACTAGCGGCAATCAGGGGGTTAAAAACATTATTGGGTAGTATATCGGGGTACCTAGCGCTATAAAAACCTGGCGGTGAACCTAAAAAAATAACTAGCTACCTAGCGACTGTAGCGACACTAATGCAGCGATCAGAAAAACGATCGCTTAGTGACACTGGCAAAAGGGGGTGAAAGGGTTAACTAGCGGCAATCAGGGGGTTAAAAACATTATTGGGTAGTATATCGGGGTACCTAGCGCTATAAAAACCTGGCGGTGAACCTAAAAAAATAACTAGCTACCTAGCGACACTAGCGACACATGCAGCGATCAGAAAAATGATCGCTTAGTGACACTGGCAAAAGGGGGTGAAAGGGTTAACTCTAGGGGCAATCAGGGGGTTAAATCTTTATTGGGGGGTGATAGGGGGCTACCCTGGACCTAACACTAACTGTCCTGACAGTTTTTACTGTCACAACTGACACTGAATGCATTGATCAGTAAAGAAATGATCAATGCAATCAGTGACACTGTGACTGGGGGGGGAGGGGGGGCGGGGGGGATCGGGGGGCGATCGGGGGGGGGATCGGGGGGGGTTTGTGTGCCTGTGTGTACCTACATGTCAGTGTAGTGTTGGTGCACACTTACTTTCACTGTTCTCCTCGTAGTCCGGTCAAAAAGACCGCCCCGAGGAGAATGACATCACTTCCTCCTTCCTGTGTAAACAATACACAGGGGAGGAAGCTTCTCATTGGCCAGGAGCGATCCAGAGGGGGTGGCCGAAAACCAACGGCCATCCCCTCATCACGGAGCGCTCCTGGACCGAATCGGACCGCCGTAACCAGCGGGAGGGGGGTCCGATCGGACCCCCCACCCGCTGGAAGGCAATCACGTAGATGTACGTGATTATGCCTGCCTGTGCCATTGTGCTGACGTACAATGGCAATACGGCGGTCCTCAAGTGGTTAAAGCGGTAGTAAACTTTTCTAACATTACGACTTTTTAGAGGCCCTGGGGTAGGTTATGCCATAATGTACAAGTATGCACAGCATATTAGCACATTAGGGTACACTTAAATTGTCAGACTGAGCCCTCCAGTGCTGTGCTGTGATCAACCGGCGGGGCCCCGGGCACTTCCATCTTCACCCGGTCTTCCTTCTGGGTTCTGTGCCTTCGGTCACTTGTCTTGGCCAGGCTGCGTTGATGTCATTCCCATCCTCTCTCTCTCACCCCCCCTTTCTCTCACATCCTCCCTCCCTTACCCCTCTTTCACCCCCTTTCTCTCTCTCTCTCATCCTCCCTCTCTCTCTTTTTATTTATTTATTGTTTATAAAAGGCCCCACCAAAATCCTCAGCACCAGGCCCATGATGTTCTTAATCTGGCCCTGATATAAATATATATACACTCACACACACAACACTCATTCAATTTTTCTTTTTTTTTTGCATCCATTTATTGATCATGTTTTTTCACTTTTCACATTTTCTCACTTTTTTTCACTTTGTTTACTTATTTGTACACATATTTTATTAAAAAAAAATTCAGAACACTATATTTGTAATCATCCCCACACATGTGGAATGTGTTGTGGTAATTGGGCATGCTATGTGGGTGTTTTCTCGGCTGGGGCGGGGTTCCTTGCCTCTGAGACAATCAGTCTGTGGTTCCATCTTCCTAGATGCTAGCCAAGCACAGTGCTTTAGCCAACCTGTGAGATTAGACCCCTTTCAACCCCCTAGTAGGAGAATCTATTTTGGGGTGTCATTTTTGGTATGTACATGCTATGTGTTCCAAATATTATATAAATGGACAACTTTGTGTTAAAACATTTTTTAACCATTTCCGGTCATCATATGACGTCCTTGACTTTGTGCAGGGATATCTGAATGATGCCTGTAGCTACAGGCATCGTTCAGATATCAGCTTTTTCAGCCGGCTATTCCCTATACCATAAGAATGATCATAGCGGCTGTTCCACTGCTTGATCGTTCTTACAGGAGGCGAGAGGGGACATCCCCCCCTCCTGCTGCCCTCCGGTGCTTCTACCGACTCGCCAATACGATCAAAGCAAGAATAGTTTTTTAGTTTTTTTTCCTTAATCATTTTTTTATTCATTTATATAATAATTTAACACCAAGAACACCAAGAACATAGCAATAACAGAAATTATAGTATGTATGTATGGGGTGTATGTGCCTGCCATTTCTGTGTAATCATTTTTCTTGCCTGGAAAAGGCATCTCAAAACTGGCTCCAGAGTTTCTTTCGGAGCTCTGCCCCTCTCCACACTTCCCAGTAAGCAGATCTTAGCCGTTGGTTCCAGGGTAGCGTTAAAGATTTTATTTATACTGTCTACTACTTCAATCCAATACTTAAATAGCTGTGGGCATCTCCAAAGCATGTGGATGAAATCCCCTGATGCTCCGCATCTAGGGCAATGATCATCTTGTTTCCATCCAAAACTAAACATTTTTGCTGGAGTATGGAGCAGAAATAGGTGCGACACCTTCTGTGAGGGAGAGATTAAAACCAACCTTCCCCTTTTCAGGATTTCTCCCCAATCCTCTGTTATTATTGCCCCTATGTCTCTTTCCCATTTAGCTCTACTCTTAGAAAGTCCTATTCTGCTTATTGTTCTAGCTTCCAAACTAGTATATATTTTGGAGATTAGGCCTTTAGATACATCTGAAATAATTATACTGGTGAAAATCGAAAGCTGAGTCCATTCGATTATTTGTGACCTGAACTGGGTTTGGATAGCTTGCCTAAGTTGTAAGTACTTATAAAAGGTACTATTTGATATGTTGAATTCTTGTTTTAAATCTGAAAAAGCTTTCAAGGTACTGCCGTCGTATAGCTGTCGTAAGCGTCTAATGCCCTGCCGTTCCCATTCTACTGATTTCTCTATATTACTTAGTTCTGGCAGTTTATTATTGTTCCATAAAGGAACATATTCTGATATCCCCTTATACCCCAGCAAAAGCTTGGCTGTCTGACAGACTTTTTTAATCAATTTAAACGTCGGGCACTTATGGAAGAATGACTCTGCCTCCAGAACCTCAAGTAGAGAGTTATGCGTTGACCTCATCAACATTAAACTCCTATTGGGATTCCCACCCTCATGATCTCCACAACCCCCCAAGTGTTGGAGCTGGGATGCAAGAAAATATGTCCTAGGATGTGGAACCGCCACTCCCCCCTATTTTAATGGTAACTGCATGATTTGTAAACTGATCCTAGACTGACCCATTTTCCATATCAGGTCTCTAAACAAAGATTCTATTTGTTTAAACCATTTATGGTCTATCCAAACTGGGGAGTTGTGGAAGAAGTATAAGATCTGAGGTAACCAAATCATCTTTATTAGGTTACAGCGCCCAGCTACTGACAGAGGGAGGCAGCTCCAAGTATCTCCTTTTTGCTTCCATTTAAGAAACAATAGACTTATGTTATCTCTGAGGTATTGGTTTAGGTCCCTGTCAATCCAGACGCCCAGATACTCTAATTTTCCCACTATTTTTAATTTGGGGATGTCTACACAGGTCTGGTTGCCAAGAGGATCAACCGGCAATAAGGCGGATTTTTCCCAATTGACAACCAGACCAGAAGCCCGTTCAAACTCCCCGACCATTTGTATCACAGTTTTCAGTGAGGACTGGACATCACCTAAAAAAAAAAGGACATCATCTGCAAACAACGATATTTTATCCTCCTGCAACTGTCTCCGAAATCCTTGTACCTCGGTCATTGATCTAGTCTTTATTGCCAGGGGTTCAATTGCAAGGGCAAATAATAAAGGAGACGGGGACATCCCTGCCTTGTTCCTCTCTCAAGCCGAAAAAGACTTGAGTATTCATTATTGATCTTTACCTTTGCGCGTGGTTCAGTATAAAGTATTTTCACCCACCTAATAAATGAAGAGCCAAAGCCAAAACTCTCGAGTACTCTCCATAAATAATCCCATTCTAGGGTGTCGAAGGCCTTGGCTGTGTCCCTGAACCCTCCTCATCTGTTGGAATCTGCATATTTAAGAAAACTCGCCTAATATTAACGCTGGTCGACCTATTGGGGATAAACCCTGACTGATCCGGATGTATCAGATTTTGTATGTGTCTATTTACACGAGTTGCTAGAATTCTAGCTAAAATTTTCACGTCCGTACAGAGAAGAGAGATAGGGCGATAAGATGAAGGTTCTAACGGATCTTTCCCCTCCTTATGAATTACAATGATGTTAGCTTCCGACATTGATGTGGGCAGACCCCCACTAGATAGTGCCCACTCGAAAGTTTTAAGCAATTCCGGGAACAGAACCTCCCCTTATTTTTTATAAATTTCAATGGGGAGCCCATCTGGACCTGGGGATTTCCGATTGGACATCCCAGCTACAGCACAATGGATTTCCTGCAGCGAAATTGGGGCTTCTAACTCTCTTTTAGCCTCTGCTGATCAGGTTGGGGTTGATATTTCCTGGAGAAAATCATAAATTTTCTCCCTCCCTTGCTCTCTATTGGATGTATAGAGAGATTTATAATAATTACTAAATACTTGGATTATCTCTACTACATCCGTCGTAATCCCTCCTCCTGGGGTTCTGACCGCAGAAACAACCGGAGGGGAGATGTTAGCTCTAATCAAGAAGGACAGCATACGACCGACTCTCTCTCCTTCTCCAAATTGACATTGTTGCTGAAATATTCGTTTATTCTCTACCTTCCTCATGATGGTCATTTTGTAAGCCCATTGTCTTTCTAGCCACTCTTTCTGGGTATCAAAGGTTGGATTCATCACATAGGACCTTTCTGCAAGCAGCATCTCTTTTCTAGCATCAATCTCCCGCCTTTTAGAAATCCCCTTCACTCTTGCTACCTGTTGTATTAAAAGGCCCCTGAGGTAGGCTTTCAGGGAGTCCCAGACCACCCCCCACGACGCTGTACCAGTATTCATTTGGACAAATTCTTGCAGTTTTTCTATTATTCCTCCAGAGCTGCCCATCAGTTCTAGCCAAGTTGGATTTATTCTCCACTCGATGCGTTGGGCTTTACCCCCAGCGTTTACAACCAACGATCAGTGGGGAGTGATCAGAGACCCCTCTTGGGCCATATTCTACACTCCTTTTCAACGGAAATGCTTCACTATTAGCTAAGGCCATATCAATTCTAGATAAGGTAAGGTAAGTACCTGAAAAACAAGAATATTGGAGCTCTTGTGGATATCGGGTTTGCCATATATCAAATAGTCCCGTTTCAGATAAAAAGCAGGATAAGCGTCCCTCAGCCGCTGTGTTAGGTATCTAAACCTCTGTCTAAAACTTCATTGAAGTCTCCCACCACAATAATGGGGATACCCACTTTGTTTAATGTAAATGCCACCAGTTCTTGCAATACCTCAAAATTAAATGGGGGGGTATGTAGATATTCGCTAAAACATATAATTTATTCTCAATTGAGCAGAACAGAAAAACAAACCGGCCCTGTACATAAATGTGACTTCTTCTCTACAGGAGAAGATTAATTATTTCCCAATCATTACGCTCACTCCCCTCGAGTAGGAGGTGTGAACCGAATGATATTGGGAACGAAATTTCTGACTACGCAATAGCAGAATAGTATCCTTGGTCAAATGCGTCTCCTGGAGAAAAAGGAGTCCGGGCCCTGACCCCTCTAATACGGACAGAACTATCTTTCTTTTAATTGGGTCCCTCAGGCCTCGGACATTCCAAGAAACTATACTGAAGGTTTTATCCTGCATAAGCATAAAAAACGATATTTCAAAAATAACAAAAAGAGAAAAAAAAACGTATCAGGGTCAGGCAAGTTAGTGAGAGTTCTATGGACCCTCCCTAAACCAGTCTGACCCTCCACCCATTTGTGTTCCTTCTTCTTCTTTAATGTGCAATCCAACCATTTCTCTAAGTATATCTCAAAACATATCCATATCAGTGTTAATCTTTGTAGTGCCTAAAATACTTGAGGTGCACATAATAAATATGGTGCATCCACCCCGTACCCACCCCCACCCTCCCTTACCCTCCCACCTCTGCCCACTTGGGCTACCCATCAAGGGTACCATACCTATCCCCTCTTGCATCCCATCCTTGTAGTCTCAAGTTTATAAGTGCAACGTGTATCCAAAATGGGAGCCTCATTTGCTCCTTAACAAACATTCCTCTAAATAACTGTTATATTCTTAATATCTAAATTTTAATTGGCTTTATTATACTTTATTTAGAATATAAATCCTCTATAACTGTGTGTATGATAGCTTTGGGTTTAATATCTCCAGATGGTGACATGTGGTAATTGAAAAAGTAAACATTTAAAACCTGTCAGGATTTTGATGAATATTGTATATCATATATATGCTTTTAAGAGATATATTCCTATGTAATTTATACATTGTTTAGGCTTTCCCTTCCCCCTCACTTCATTAGTATGTTTAGCTGTGTTGAGTATTAACAGATGTTATGGTAACCACTCTTTAGCCCACACCCTTGTGAAGGAGGGTTTATTCTTTTGGCACGAAATCAGAAACGTGTGTTCTTATAAGGGAAAGGCTGAAGAGCAGATGGGCTCTTGAATTCCTACAGCTTTGAAAGAAACATCTCAGCACACAGATTTTTCAGCATACAAAGGGTTATTCGGCCATTTTAGATAGAACAATAGAGCACACATTAGCTTGAAGAAATATTTTTAACGATATTAATAATATTATCATTGTACTATTTTTGTAAGTATTCTTTTATATTTAAGTGTACACAATAAAACACACTTTTTGATTTACGCTGACTCAGAACTAATTAAGGAAATTTGTCTCACAATCTCAATCGGTCTCACCAGATATATATATAGGACATATAAGATATATATACATTTTTCAAATATTTTTACATTGGCTCAGCCATCCAGTCAATCATAAGTCGGAAGTTTTTTTTCAACTTCCTTCCTTTGATCAGAGGGGAAAGAAGCGATGAACAGAAATTAACTTCGCAAAGATTGAAAAGAACCTAGAAGAAAATTATGATATTGATGATTGTGAAAGACCGGAGAATTTCAGATATACAGAAGTCTTGACAGACTTGAATTTCGAGTACAGCGGCGAAACTGACAAGTTTTATATTTGGTGAGTAGAAAAGTAATATGGAATTGGTAGATGTTTTAGCTGATGAAAGTACATTAAAATTTAAAGGTTTATCGAAACAGGTCTCTGATGCTGTTTTATAGAAATCAATGTATAATCAATGCTTTCAGGCAAATACTGACATTGAGAAGGATAGATTCTCATTAGTTAAAACAAAGAAAAAAATTACGTAATGTAATGAAGCTAGTTAAAATTTATAATACAATGGTGTTTGATATGCCAGGAAAACAAAGTCAAAACGTAACAAAAAATATGCAAACACATGAAAATGTATTTTTTGAACCTAGTTGTTCAGGTTGTGAAACTTTTTGTACGTATATTGAGCATTTACAGAATGCAATAGAAATTGCAGCAACGCAGGAGAAGAAATATACTGAACAATTATTGACTGAAAAAGTTGAATTGGAACATAAAATGAATGCATTATTGCAATCGTTTAAAGAAAAAGAAAGTCAAATTGCTTTTTTTGACTCAGGAAAAGACTGCACATGCTCAGTGCTTAAAAATGGACGATCTTGAATACGTGACAAAGGCAGACGTGAGCGTTATGTCTTGTGATGAGTCAATTGTTAATATTTCCTCAGACAATGAAAGTGGGAAGTCAGTTGACTTCAATAATACTGATATTAAGCAGAAATTTAAATTTTCATCGCCATATGCTCAGAGGAAGGTTTATACAAAAAGAGCAACTCTTAAACGAGAGGGTCACATATCTAGGGTTTGTTTGCTGGCTAATAATAATAATAATGATATACAAAAGAGGTTGTATTATCCGAAAACCATGCCAAGGCATCATGAGGTATACTTTGTATGCTGGTGTAGTAATTTGAAGTATAGAGGTCATAATAATCAAACTTATTTCCCTTCTAAGACCCAAAGGCAAAGATTGCAAACTGAAAATAGTCCATTAAGACAGGAAAGGTTTCATTATGTAGCATATAACACTGTGAAAACAGTTAGCAGTCCTTAAATTAACTGCAGGTATGGTAAGAATTTTCTGGTCGATGTTTACTTGCTATAAATAAGGTTATTGATTTGAGCTTAAGAGATTTGGTTTTGACGTTTGGAATATTATTGAGGACTTTGATATATTTTTAATATTCTCAAGGATAATCCTTTGGATTATTATTTTTTATTAATTTTTCCTTGTTTATTATGTTTTTTATTTTTGTTTTGTTCAGGCTGAATATTGAAAAGTTTAGTTCACCTGAAAAGAAGGGTAAAGAACAGTTTTGTATTCAATTAGTAACGGAATTCATTTTCAGCTTGGTATTCAACAACAGAGAGTTAGCTGTAGGCAGTAGAACTACAGACACAATCAATTAGTTAAGAAAACAGATTTGTATGAAGAATTAGTAGTTCAACCTGAAATTGTCTCAATTAATGTTATGAAGAAAACAGACACACAGATTCCTTCAATTTCAGAGGAACAAAAAGGACATGTCGCTTTTTTCTTCTTCATCGGGTGTCACAAAATTATTATTTTGGGTCATTAGACCATAAGTTTGTGTCATGACTAAAAGGGTTTTTGTGTTTCATATATCACAACACCTACAGGTGGGATTCACTAATGATGATGCTTTAATTATTGTTGGGATGTTGATTAATCATGTTTTTCCAGTTTGGGGTATACCAGCACACCTCAGTAGTGACAGAGGATGTGTAAAATCTTGGGAATAGAACAGAGATTTCATGTATCATATCATCCACAGTCTGCAGGTATTGTTGAGAGGATGAATCGGATAATTCAATCTAGGATTGAAAAAAGTTGTTGGACAAAGGAAATACTTGGGTTGATGTTGTTCCATTTAATTTAATGGGTGTAAGAAAGTATTCTCCTTTTGAGTTTAAAATAGAAAGGAAAATGGTGTTTGTGTTACCTCGTGAATTTTTTTGTTTTCACTTCAAAAAGAGGCTATAGAGAAGTCAAATTGGTTGCAGATGTTATGAAAAAAAAAATGTTTTCTCTACACAT
The DNA here is from genome assembly GCF_037356315.1 of Lithobates pipiens. Classification (NCBI taxonomy): domain Eukaryota; kingdom Metazoa; phylum Chordata; class Amphibia; order Anura; family Ranidae; genus Lithobates; species Lithobates pipiens. The sequence goes on along the minus strand of NW_027507748.1, from coordinate 243,489,875 downwards.
TTTCAGTTGAGAAAGGAAGTTAATTCATGATAAAAAAGTGTCATTGTGTTAGCTAAAAATATAAGTCTTTTATATTACAATGTTTCTTGATTAGGAGATTATTAAGAAAGAATTTGTATATATACTGATATGTAGTATTTGTTTTAAGGTAAAAAGGATTGTGTATGTTTAAAATGTTTTTATACATATCAGATTCGTAGGCCTACCCTTAGGAATTTAGAATGAGTAACGCCCATTGTTTTAGAAAGGTGGGAGGGAAATTGCTCATTCTGTGGCACTGTATTGCTCAGCAGAATTTTTAAGCTAGTCTTAGAAAGGAAAAAGATGGGGGTTGGTGTTTTAGGAGTAGATCTTGTACAATTAATGGAGTACACACATTCCAGAGAAAATTTCACTCCAATACACACAAGACACATATATAGCATGAAGAATTGTTATTAAATCCACACACATATCGGATTTAATCTTCATTGTAAGAATAATCTATTTTTGATATTCTACAATTGAAATTGTTTTTTGTAACATTTTGTTATTTTGTTATTAAACCAAAATTATCTTTTGTACAAGATAAGCGGTATATCAACTTGACCAGGAACAGAAAGGTTTATTTAAAATAAAATTAGATATTGTTGGCACAAGTCTAAGACAGAAAGGATAAAGATGATTAAAGAATTGTCACATGTGAGGTCACACCCAGAGATGGTGAGATGCACGTCACAGGCAGAGCTAGAGTTTCAGGAGTTGGAACATGGAAAAGTAATTGGGAAGGTTCATGGACATTTTGGGATGTTCAAGGGGTACAAATACCTTCTCAGTTCAGTGAAACATGTATGTAGAAATAAAATGTGGGTATAACAAATTGTATATGCCGAGATAATGATGCTGCATTCCTTTTTTCAGGAATGAATTATAAAAATCTAATCTGGAGGAATCATGGATCCCAAAAAAGATGAAAAGATGTCAGCTCAACAAAAGAAAAGTTTTAAAGAGAGAAAATGTATCATCATCACAGGATTCATCTTTTCCCTAGTGACAATTTTATTTATGATAATATGTATCACGAACTGTTCAAGTTATGCAGAGATTAACAGAACTGAAGAATTACACAACAAAGATCACGTATTATTCAGAAAAAAGAGAGATGTAGACACTGATATCAATACAGATGAACAAAAAGATAACAATGCTGATATCATTACAAAGGACAAAAACGATATTGATATTAATGCTCATGATAAAAACCATGATTTTAGATATGTTGATATAAATACAGCAGAAGATTTGTATGGATATATATGTGTAGGACACGGATATGATTTCTGTTTACAATTGTATTTCATTCACAGCAATAATATTGAAATCAAAGTTAAAATAGAATCCAAAACAAATTTTGTTAAAATGCAGGGATCTTATAGACTAAATAACAAAACCGGAACTTTTGAATGTAACATATTGTTGAGGAGTTTCTGGTCTATATATTTAAAAGGTAATAAGTCAACAATTTGGTCTGGAGATGTGGATAATAGTATGTCAAGATCTGGAAAATCACTTTATCCTTTAGATCAATTTTTTTTATCTTTTTCAAAGTTTCGTAAAAATATTAGATCCAGAACTTTTAAACATCATTGGAGATGAAAAAGGAGACGTTGTAAGAACATGGGATTTTAAAGTAACAAGAAAATTTACTCAAATAAGGGTCAAAATTGATATTTTCATAGTTGATAGGATTGTTCCAGAAATTAATATTTTCCCACAATCCTTGAAAATTATGGAAGATAAAGATAATTTGCATTTGATATGTGATACAAAAATATCTTTACCTCAAAATTCATTGTTAACTTGGAAAAGGAATGATGAGTTTTTGGGTAGTTTTCTTTACAGTTCTACTATCATAATTCATAAAGGAATTTTTGGTAGTGTGAATTGGATCAATGATACATTTGTTTATCAACAAATGAGAGTATCTTTGAATAATACTGGTATATATAAATGTTGCATATCAATAGGAAATTATCCGGTGAAATGTGCTAAGGCAAGTGTTATTGTTATGTCTCCAAAGAAAACTCCATGTGTTAATAAGAAAAGTTTCTCTGCAACTCCTTTTCAGATTAACCATTTCCAATCCAGAACTCTTTTGAGAGAGGGAAAGTTTGTCATTATTTTGTGGAACTTTAATGTTTCAGAATGGAAAATTTCTACAAGGTTTCCACAATGTCAAGGACATTTGGTTAATATGGAATTGGGTATTGAGAGATGGTTTGGAATTAATAATAGAAATTATAACAGAAATAAGCGTGGTATTGTTGAAGGTATTTTAGGAGGGATTGGCACAATCGGGAGTATAACAAATAGTATGGATATTAATACTTTAAAGTCTGATCTAGAAACCGCTGGTTTAGTGGGAACTAATGGTATTAAAATACAAAGACATTTAAATCAGATTTTAGAAAATATGGTAATTAAAACTGCTAATATAATGGGTCCATCTATTTTACATCTTCAAAATATTACTCTTGATTTGATGATAAGTGAACAACATTCTCTTATAGACAGAGCATGTTTAGAGATTCAAACTGAATATTCCACTAATTTTAAAATAATTGCGCAAGCATTTCAGAGTGGAATAACTCCTCTTGGTATTTTACAGTATTTGCCCAAAGAATATTTATATGCGATAAATCATACGGATTTATGGGTAAATAAATGAATAGGATGCAAGCAGGACATATAGTTCTTCTATGATTCCAATAGCCGGAAAAGAACACATTTTGGTTCCAATCACTGTTTTGGGATTACCTGTCAGCAATACACAATTATTATACTATAAATTACAGTATACAGATTTTGTATTTAACAATGGAAATTCTGAATTAGAACAATTAGATTTGTCATCATGTTTACAATTCCAGTCTAAAGTTATCTGTTTACCTAATCAAGATAAAAGTATATTTCATTCTTGTTATCATAATCACGCATTATGTTCAGCAAGAATAGAAAACGTTAAAACAATTTCTGAATTAATTACTCGTGTAGATAAAAAGAAGGTTTGTTTTCAGATTATGTCAGATACAGAAAGGGTTAAAACTTTTTTCTCTTCTTGTACGAATACAGAAAACCTAAATCAAGGGTTGTATTGTATAGAAGGAGACATTGCTGCAATAAGTATTAATGGGTTGAGAACAAATTTAACAAATATGTTTATGAAAAATATTAACGCTCTTCCTACACAGTATAATATTTCCCAAATAGATGAATTTCCATGGGAAAAATGGGCAAATATAATTCAAAAGGATCAAGGTTTATTAATAGCTTGGCTAAGGAATTGCAAAATGCAGAAGTATTGTTTAAACATGAACAAGGTAATTTGAAAGAAATAGCACATCGATGGTCAGAATTTTCAGGAAGTAATTGGTGGAAAAAAATTTAGTAATAGTGTATCCATTTGGGGAAAAACTTCGATAACTTCAGCAGCAGGAAATATTTTATCACATCCTATTGTAATTATTTTTATTATTATTATGTTAGTTCTTATATTCCAGTTATGTCTGATGTTTAGAATGAAAAAAATTATATTATCGAATTAGAAGTGAAATTAAGAAAGGAGATGATTTGCTGCAAAACAAGCTTAAAAGGAGAATGGGTTTTGGAGTTACGGATACAGTTACACATGACAGAACATTTGGAGTTATTGAATCAAAGTTTGTTTGAATGAGACATGAATGTTGTTGAATGGATTTAAATCTGAAAAATATGATTAGTATTCATATTTCAGAGGGGAATGTTATATTCTTAATATCAAAATTTTAATTGGCTTTATTATACTTTATTTAGAATATGAATCCTCTATAACTGTGTGTATGATAGCTTTGGGTTTAATATCTCCAGATGGTGACATGCGGTAATTGAAAAAGTAAACATTTAAAACCTGTCAGGATTTTGATAAATATTGTATATCATATATATGCTTTTAAGAGATATATTCCTATGTAATTGATACATTGTTTAGGCTTTCCCTTCCCCCTCACTTTATTAGTATGTTTAACTGTGTTGAGTATTAACAGATGTTATGGTAACCACTTTTTAGCCCACACCCTTGTGAAGGAGGGTTTATTCTTTTGGCGTGAAATCAGAAACTTGTGTTCTTATAAAGGGAAGGCTGAAGAGCAGACGGGCTCTTGAATTCCTACAGCTTTGAAAGAAACATCTCAGCACACAGATTTTTTAGCATACAAAGGGTTATTCGGCCATTTTAGATAGAACAATAGAGCACACATTAGCTTGAAGAAATATTTTTAACGATATTAATAATATTATTGTACTATTTTTGTAAGTATTCTTTTATATTTAAGTGTGTACAATAAAACACACTTTTTGATTTACGCTGACTCAGAACTAATTAAGGAAATTCGTCTCACAATCTCAATTGGTCTCACCAGATATATATATAAGACATATAAGATATATATACATTTTTCAAATATTTTTACAATAACAAACATACAAATCGAGGTGCACTCACCCTCCTCCACACTGGATTACCTTTTATTCCTATCATTATTATAACATTAAACCATTATACCATTTTATACCATTTTAAAGTGTTATTGAAAGGAAAAAAAAAGAAAGAGAAAAAAAAAAAAATCTCCATTTTCTTTCCCCATTTCTCCTATTACTTTACACACACACAAAAAAAATAACAATAGAATAATATAATCGCATAAACAAGTCGCAGGTCACAAGTCTTATTTTCTTCAAACCAGTGGTCGGCCTCAGCTGGAGTATTAAAAAAATATGTTTGACCCAGGGCTGATATTTGTAAACGTGCTGGATACAATAATGCATATGTTACCTTGTACTTCATGAAAATACATTTGATTGGTATAAATTCAGCCCTATGTTTTTGAAGCTCTGGGGAGAAATCAGGGTAAAAAGAGATATTAGTCCCATTATACATAATATCTCCCATCTATGTGATTCATAAATTTCAAAAGAAGGGGTCTGGGATGGCCTCCCATTTGGCGCATAGTCAAAGGAACATGATGCACCCTCTCAAGACAAAAAAAGGAGAAAAAATTGCAGAGCCTAGTGTGTCCCTGAGCCACATCTCCAAAAACACTATAGGGTTTGAACCCTCACTTTTCTCTGGGAGGCCTAACACTCTAACATTATTTCTGCGATTTCTGTTTTCTATCGCATCAAGTTTTCCTGCCTGCATGTCCACTTTCCCCTTCAACCCCTTTATTTCACGTGACAGTGGAAACACATCATCCTCTAACGTGCTTATTCTTTCCTCTAAAGCTGAAGTCCTTTCCGCAATCCTACACAGTTCTTTATTTTTTTTAGTTCTGGCTTCCCAGCCTAGAGGTGAGATGTGGGGTCTTATTGACCCCATATCTCACTTTAAAGAGGACCTGTCATGCCATATTCCTATTACAAGGGATGTTTACATTCCTTGTAATAGGGATAAAAGTGATCAAAGAATTTTTTTTGGGGGAAAAAAGTGTCAAACTAAAATAAATAAAGTAAAATGAACAATAAAAAATAAATAAATGAAAGAGCCCATGTCCCCATGTGCTCGCATGCAGAAGTGAACGTTAGAGCAAGAGCAATAATTTGGGCCCTAGACCTCCTCTGTTGCTCAAAACATGTAACCAGTAAAAAAATGTAAAGTGTCGCCTATGGGGATTTTTAAGTAGCAACATTTGGTGCCATTCCACGAGTGTGTGCAATTTTGAAGGGTGACATGTTAGGTATCTATTTATTCGGCATAACTTCATCTTTCACAAAAAAAAGCATTTGAAAAATTGCTGCACAAATACCGTGCAAGATAAAAAGACCACCATTGTATTCTCTAGAGTCTTTGCTAAAAAAAATATATAATGTTTTGGGGTTCTATGTAATTTTCTAGCAAATAAATTATGATTTTTACATGTAGGAGAGAAATGTCAGAATTGGCCTGGGTGCTCCAGAACGCCTGATGGTGCTCCCTGCATGTTGGGCCTCTTTATGTGGCCACGCTGTGTAAAAGTCTCACACATGTGGTATTGCCATACTCGGAAGTAATAGCAGAATGTGTTTTGGGGTGTAATTTGTGATATGCATATGCTGTGTGTGAGAAATAACTTGATAATATGACAATTTTTAGAAAAAAAAGGAAAAAAATCTTGATTTTGCAAAGAATTGTGGGAAAAAAATTACAACTTCAAAAAACTCATCATGCATCTTACTAAATACCTTGGAATGTCTTCTTTCCAAAAAGGAGTCATTTGGGGGTATTTGTACTTTTATGGCATGTTAGGGTCTCAAGAAGGCCCCTTTCACACTGGGGTGGTTTCAGGCGCTACAGCCCTAAAAATAGTGCCTGTGTAGCGCCTGAAAAAAACGGCCCCTTTCACTCCGGTGTGAAAGCCGGAGGGCTTTCACACTGGAGCGGTGCACTAGCAGGACGGTAAAAAAAGTCCTGCTAACCGCATCTTTGGAACGGTGAAAGGAGCGGTGTATTCACCACTCCTAAACCGCTCCTACCCATTGAAATCAATGGGACAGGGCAGCTAACCCTTTTTCGGCCGATAGCTAAAAATAGCGGCGCATTACCGCCGATGGTGTGAAAGGGGTGCCGAAATGAGATAGGCCGATCAATTTTCAGATACTGGTACCATAGCTTATGGACTCTATAACTTTCACAAATACCAAATAATATCCACCAATTTGTACTTATTTTTACCAAAGATATGTAGTAGTATAAATTTTGGCCAAAATTTCTGAAGAAAAATTACTAATCTGCTAAATTGTATAACAGAAACGAAGAAATTTTTTTTTTTTTACAGAATTTTCGATCTTTTTTTTTTTATAGCACAAAAAATAAAAAACCCAATGGTGATTAAATGCCACCAAAAGAAAGCTCTATTTGTGTGAAAAAAGGACAAAAATTTAATATGGGTACAGTGTTGCATGACTGAGTAATTGTCATTCAAAATGTGAGAGCACCGAAAGCTGAAAATTGGTCTGGTTATTAAGGGGGTTTAAGTGCCCAGTGGTCAAGTGGTTAATGTGTATGTGTATCTTCCTTTGTTTTTACAGCAGCTTTGCCTGTTAATAGAAATGGAGTTGTGGTTCGCCCGGTGGTTGGTTCGTGGCAAATTTTGCTCGTTCGCGATACGCCAAACCGGTGGAACTTCTGGCGCTGTTCGCGGTGGCCATATTTGTTTACATTGTGAAGAACTTTGACCCATGACACATCCATCACGTGGTACAGGACAGCCAATTAAGACATTTCAGAACATGAACAATTGGACATACCCCCTACCTTATAAATAGACCTGATCTGGCGGCCATTTTACATTTTGTCTTTTGTCAGTGTATGGAAAGGACACTGTGTGGAGGAGGGACAGTCAGTCTATCACTAGCTATTACTATTAGGTCCACAAAAGTCCTTTTAAGGACGGGTATAAGTGTACAGTATATAGGGTTGTAATACACCAATAATAAACTTTCTTTCAAGTATATTATGGTGTACTGCTGAGTGCCTTTTGTCAGTGTAGGGACAGGACGCTGTGTGGAGAAGGTACAGTCAGTTTAATCACTGGCTATTACTATTAGATCCACAAAGGTCGGGTAGTGTAGGGAGGGACAGCTTGGTGTTTGGAACAGGGACAGTCTGCAAATCACTAGCTACTAGGTCCACAAAGGTCCTTTTAAGGACTGGTATAGGTGTACAGTATATAGGAATGTACACGTATAATATACTTCCTTTCAAATATAGAAAGCATATTGTATCCTCTATCTCAGTGCTGGTGTCAGTGCTCTCTCTCTATCTCGGTGCTGGTGTCAGTGCTCTCTCTCTATCTCGGTGACGGTGTGGTCTCAGTGCTCTCTATCACGGTGCTGGTGTCAGTGCTCTCTGTCACGGTGCTGGTGTGGTGTCAGTGCTCTCTATCTCAGTGCTGGTGTGGTGTCAGTGCTCTCTATCTCGGTGCTGGTGTGGTCTCAGTGCTCTCTATCTCGGTGCTGGTGTCAGTGCTCTCTATCATGGTGCTGGTGTCAGTGCTCTCTCTCTATCTCGGTGCTGGTGTCAGTGCTCTCTCTCTATCTCGGTGCTGGTGTGGTGTCAGTGCTTTCTATCTCAGTGCTGGTGTGGTCTCAGTGCACTCTATTATGGTGCTGGTGTCAGTGCTCTCTATCACGGTGCTGGTGTCAGTGCTCTCTATCACGGTGCTGGTGTGGTGTTAGTGCTCTCTATCTTGGTGCGGGTGTCAGTACTCTCTATCATGGTGCTGGTGTCAGTGCTCTCTCTCTATCTCGGTGCTGGTGTGGTGTCAGTGCTCTATATCTCGGTACTGGTGTGGTTTCTGTGCTCTCTATCTCGGTGCTGGTGTCAGTGATCTTTATCACGGTGCTGGTGTCAGTGCTCTCTATCATGGTGCTGGTGTCAGTGCTCTCTATCTTGGTGCTGGTGTCAATGCTCTCTATCTCGGTGCTGGTGTGGTGTCAATGCTGTCAATCACGGTGCTGGTGTTGTGTCAGTGCTCTCTATTTTGGTGCTGGTGTCAGTGCTCTCTATCTCGGTGCTGGTGTGGTCTCAGTGCTCTCTATCACAATGCTAGTGTCAGTGCTCTCTTTCACAGTGCTGGTGTGGTGTCAGTGCTCTCTATCTCGGTGCTGGTGTCAGTGCTCTCTATCACGGTGCTGGTGTTTGTGCTCTCTATCACGGTGCTGGTGTGGTGTTAGTGCTCTCTATCTCGGTGCTGGTGTCAGTGCTCTCTCCCTATCTCGGTGCTGGTGTCAGTGCTCTCTCTCAATCTCGTTACTGGTGTGGTCTAAGTACACTCTATCACGGTGCTGGTGTCAGTGCTCTTTATCACGGTGCTGGTGTCAGTGCTCTCTATCATGGTGCTGGTGTGGTGTTACTGTTCTCTATCTTGGTGCTGGTGTCAGTGCTCTCTATCATGGTGCTGGTGTCAGTGCTCTCTCTCTATCTCGGTGCTGGTGTCAGTACTCTCTCTCTATCTCAGTGCTGGTGTGGTGTCAGTTCTCTCTATCTCGGTACTGGTGTGGTCTCGGTGCTGGTGTCAGTGCTCTTTATCACAGTGCAGGTGTCAGTGCTCTATAACTTGGTGCTGGTGTCAGTGCTCTCTATCACGGTGCTGGTGTGGTCTCAGTGCTCTCTATCACGGTGCTGGTGTCAATGCTCTCTATATCATGGTGCTGGTGTCAGTGCTCTCTATCTTGGTGCTGGTGTCAATGCTCTCTATCTCGGTGCTGGTGTGGTGTCAGTGCTCTTTATCACGGTGCTGGTGTGGTCTCAGTGCTCTCTATCTCAGTGCTGGTGTCAGTGCACTCTATCACGGTGCGGGTGTCAGTGCTCTATATCTTGGTGCTGGTGTCACTGCTCTCTATCACGGTGCTGGTGTCAATGCTCTCTTTCACAGTGCTGGTGTGGTGTTAGTGCTCTCTATATCGGTGCTGGTGTCAGTGCTCTCTATCATGGTGCTGGTGTTTGTGCGCTCTATCATGGTGCTTGTGTGGTGTTAGTGCTCTCTATCTTGGTGCTGGTGTAAGTGCTCTCTATCATGGTGCTGGCATCAGTGCTCTCTCTCTATCTCGGTGCTGGTGTGGTTTCAGTGCACTCAATCACGGTGCTGGTGTCAGTGCTCTCTATCACGGTGCTAGTGGCAGTGCTTTCTATCACAGTGCTGGTGTGGTGTTAGTGCTCTCTATCTCGGTGCTGGTATCAGTGCTCTCTATCATGGTGCTGGTGTCAGTGCTCTCTCTCTATCTCGGTGCTGGTGTCAGTGCTCTCTCTCTAACTCGGTGCTGGTGTGGAGTCAGTGCTCTCTATCTCGGTACTGGTGTGGTCTCGTGCTCTCTATCTCGGTGCTGATGTCAGTGCTCTTTATCACGGTGCTGGTGTCCGTGCTCTCTATCACTGTGCTGGTGTCAGTGCTCTTTATCTCGGTGCTGGTGTCAGTGTTGTATATCATGGTGCTGGTGTCAGTGCTCTCTATCTCGGTGCTGGTGTCAGTGCACTCTATCAGGGAGCTGGTGTCAGTGCTCTCTATATTGGTGCTGGTGTCAGTGCTCTCTATCACGGTGCTGGTGTAAGTGCACGCTATCATGGTGCTGGTGTGCACGCTATCACGGTGCTGGGGTCAATGCTCTCTATCTCGGTGCTGTTGTCAGTGCTCTATATCACGGTGCTGGTGTCAGTGCTCTCTATCACTGTGCTGGTGTCAGTGCACTCTATCACGGTGCTGGTGTCCGTGCACTCTATCTCGGTGATTGTGTGGTCTCAGTGCTCTCTGTCACAGTACTGGTGTGGTGTCAGTGCTCTCTATCACGGTGCTGGTGTCAGTGCTCTCTATCAAGGTGCTGGTGTCAGTGCTCTCTATAAAGGTGCTGGTGTCAGTGCTCTCTATCTCGGTGCTGGTGTCAGTGCTATATATCACGGTGCTGGTGTCAGTGCACTCTATCAAGGTGCTGGTGTCAGTGCTCTCTATCTCGTTGCTGGTGTCCGTGCTATATATCACGGTGCTGGTGTCAGTGCACTCTATCACGGTGCTGGTGTCAGTGCTCTCTCTCTATCTCGGTGCTGGTGTCAGTGCTCTCTCTCTATCTCGGTGCTGGTGTGGTGTCAGTGCTTTCTATCTCAGTGCTGATGTGGTCTCAGTGCACTCTATTATGGTGCTGGTGTCAGTGCTCTCTATCACGGTGCTGGTGTCCGTGCACTCTATCTCGGTGATTGTGTGGTCTCAGTGCTCTCTGTCACAGTACTGGTGTGGTGTCAGTGCTCTCTATCACGGCGCTGGTGTCAGTGCTCTCTATCAAGGTGCTGGTGTCAGTGCTCTCTATAAAGGTGCTGGTGTCAGTGCTCTCTATCTCGGTGCTGGTGTCAGTGCTATATATCACGGTGCTGGTGTCAGTGCACTCTATCAAGGTGCTGGTGTCAGTGCTCTCTATCTCGTTGCTGGTGTCCGTGCTATATATCACGGTGCTGGTGTCAGTGCACTCTATCACGGTGCTGGTGTCAGTGCTCTCTCTCTATCTCGGTGCTGGTGTCAGTGCTCTCTCTCTATCTCGGTGCTGGTGTGGTGTCAGTGCTTTCTATCTCAGTGCTGATGTGGTCTCAGTGCACTCTATTATGGTGCTGGTGTCAGTGCTCTCTATCACGGTGCTGGTGTCAGTGCTCTCTATCACGGTGCTGGTGTGGTGTTAGTGCTCTCTATCTTGGTGCGGGTGTCAGTACTCTCTATCATGGTGCTGGTGTCAGTGCTCTCTCTCTATCTCGGTGCTGGTGTGGTGCCAGTGCTCTATATCTCGGTACTGGTGTGGTTTCTGTGCTCTCTATCTCGGTGCTGGTGTCAGTGATCTTTATCACGGTGCTGGTGTCAGTGCTCTCTATCATGGTGCTGGTGTCAGTGCTCTCTATCTTGGTACTGGTGTCAATGCTCTCTATCTCGGTGCTGGTGTGGTGTCAGTGCTCTTTATCACGGTGCTGGTGTGGTCTCAGTGCTCTCTATCTCAGTGCTGGTGTCAGTGCACTCTATCACGGTGCGGGTGTCAGTGCTCTATATCTTGGTGCTGGTGTCACTGCTCTCTATCACGGTGCTGGTGTCAATGCTCTCTTTCACAGTGCTGGTGTGGTGTTAGTGCTCTCTATATCGGTGCTGGTGTCAGTGCTCTCTATCATGGTGCTGGTGTTTGTGCGCTCTATCATGGTGCTTGTGTGGTGTTAGTGCTCTCTATCTTGGTGCTGGTGTAAGTGCTCTCTATCATGGTGCTGGCATCAGTGCTCTCTCTCTATCTCGGTGCTGGTGTGGTTTCAGTGCACTCAATCACAGTGCTGGTGTCAGTGCTCTCTATCACGGTGCTAGTGTCAGTGCTTTCTATCACAGTGCTGGTGTGGTGTTAGTGCTCTCTATCTCGGTGCTGGTATCAGTGCTCTCTATCATGGTGCTGGTGTCAGTGCTCTCTCTCTATCTCGGTGCTGGTGTCAGTGCTCTCTCTCTAACTCGGTGCTGGTGTGGAGTCAGTGCTCTCTATCTCGGTACTGGTGTGGTCTCGTGCTCTCTATCTCGGTGCTGATGTCAGTGCTCTTTATCACGGTGCTGGTGTCCGTGCTCTCTATCACTGTGCTGGTGTCAGTGCTCTTTATCTCGGTGCTGGTGTCAGTGTTGTATATCATGGTGCTGGTGTCAGTGCTCTCTATCTCGGTGCTGGTGTCAGTGCACTCTATCAGGGAGCTGGTGTCAGTGCTCTCTATATTGGTGCTGGTGTCAGTGCTCTCTATCACGGTGCTGGTGTAAGTGCACGCTATCATGGTGCTGGTGTGCACGCTATCACGGTGCTGGGGTCAATGCTCTCTATCTCGGTGCTGTTGTCAGTGCTCTATATCACGGTGCTGGTGTCAGTGCTCTCTATCACTGTGCTGGTGTCAGTGCACTCTATCACGGTGCTGGTGTCCGTGCACTCTATCTCGGTGATTGTGTGGTCTCAGTGCTCTCTGTCACAGTACTGGTGTGGTGTCAGTGCTCTCTATCACGGTGCTGGTGTCAGTGCTCTCTATCAAGGTGCTGGTGTCAGTGCTCTCTATAAAGGTGCTGGTGTCAGTGCTCTCTATCTCGGTGCTGGTGTCAGTGCTATATATCACGGTGCTGGTGTCAGTGCACTCTATCAAGGTGCTGGTGTCAGTGCTCTCTATCTCGTTGCTGGTGTCCGTGCTATATATCACGGTGCTGGTGTCAGTGCACTCTATCACGGTGCTGGTGTCAGTGCTCTCTCTCTATCTCGGTGCTGGTGTCAGTGCTCTCTCTCTATCTCGGTGCTGGTGTGGTGTCAGTGCTTTCTATCTCAGTGCTGATGTGGTCTCAGTGCACTCTATTATGGTGCTGGTGTCAGTGCTCTCTATCACGGTGCTGGTGTCAGTGCTCTCTATCACGGTGCTGGTGTGGTGTTAGTGCTCTCTATCTTGGTGCGGGTGTCAGTACTCTCTATCATGGTGCTGGTGTCAGTGCTCTCTCTCTATCTCGGTGCTGGTGTGGTGCCAGTGCTCTATATCTCGGTACTGGTGTGGTTTCTGTGCTCTCTATCTCGGTGCTGGTGTCAGTGATCTTTATCACGGTGCTGGTGTCAGTGCTCTCTATCATGGTGCTGGTGTCAGTGCTCTCTATCTTGGTACTGGTGTCAATGCTCTCTATCTCGGTGCTGGTGTGGTGTCAATGCTGTCAATCACGGTGCTGGTGTTGTGTCAGTGCTCTCTATTTTGGTGCTGGTGTCAGTGCTCTCTATCTCGGTGCTGGTGTGGTCTCAGTGCTCTCTATCACAATGCTAGTGTCAGTGCTCTCATTCACAGTGCTGGTGTGGTGTCAGTGCTCTCTATCTCGGTGCTGGTGTCAGTGCTCTCTATCACGGTGCTGGTGTTTGTGCTCTCTATCACGGTGCTGGTGTGGTGTTAGTGCTCTCTATCTCGGTGCTGGTGTCAGTGCTCTCTCCCTATCTCGGTGCTGGTGTCAGTGCTCTCTCTCAATCTCGTTACTGGTGTGGTCTAAGTGCACTCTATCACGGTGCTGGTGTCAGTGCTCTTTATCACGGTGCTGGTGTCAGTGCTCTCTATCACGGTGCTGGTGTGGTGTTAGTGTTCTCTATCTCGGTGCTGGTGTCAGTGCTCTCTATCATGGTGCTGGTGTCAGTGCTCTCTCTCTATCTTGGTGCTGGTGTCAGTATTCTCTCTCTATCTCAGTGCTGGTGTGGTGTCAGTTCTCTCTATCTCGGTACTGGTGTGGTCTCGGTGCTGGTGTCAGTGCTCTTTATCACGGTGCAGGTGTCAGTGCTCTATAACTTGGTGCTGGTGTCAGTGCTCTCTATCACGGTGCTGGTGTGGTCTCAGTGCTCTCTATCACGGTGCTGGTGTCAGTGCACTCTATCATGGTGCTGGTGTCAGTGCTCTCTATATCACGGTGCTGGTGTCAGTGCTCTCTATCTTGGTGCTGGTGTCAATGCTCTCTATCTCGGTGCTGGTGTGGTGTCAGTGCTCTCTATCACGGTGCTGGTGTGGTCTCAGTGCTCTCTATCTCAGTGCTGGTGTTAGTGCTCTCTATAGCACGGTGCTGGTGTCAGTGCTCTCTATCTTGGTGCTGGTGTCACTGCTCTCTATCACGGTGCTGGTGTCAATGCTCTCTTTCACAGTGCTGGTGTGGTGTTCGTGCTCTCTATCTCGGTGCTGGTGTCAGTGCTCTCTATCTCGGTGCTGGTGTCAGTGCTCTCTATCATGGTGCTGGTGTTTGTGCGCTCTATCATGGTGCTTGTGTGGTGTTAGTGCTCTCTATCATGGTGCTGGCGTCAGTGCTCTCTCTCTATCTCGGTGCTGGTGTGGTTTCAGTGCACTCAATCACGGTGCTGGTGTCAGTGCTCTCTATCACGGTGCTGGTGTGGTGTTAGTGCTCTCTATCTCGGTGCTGGTATCAGTGCTCTCTATCATGGTGCTGGTGTCAGTGCTCTCTCTCTATCTCGGTGCTGGTGTGGAGTCAGTGCTCTCTATCTTGGTACTGGTGTGGTCTCGTGCTCTCTATCTCGGTGCTGGTGTCAGTGCTCTTTATCACGGTGCTGGTGTCAGTGCTCTCTATCACTGTGCTGGTGTCAGTGCTCTTTATCTCGGTGCTGGTGTCAGTGTTGTATATCATGGTGCTGGTGTCAGTGCTCTCTATCTCGGTGCTGGTGTCAGTGCTCTCTATCTCGGTGCTGGTGTCAGTGCACTCTATCATGGAGCTGGTGTCAGTGCTCTCTATATTGGTGCTGGTGTCAGTGCTCTTTATCACGGTGCTGGTGTAAGTGCACGCTATCATGGTGCTGGTGTGCACGCTATCACGGTGCTGGGGTCAATGCTCTCTATCTCGGTGCTGTTGTCAGTGCTCTATATCACGGTGCTGGTGTCAGTGCTCTCTATCACTGTGCTGGTGTCAGTGCACTCTATCACGGTGCTGGTGTCCGTGCACTCTATCTCGGTGATTGTGTGGTCTCAGTGCTCTCTGTCACAGTACTGGT
The DNA here is from genome assembly GCF_037356315.1 of Lithobates pipiens. Lineage (NCBI taxonomy): Eukaryota > Metazoa > Chordata > Amphibia > Anura > Ranidae > Lithobates > Lithobates pipiens. Next base: position 243,474,839 of record NW_027507748.1, on the reverse strand, counting down.
GTGGTGTCAGTGCTCTATCACGGTGCTGGTGTCAGTGCTCTCTATCAAGGTGCTGGTGTCAGTGCTCTCTATAAAGGTGCTGGTGTCAGTGCTCTCTATCTCGGTGCTGGTGTCAGTGCTATATATCACGGTGCTGGTGTCAGTGCACTCTATCAAGGTGCTGGTGTCAGTGCTCTCTATCTCGTTGCTGGTGTCCGTGCTATATATCACGGTGCTGGTGTCAGTGCACTCTATCACGGTGCTGGTGTCAGTGCTCTCTCTCTATCTCGGTGCTGGTGTCAGTGCTCTCTCTCTATCTCGGTGCTGGTGTGGTGTCAGTGCTTTCTATCTCAGTGCTGATGTGGTCTCAGTGCACTCTATTATGGTGCTGGTGTCAGTGCTCTCTATCACGGTGCTGGTGTCAGTGCTCTCTATCACGGTGCTGGTGTGGTGTTAGTGCTCTCTATCTTGGTGCGGGTGTCAGTACTCTCTATCATGGTGCTGGTGTCAGTGCTCTCTCTCTATCTCGGTGCTGGTGTGGTGCCAGTGCTCTATATCTCGGTACTGGTGTGGTTTCTGTGCTCTCTATCTCGGTGCTGGTGTCAGTGATCTTTATCACGGTGCTGGTGTCAGTGCTCTCTATCATGGTGCTGGTGTCAGTGCTCTCTATCTTGGTACTGGTGTCAATGCTCTCTATCTCGGTGCTGGTGTGGTGTCAGTGCTCTTTATCACGGTGCTGGTGTGGTCTCAGTGCTCTCTATCTCAGTGCTGGTGTCAGTGCACTCTATCACGGTGCGGGTGTCAGTGCTCTATATCTTGGTGCTGGTGTCACTGCTCTCTATCACGGTGCTGGTGTCAATGCTCTCTTTCACAGTGCTGGTGTGGTGTTAGTGCTCTCTATATCGGTGCTGGTGTCAGTGCTCTCTATCATGGTGCTGGTGTTTGTGCGCTCTATCATGGTGCTTGTGTGGTGTTAGTGCTCTCTATCTTGGTGCTGGTGTAAGTGCTCTCTATCATGGTGCTGGCATCAGTGCTCTCTCTCTATCTCGGTGCTGGTGTGGTTTCAGTGCACTCAATCACAGTGCTGGTGTCAGTGCTCTCTATCACGGTGCTAGTGTCAGTGCTTTCTATCACAGTGCTGGTGTGGTGTTAGTGCTCTCTATCTCGGTGCTGGTATCAGTGCTCTCTATCATGGTGCTGGTGTCAGTGCTCTCTCTCTATCTCGGTGCTGGTGTCAGTGCTCTCTCTCTAACTCGGTGCTGGTGTGGAGTCAGTGCTCTCTATCTCGGTACTGGTGTGGTCTCGTGCTCTCTATCTCGGTGCTGATGTCAGTGCTCTTTATCACGGTGCTGGTGTCCGTGCTCTCTATCACTGTGCTGGTGTCAGTGCTCTTTATCTCGGTGCTGGTGTCAGTGTTGTATATCATGGTGCTGGTGTCAGTGCTCTCTATCTCGGTGCTGGTGTCAGTGCACTCTATCAGGGAGCTGGTGTCAGTGCTCTCTATATTGGTGCTGGTGTCAGTGCTCTCTATCACGGTGGTGGTGTAAGTGCACGCTATCATGGTGCTGGTGTGCACGCTATCACGGTGCTGGGGTCAATGCTCTCTATCTCGGTGCTGTTGTCAGTGCTCTATATCACGGTGCTGGTGTCAGTGCTCTCTATCACTGTGCTGGTGTCAGTGCACTCTATCACGGTGCTGGTGTCCGTGCACTCTATCTCGGTGATTGTGTGGTCTCAGTGCTCTCTGTCACAGTACTGGTGTGGTGTCAGTGCTCTCTATCACGGTGCTGGTGTCAGTGCTCTCTATCAAGGTGCTGGTGTCAGTGCTCTCTATAAAGGTGCTGGTGTCAGTGCTCTCTATCTCGGTGCTGGTGTCAGTGCTATATATCACGGTGCTGGTGTCAGTGCACTCTATCAAGGTGCTGGTGTCAGTGCTCTCTATCTCGTTGCTGGTGTCCGTGCTATATATCACGGTGCTGGTGTCAGTGCACTCTATCACGGTGCTGGTGTCAGTGCTCTCTCTCTATCTCGGTGCTGGTGTCAGTGCTCTCTCTCTATCTCGGTGCTGGTGTGGTGTCAGTGCTTTCTATCTCAGTGCTGATGTGGTCTCAGTGCACTCTATTATGGTGCTGGTGTCAGTGCTCTCTATCACGGTGCTGGTGTCAGTGCTCTCTATCACGGTGCTGGTGTGGTGTTAGTGCTCTCTATCTTGGTGCGGGTGTCAGTACTCTCTATCATGGTGCTGGTGTCAGTGCTCTCTCTCTATCTCGGTGCTGGTGTGGTGCCAGTGCTCTATATCTCGGTACTGGTGTGGTTTCTGTGCTCTCTATCTCGGTGCTGGTGTCAGTGATCTTTATCACGGTGCTGGTGTCAGTGCTCTCTATCATGGTGCTGGTGTCAGTGCTCTCTATCTTGGTACTGGTGTCAATGCTCTCTATCTCGGTGCTGGTGTGGTGTCAATGCTGTCAATCACGGTGCTGGTGTTGTGTCAGTGCTCTCTATTTTGGTGCTGGTGTCAGTGCTCTCTATCTCGGTGCTGGTGTGGTCTCAGTGCTCTCTATCACAATGCTAGTGTCAGTGCTCTCATTCACAGTGCTGGTGTGGTGTCAGTGCTCTCTATCTCGGTGCTGGTGTCAGTGCTCTCTATCACGGTGCTGGTGTTTGTGCTCTCTATCACGGTGCTGGTGTGGTGTTAGTGCTCTCTATCTCGGTGCTGGTGTCAGTGCTCTCTCCCTATCTCGGTGCTGGTGTCAGTGCTCTCTCTCAATCTCGTTACTGGTGTGGTCTAAGTGCACTCTATCACGGTGCTGGTGTCAGTGCTCTTTATCACGGTGCTGGTGTCAGTGCTCTCTATCACGGTGCTGGTGTGGTGTTAGTGTTCTCTATCTCGGTGCTGGTGTCAGTGCTCTCTATCATGGTGCTGGTGTCAGTGCTCTCTCTCTATCTCGGTGCTGGTGTCAGTATTCTCTCTCTATCTCAGTGCTGGTGTGGTGTCAGTTCTCTCTATCTCGGTACTGGTGTGGTCTCGGTGCTGGTGTCAGTGCTCTTTATCACGGTGCAGGTGTCAGTGCTCTATAACTTGGTGCTGGTGTCAGTGCTCTCTATCACGGTGCTGGTGTGGTCTCAGTGCTCTCTATCACGGTGCTGGTGTCAGTGCACTCTATCATGGTGCTGGTGTCAGTGCTCTCTATATCACGGTGCTGGTGTCAGTGCTCTCTATCTTGGTGCTGGTGTCAATGCTCTCTATCTCGGTGCTGGTGTGGTGTCAGTGCTCTCTATCACGGTGCTGGTGTGGTCTCAGTGCTCTCTATCTCAGTGCTGGTGTTAGTGCTCTCTATAGCACGGTGCTGGTGTCAGTGCTCTCTATCTTGGTGCTGGTGTCACTGCTCTCTATCACGGTGCTGGTGTCAATGCTCTCTTTCACAGTGCTGGTGTGGTGTTAGTGCTCTCTATCTCGGTGCTGGTGTCAGTGCTCTCTATCTCGGTGCTGGTGTCAGTGCTCTCTATCATGGTGCTGGTGTTTGTGCGCTCTATCATGGTGCTTGTGTGGTGTTAGTGCTCTCTATCATGGTGCTGGCGTCAGTGCTCTCTCTCTATCTCGGTGCTGGTGTGGTTTCAGTGCACTCAATCACGGTGCTGGTGTCAGTGCTCTCTATCACGGTGCTGGTGTGGTGTTAGTGCTCTCTATCTCGGTGCTGGTATCAGTGCTCTCTATCATGGTGCTGGTGTCAGTGCTCTATCTCTATCTCGGTGCTGGTGTCAGTGCTCTCTCTCTATCTCGGTGCTGGTGTGGAGTCAGTGCTCTCTATCTTGGTACTGGTGTGGTCTCGTGCTCTCTATCTCGGTGCTGGTGTCAGTGCTCTTTATCACGGTGCTGGTGTCAGTGCTCTCTATCACTGTGCTGGTGTCAGTGCTCTTTATCTCGGTGCTGGTGTCAGTGTTGTATATCATGGTGCTGGTGTCAGTGCTCTCTATCTCGGTGCTGGTGTCAGTGCTCTCTATCTCGGTGCTGGTGTCAGTGCACTCTATCATGGAGCTGGTGTCAGTGCTCTCTATATTGGTGCTGGTGTCAGTGCTCTCTATCACGGTGCTGGTGTAAGTGCACGCTATCATGGTGCTGGTGTGCACGCTATCACGGTGCTGGGGTCAATGCTCTCTATCTCGGTGCTGTTGTCAGTGCTCTATATCACGGTGCTGGTTTCAGTGCTCTCTATCACTGTGCTGGTGTCAGTGCACTCTATCACGGTGCTTGTGTCCATACACTCTATCTCGGTGCTTGTGTGGTCTCAGTGCTCTCTGTCACAGTACTGGTGTGGTGTCAGTGCTCTCTATCACCGTGCTGGTGTCAGTGCTCTCTATCACCGTGCTGGTGTCAGTGCTCTCTATCAAGGTGCTGGTGTCAGTGCTCTCTATCTCGGTGCTGGTGTCAGTGCTATATATCACGGTGCTGGTGTCAGTGCACTCTATCAAGGTGCTGGTGTCAGTGCTCTCTATCTCGGTGCTGGTGTCCGTGCTATATTTCACGGTGCTGGTGTCAGTGCACTCTATCACGGTGCTGGTGTCAGTGCTCTCTATCTCGGTGCTGGTGTCAGTGCTCTCTATCACTGTGCTGGTGTCAATGCACTCTATCACGGTGCTGGTGTCCGTGCACTCTATCAAGGTGCTGGTGTCAGTGCTCTCTATCTTGCTGCTGGTGTCCGTGCTATATATCACGGTGCTGGTGTCAGTGCACACTATCACGGTGCTGGTGTCAGTGCTCTCTATCTCAGTGCTGGTCTCAGTGCTGTATGTCACGGTGCTAGTGTCAGTGCACTCTATCACGGTGCTGGTGTCAGTGCTCTCTATCTCTGTGCTGGTGTCAGTGCTGTATATCACGGTGCTGGTGTCAGTGCTCTATTTCACGGGGCTGGTGTCAGTGCTCTCTATCTCGGTGCTGGTGTCAGTGCTCTCTATCTCTGTGCTGGTGTCAGTGCTGTATGTCACGGTGCTGGTGTCAGTGCACTCTATCACGGTGCTGGTGTCAGTGCTCTCTATCTCTGTGCTGGTGTAAGTGCACGCTATCATGGTGCTGGTGTGCACGCTATCACGGTGCTGGGGTCAATGCTCTCTATCTCGGTGCTGTTGTCAGTGCTCTATATCACGGTGCTGGTTTCAGTGCTCTCTATCACTGTGCTGGTGTCAGTGCACTCTATCACGGTGCTTGTGTCCATACACTCTATCTCGGTGCTTGTGTGGTCTCAGTGCTCTCTGTCACAGTACTGGTGTGGTGTCAGTGCTCTCTATCACCGTGCTGGTGTCAGTGCTCTCTATCAAGGTGCTGGTGTCAGTGCTCTCTATCTCGGTGCTGGTGTCAGTGCTATATATCACGGTGCTGGTGTCAGTGCACTCTATCAAGGTGCTGGTGTCAGTGCTCTCTATCTCGGTGCTGGTGTCCGTGCTATATTTCACGGTGCTGGTGTCAGTGCACTCTATCACGGTGCTGGTGTCAGTGCTCTCTATCTCGGTGCTGGTGTCAGTGCTCTCTATCTCGGTGCTGGTGTCAGTGCTCTCTATCTCAGTGCTGGTGTCAGTGCTGTATGTCACGGTGCTAGTGTCAGTGCACTCTATCACGGTGCTGGTGTCAGTGCTCTCTATCTCTGTGCTGGTGTCAGTGCTGTATATCACGGTGCTGGTGTCAGTGCTCTATTTCACGGGGCTGGTGTCAGTGCTCTCTATCTCGGTGCTGGTGTCAGTGCTCTCTATCTCTGTGCTGGTGTCAGTGCTGTATGTCACGGTGCTGGTGTCAGTGCACTCTATCACGGTGCTGGTGTCAGTGCTCTCTATCTCTGTGCTGGTGTCAGTGCTGTATATCATGGTGCTGGTGTCAGTGCTCTATTTCACGGGGCTGGTGTCAGTGCTCTCTATCTCGGTGCTGGTGTCAGTGCTCTCTATCTCTGTGCTGTTTTCAGTGCTCTCTATCCTGGTGCTGGTGTCAGTGCACTCTATCATGGTGCTATTGTCAGTGCTCTCTATATTGGTGCTGGTGTCAGTGCTCTCTATCACGGTGCTGGTGGCAGTGCTCTATATCACGGTGCTGGTGTCAGTGCTCTATATCACAGTGCTGGTTTCAGTGCTATCTTTCTATCTCGGTGCTTGTGTGGTCTCAGTGCTCTCTGTCACAGTACTGGTGTGGTGTCAGTGCTCTCTATCACGGTGCTGGTGTCAGTGCTCTCTATCAAGGTGCTGGTATCAGTGCTCTCTATCTCGGTGCTGGTGTCAGTGCTATATATCACGGTGCTGGTGTCAGTACACTTTATCATGGTGCTGGTGTCAGTGCTCTCTATATTGGTGCTGGTGTCAGTGCTCTCTATTACGGTGCTGGTGTAAGTGCACGCTATCACAGTGCTGGGGTAAGTGTACGCTATCACAGTGCTGGTGTCAATGCTCTCTATCTCGGTGCTGGCGTCAGTGCTCTATATCACGGTGCTGGTGTCAGTGCTCTCTATGACTATGCTGGTGTCAGTGCACTCTATCACGGTGCTGGTGTCAGTGCTCTCTATCTCGGTGCTGGTGTCAGTGCACTCTATCATGGTGCTGGTGTCAGTGCTGTATATCACGGTGCTGGTGTCAGTGCTCTATATCTTAGTGCTGGTGTCAGTGCTCTCTATCTCAGTGCTGTTTTCAGTGCTCTCTATCTCGGTGCTGGGGTAAGTGCACGCTATCACGGTGCTGGTGTAAGTGCACGCTACCACGGTGCTGGGGTCAATGCTCTCTATCTCGGTGCTGTTGTCAGTGCTCTATATCAAGGTGCTGATGTCAGTGCTCTCTATCACTGTGCTGGTGTCAGTACACTCTATCACAGTGCTGGTGTCCGTGCACTCTATCAAGGTGCTGGTGTCAGTGCTCTCTATCTTGGTGCTGGTGTCAGTGCTGTATATCACGGTACTGGTGTCAGTGCACACTGTCACGATGCTGGTGTTAGTGCTCTCTATCTTGGTGCTGGTGTCAACGCTGTATATCACAGTGCTGGTGTCAGTGATGTATATCACGGTGCTGGTGTCAGTGCTCTCTATCTCGGTGCTGGTGTCAGTGCTCTATATCTCGGTGCTGTTTTCAGTGCTCTCTATATTGGTGCTGGTGTCAGTGCTCTCTCTCACGGTGCTGGTGTCAGTGCTCTATATCACGGTGCTGGTGTCCGTGCTATATATCACAGTGCTGGTTTCAGTGCTATCTTTTTTATCTCGGTGCTTGTGTTGTCTCAGAGCTCTCTGTCACAGTACTGGTGTGGTGTCAGTGCTCTCTATCACGGTGCTGGTGTGCTGTCAGTGCTCTCTATCTTGGTGCAGGTGTGGTCTCAGTGCACTCTATCACGGTACTGGTGTCAGTGGTCTCTATCTCGGTGCAGGTGTCAGTGCTCTCTATCTCAGTGCTGGTGTCAGTGCTCTCTATCTCGGTGCTGGTGTTAGTGCTCTCTATCGCGGTGCTGGTGTCAATGCTCTCTATCACGGTGCTGGTGTCAATGCTCTATATCTCGGTGCTGGTGTCAGTGCTCTCTATCTCAGTGCTGATGTCAGTGCTCTCTATCTCGGTGCTGGTGTGGTGTCAATGCTGTCAATCACGGTGCTGGTGTTGTGTCAGTGCTCTCTATTTTGGTGCTGGTGTCAGTGCTCTCTATCTCGGTGCTGGTGTGGTCTCAGTGCTCTCTATCACAATGCTAGTGTCAGTGCTCTCGTTCACAGTGCTGGTGTGGTGTCAGTGCTCTCTATCTCGGTGCTGGTGTCAGTGCTCTCTATCACGGTGCTGGTGTTTGTGCTCTCTATCACGGTGCTGGTGTGGTGTTAGTGCTCTCTGTCTCGGTGCTGGTGTCAGTGCTCTCTCCCTATCTCGGTGCTGGTGTCAGTGCTCTCTCTCAATCTCGTTACTGGTGTGGTCTAAGTGCACTCTATCACGGTGCTGGTGTCAGTGCTCTTTATCACGGTGCTGGTGTCAGTGCTCTCTATCACGGTGCTGGTGTGGTGTTAGTGTTCTCTATCTCGGTGCTGGTGTCAGTGCTCTCTATCATGGTGCTGGTGTCAGTGCTCTCTCTCTATCTCGGTGCTGGTGTCAGTATTCTCTCTCTATCTCAGTGCTGGTGTGGTGTCAGTTCTCTCTATCTCGGTACTGGTGTGGTCTCGGTGCTGGTGTCAGTGCTCTTTATCACGGTGCAGGTGTCAGTGCTCTATAACTTGGTGCTGGTGTCAGTGCTCTCTATCACGGTGCTGGTGTGGTCTCAGTGCTCTCTATCACGGTGCTGGTGTCAGTGCACTCTATCATGGTGCTGGTGTCAGTGCTCTCTATATCACGGTGCTGGTGTCAGTGCTCTCTATCTTGGTGCTGGTGTCAATGCTCTCTATCTCGGTGCTGGTGTGGTGTCAGTGCTCTCTATCACGGTGCTGGTGTGGTCTCAGTGCTCTCTATCTCAGTGCTGGTGTTAGTGCTCTCTATAGCACGGTGCTGGTGTCAGTGCTCTCTATCTTGGTGCTGGTGTCACTGCTCTCTATCACGGTGCTGGTGTCAATGCTCTCTTTCACAGTGCTGGTGTGGTGTTAGTGCTCTCTATCTCGGTGCTGGTGTGGTGCCAGTGCTCTATATCTCGGTACTGGTGTGGTTTCTGTGCTCTCTATCTCGGTGCTGGTGTCAGTGATCTTTATCACGGTGCTGGTGTCAGTGCTCTCTATCATGGTGCTGGTGTCACTGCTCTCTATCTTGGTACTGGTGTCAATGCTCTCTATCTCGGTGCTGGTGTGGTGTCAATGCTGTCAATCACGGTGCTGGTGTTGTGTCAGTGCTCTCTATTTTGGTGCTGGTGTCAGTGCTCTCTATCTCGGTGCTGGTGTGGTCTCAGTGCTCTCTATCACAATGCTCTCTATCTCGGTGCTGGTGTCAGTGCTCTCTATCTCGGTGCTGGTGTCAGTGCTCTCTATCACAGTGCTTGTGTAATTGCACTCTATCACGGTGCTGTTGACAGTACTCTCTATCTCAGTGCTGATGTCAGTGCTCTCTATCACGGTGCTGGTGTAAGTGCACGCTATCATGGTGCTAGTGTAAGTGCACATTATCACGGTGCTGGTGTCAATGCTCTCTATCACGGTGCTGGTGTCAGTGCTCATCTCAGTGCTGGTGTCAGTGCTCTCTATCACGGTGCTGGTGTAAGTGCACGCTATTATGGTGCTGGTGTGCACGCTATCACGGTGCTGGGGTCAATGTTCTCTATCTCGGTGCTGTTGTCAGTGCTCTATATCACGGTGCTGGTGTCAGTGCTCTCTATCACTGTGCTGGTGTCAGTGCACTCTATCACGGTGCTGGTGTCCGTGCTATATATCACGGTGCTGGTGTCAGTGCACTCTATCACTGTGCTGGTGTCAGTGCTCTCTATCTCAGTGCTGGTGTCAGTGCTGTATGTCACGGTGCTGGTGTCAGTGCACTCTATCACGGTGCTGGTGTCAGTGCTCTCTATCTCTGTGCTGGTGTCAGTGCTGTATATCACGGTGCTGGTGTCAGTGCTCTATTTCACAGGGCTGGTTGTCAGTGCTCTCTATCTCGTGCTGGTGTCAGTGCTCTCTATCTCTGTGCTGTTTTCAGTGCTCTCTATCCTGGTGCTGGTGTCAGTGCACTCTATCATGGTGCTAGTGTCAGTGCTCTCTATATTGGTGCTGGTGTCAGTGCTCTCTATCACGGTGCTGGTGGCAGTGCTCTATATCACGGTGCTGGTGTCAGTGCTCTATATCACAGTGCTGGTTTCAGTGCTATCTTTCTATCTCGGTGCTTGTGTGGTCTCAGTGCTCTCTGTCACAGTACTGGTGTGGTGTCAGTGCTCTCTATCATGGTGCTGGTGTCAGTGCTCTCTATCAAGGTGCTGGTATCAGTGCTCTCTATCTCGGTGCTGGTGTCAGTGCTATATATCACGGTGCTGGTGTCAGTACACTTTATCATGGTGCTGGTGTCAGTGCTCTCTATATTGGTGCTGGTGTCAGTGCTCTCTATCACGGTGCTGGTTTAAGTGCACGCTATCACAGTGCTGGTGTAAGTGTACGCTATCACAGTGCTGGTGTCAATGCTCTCTATCTCGGTGCTGGCGTCAGTGCTCTATATCACGGTGCTGGTGTCAGTGCTCTCTATGACTATGCTGGTGTCAGTGCACTCTATCACGGTGCTGGTGTCAGTTCTCTCTATCTCGGTGCTGGTGTCAGTGCTCTCTATCTCGGTGCTATTTTCAGTGCTCTCTATCTCGGTGCTGGTGTCAGTGCACTCTATCATGGTGCTAGTGTTAGTGCTCTCTATCACGGTGCTGGTGTCAGTGCTCTCTATCTCGGTACTGGTGTCAATGCTGTATATCACGGTGCTGGTGCCAGTGCTCTATATCTTAGTGCTGGTGTCAGTGCTCTCTATCTCTGTGCTGTTTTCAGTGCTCTCTATCTCGGTGCTGGTGTCAGTGCAGTCTATCACAGTGCTGGTGTCCGTGCACTCTATCAAGGTGCTGGTGTCAGTGCTCTCTATCTCGGTGCTGGTGTCAGTGCTATATATCACGGTGCTGGTGTCAGTACACTTTATCATGGTGCTGGTGTCAGTGCTCTCTATATTGGTGCTGGTGTCAGTGCTCTCTATCACGATGCTGGTTTAAGTGCAGGCTACCACGGTGCTGGGGTCAATGCTCTATATCAAGGTGCTGATGTCAGTGCTCTCTATCACTGTGCTGGTGTCAGTGCACTCTATCACAGTGCTGGTGTCCGTGCACTCTATCAAGGTGCTGGTGTCAGTGCTCTCTATCTCAGTGCTGGTGTCAGTGCTATATATCACGGTGCTGGTGTCAGTACACTTTATCATGGTGCTGGTGTCAGTGCTCTCTATATTGGTGCTGGTGTCAGTGCTCTCTATCACGGTGCTGGTTTAAGTGCACGCTATCACAGTGCTGGTGTAAGTGTACGCTATCACAGTGCTGGTGTCAATGCTCTCTATCTCGGTGCTGGCGTCAGTGCTCTATATCACGGTGCTGGTGTCAGTGCTCTCTATGACTATGCTGGTGTCAGTGCACTCTATCACGGTGCTGGTGTCAGTTCTCTCTATCTCGGTGCTGGTGTCAGTGCTCTCTATCTCGGTGCTATTTTCAGTGCTCTCTATCTCGGTGCTGGTGTCAGTGCACTCTATCATGGTGCTAGTGTTAGTGCTCTCTATCACGGTGCTGGTGTCAGTGCTGTATATCACGGTGCTGGTGCCAGTGCTCTATATCTTAGTACTGGTGTCAGTGCTCTCTATCTCTGTGCTGTTTTCAGTGCTCTCTATCTCGGTGCTGGTGTCAGTGCACGCTATCACGGTGCTGGGGTAAGTGCACGCTATCACGGTGCTGGTGTAAGTGCAAGCTACCACGGTGCTGGGGTCAATGCTCTATATCAAGGTGCTGATGTCAGTGCTCTCTATCACTGTGCTGGTGTCAGTGCACTCTATCACAGTGCTGGTGTCCGTGCACTCTATCAAGGTGCTGGTGTCAGTGCTCTCTATCTCGGTGCTTGTGTCAGTGCTATATATTATGGTGCTGGTGTCAGTGCACTCTATAACGGTGCTGGTATCAGTGCTGTATATCACGGTGCTGGTGTCAGTGCACTCTGTCACGATGCTGGTGTCAGTGCTCTCTATCTTGGTGCTGGTGTCAACGCTGTATATCACAGTGCTGGTGTCAGTGATGTATATCACTGTGCTGGTGTCAGTGCTCTCTATCTCGGTGCTGGTGTCAGTGCTCTATATCTCGGTGCTGTTTTCAGTGCTCTCTATATTGGTGCTGGTGTCAGTGCTCTCTCTCACGGTGCTGGTGTCAGTGCTCTATATCACTGTGCTGGTGTCAGTGCTCTATATCACAGTGCTGGTTTCAGTGCTATCTTTTTTATCTCGGTGCTTGTGTTGTCTCAGAGCTCTCTGTCACAGTACTGGTGTGGTGTCAGTGCTCTCTATCACGGTGCTGGTGTGCTGTCAGTGCTCTCTATCTTGGTGCAGGTGTGGTCTCAGTGCACTCTATCACGGTACTGGTGTCAGTGGTCTCTATCTCAGTGGAGGTGTCAGTGCTCTCTATCTCAGTGCTGGTGTCAGTGCTCTCTATCTCGGTGCTGGTGTTAGTGCTCTCTATCGCGGTGCTGGTGTCAGTGCTCTCTATCATGGTGCTGGTGCCAATGCTCTCTATCTCGGTGCTGGTGTCAATGCTCTATATCTCAGTGCTGGTGTCAGTGCTCTCTATCTCAGTGCTGATGTCAGTGCTCTCTATCTCAGTGCTGATGTCAGTGCTCTCTATCTCGGTGCTGGTGTCAGTGCTCTATATCTCGGTGCTGGTGTCAGTGCACTCTATCACAGTGCTTGTGTAATTGCACTCTATCACGGTGCTGGTGACAGTACTCTCTATCTCAGTGATGATGTCAGTGCTCTCTATCACGGTGCTGGTGTAAGTGCACGCTATCATGGTGCTAGTGTAAGTGCACACTATCACGGTGCTGGTGTCAATGCTCTCTATCACGGTGCTGGTGTCAGTGCTCATCTCAGTGCTGGTGTCAGTGCTCTCTATCTCGATGCTGTTTTCAGTGCTCTCTATCTCGGTGCTGGTGTCAGTGCACTCTATCACAGTGCTGGTGTAATTGCACTCTATCACAGTGCTGGTGACAGTACTCTCTATCTCAGTGCTGATGTCAGTGCTCTCTATCACGGTGCTGGGGTAAGTGCACGCTATCACGGTGCTGGTGTAAGTGCACGCTACCACGGTGCTGGGGTCAATGCTCTCTATCTCGGTGCTGTTGTCAGTGCTCTATATCAAGGTGCTGATGTCAGTGCTCTCTATCACTGTGCTGGTGTCAGTACACTCTATCACAGTGCTGTTGTCCGTGCACTCTATCAAGGTGCTGGTGTCAGTGCTCTCTATCTCGGTGCTGGTGTCAGTGCTGTATATCACGGTGCTGGTGTCAGTGCACACTGTCACGATGCTGGTGTTAGTGCTCTCTATCTTGGTGCTGGTGTCAACGCTGTATATCACAGTGCTGGTGTCAGTGATGTATATCACGGTGCTGGTGTCAGTGCTCTCTATCTCGGTGCTGGTGTCAGTGCTCTATATCTCGGTGCTGTTTTCAGTGCTCTCTATATTGGTGCTGGTGTCAGTGCTCTTTCTCACGGTGCTGGTGTCAGTGCTCTATATCACGGTGCTGGTGTCAGTGCTCTATATCACAGTGCTGGTTTCAGTGCTATCTTTTTTATCTCGGTGCTTGTGTTGTCTCAGAGCTCTCTGTCACAGTACTGGTGTGGTGTCAGTGCTCTCTATCACGGTGCTGGTGTGCTGTCAGTGCTCTCTATCTTGGTGCAGGTGTGGTCTCAGTGCACTCTATCACGGTACTGGTGTCAGTGGTCTCTATCTCGGTGCAGGTGTCAGTGCTCTCTATCTCAGTGGTGGTGTCAGTGCTCTCTATCTCGGTGCTGGTGTTAGTGCTCTCTATCGCGGTGCTGGTGTCAGTGCTCTCTATCACGGTGCTGGTGCCAATGCTCTCTATCTCGGTGCTGGTGTCAATGCTCTATATCTCGGTGCTGATGTCAGTGCTCTCTATCTCAGTGCTGATGTCAGTGCTCCATATCAAGGTGCTGGTGTCAGTGCTCTCTATCACTGTGCTGGTGTCAGTGCACTCTATCAAGGTGCAGGTGTCAGTGCTCTCTATCTCGGTGCTGGTGTCAGTGCTATATATCATGGTGCTGGTGTCAGTGCTCTCTATCTCGGTGCTGGTGTCAGTGCTGTATATCACGGTGCTGGTGTCAGTGCACTCGGTCACGATGCTGGTGTCAGTGCTCTCTATCTTGGTGCTGGTGTCAGCACTGTATATCACAGTGCTGGTGTCAGTGATGTATATCACGGTGCTGGTGTCAGTGCTCTCTATCTCGGTGCTGGTGTCAGTGCTCTATATCTCGGTGCTGTTTTCAGTAATCTCTATATTGGTGCTGGTGTCAGTGCTCTCTATCTCGGTGCTGGTGTCAGTGATATATATCACGGTGCTGGTGTCAGTACACTTTATCATGGTGCTGGTGTCAGTGCTCTCTATATTGGTGCTGGTGTCAGTGCTCTCTATCACGGTGCTGGTTTAAGTGCACGCTATCACAGTGCTGGTGTAAGTGTACGCTATCACAGTGCTGGTGTCAATGCTCTCTATCTCGGTGCTTGCGTCAGTGCTCTATATCACAGTGCTGGTGTCAGTGCTCTCTATGACTATGCTGGTGTCAGTGCACTCTATCACGGTGCTGGTGTCAGTGCTCTCTATCTCGGTGCTGGTGTCAGTGCTCTCTATCTCGGTGCTATTTTCAGTGCTCTCTATCTCGGTGCTGGTGTCAGTGCACTCTATCATGGTGCTAGTGTTAGTGCTCTCTATCACGGTGCTGGTGTCAGTGCTCTCTATCTCGGTACTGGTGTCAATGCTGTATATCACGGTGCTGGTGCCAGTGCTCTATATCTTAGTGCTGGTGTCAGTGCTCTCTATCTCTGTGCTGTTTTCAGTGCTCTCTATCTCGGTGCTGGTGTCAGTGCACTCTATCATGGTGCTGGTGTCAGTGCTCTCTATCACGGTGCTGGTGTAAGTGCACGCTATCACGGTGCTGGGGTAAGTGCACGCTATCACGGTGCTGGTGTAAGTGCACGCTACCACGGTGCTGGGGTCAATGCTCTATATCAAGGTGCTGATGTCAGTGCTCTCTATCACTGTGCTGGTGTCAGTGCACTCTATCACAGTGCTGGTGTCCGTGCACTCTATCAAGGTGCTGGTGTCAGTAATCTCTATCTCGGTGCTTGTGTCAGTGCTATATATTACGGTGCTGGTGTCAGTGCACTCTATAACGGTGCTGGTGTCAGTGCTGTATATCACGGTGCTGGTGTCAGTGCACTCTGTCACGATGCTGGTGTCAGTGCTCTCTATCTTGGTGCTGGTGTCAACGCTGTATATCACAGTGCTGGTGTCAGTGATGTATATCACGGTGCTGGTGTCAGTGCTCTCTATCTCGGTGCTGTTGTCAGTGCTCTATATCTCGGTGCTGTTTTCAGTGCTCTCTATATTGGTGCTGGTGTCAGTGCTCTCTCTCACGGTGCTGGTGTCAGTGCTCTATATCACGGTGCTGGTGTCAGTGCTCTATATCACAGTGCTGGTTTCAGTGCTATCTTTTTTATCTTGGTGCTTGTGTTGTCTCAGAGCTCTCTGTCACAGTACTGGTGTGGTGTCAGTGCTCTCTATCTTGGTGCAGGTGTGGTCTCAGTGCACTCTATCACGGTACTGGTGTCAGTGGTCTCTATCTCGGTGGAGGTGTCAGTGCTCTCTATCTCAGTGCTGGTGTCAGTGCTCTCTATCTCGGTGCTGGTGTTAGTGCTCTCTATCGCGGTGCTGGTGTCAGTACTCTCTATCATGGTGCTGGTGCCAATGCTCTCTATCTCGGTGCTGGTGTCAATGCTCTATATCTCGGTGCTGGTGTCAGTGCTCTCTATCTCAGTGCTGATGTCAGTGCTCTCTATCTCAGTGCTGATGTCAGTGCTCTCTATCTCGGTGCTGGTGTCAGTGCTCTCTATCTCGGTGCTGGTGTCAGTGCACTCTATCACAGTGCTTGTGTAATTGCACTCTATCACGGTGCTGGTGACAGTACTCTCTATCTCAGTGATGATGTCAGTGCTCTCTATCACGGTGCTGGTGTAAGTGCACGCTATCATGGTGCTAGTGTAAGTGCACACTATCACGGTGCTGGTGTCAATGCTCTCTATCACGGTGCTGGTGTCAGTGCTCATCTCAGTGCTGGTGTCAGTGTTCTCTATCTCGATGCTGTTTTCAGTGCTCTCTATCTCGGTGCTGGTGTCAGTGCACTCTATCATGGTGCTGGTGTCAGTGCACTCTATCACAGTGCTGGTGTAATTGCACTCTATCACAGTGCTGGTGACAGTACTCTCTATCTCAGTGCTGATGTTAGTGCTCTCTATCACGGTGCTGGGGTAAGTGCACGCTATCACGGTGCTGGTGTATGTGCACGCTACCACGGTGCTGGGGTCAATGCTCTCTATCTCGTTGCTGTTGTCAGTGCTCCATATCAAGGTGCTGGTGTCAGTGCCCTCTATCACTGTGCTGGTGTCAGTGCACTCTATCACAGTGCTGGTGTCCGTGCACTCTATCAAGGTGCTGGTGTCAGTGCTCTCTATCTCGGTGCTGGTGTCAGTGCTATATATCATGGTGCTGGTGTCAGTGCACTCTATCACGGTGCTGGTGTCAGTGCTCTCTATCTCGGTGCTGGTGTCAGTGCTGTATATCACGGTGCTTGTGTCAGTGCACTCGGTCACGATGCTGGTGTCAGTGCTCTCTATCTTGGTGCTGGTGTCAGCACTGTATATCACAGTGCTGGTGTCAGTGATGTATATCACGGTGCTGGTGTCAGTGCTCTCTATCTCGGTGCTGGTGTCAGTGCTCTATATCTCGGTGCTGTTTTCAGTAATCTCAATATTGGTGCTGGTGTCAGTGCTCTCTATCACGGTGCTGGTGTCAGTGCTCTATATCACTGTGCTGGTGTCAGTGCTCTATATCACAGTGCTGGTTTCAGTGCTATCCTTCTATCTCGGTGCTTGTGTTGTCTCAGAGCTCTCTGTCACAGTACTGGTGTAGTGTCAGTGCTCTCTATCACGGTGCTGTTGTGCTGTCAGTGCTCTCTATCTTGGTGCAGGTGTGGTCTCAGTGCACTCTATCACGGTACTGGTGTCAGTGGTCTCTATCTCGGTGCAGGTGTCAGTGTTCTCTATCTCAGTGCTGGTGTCATTGCTCTCTATCTCGGTGCTGGTGTTAGTGCTCTCTATCCCGGTGCTGGTGTCAGTGCTCTCTATCACGGTGCTGGTGCCAATGCTCTCTATCTCGGTGCTGGTGACAGTGCTCTCTATCTCAGTGCTGATGTCAGTGCTCTCTATCACGGTGCAGGTGTAAGTGCACGCTATCATGGTGCTGGTGTAAGTGCACACTATCACTGTGCTGGTGTCAATGCTCTCTATCACGGTGCTGGTGTCAGTGCTCATCTCTGTGCTGGTGTCAGTGCTCTCTATCTCTGTGCTGTTTTCAGTGCTCTCTATCTCGGTGCTGGTGTCAGTGCACTCTATCATGGTGCTGGTGCCAGTGCTCTCTATATTGGTGCTGGTGTCAGTGCTTTCTATCACGGTGCTGGTGTAAGTGCACGCTATCACAGTGCTGGGGTAAGTGCACGCTATCACGGTGCTGGTGTCAATGCTCTCTATCTCGGAGCTGGTGTCAGTGCTGTATATCACGGTGCTGGTGTCAGTGCTCTCTATCACTGTGCTGGTGTCAGTGCACTCTATCACAGTGCTGGTGCCCGTGCACTCTATCAAGGTGCTGGTGTCAGTGCTCTCTATCTCGGCGCTGGTGTCATTGCTATATATCATGGTGCTGGTGTCTGTGCACCCTATCACGGTGCTGGTGTCAGTGCTCTCTATCTCGGTGCTGGTGTCAGTGCTGTATATCACGGTGCTGGTGTCATTGCACTCTCTCATGGTGCTGGTGTCAGTGCTCTCTATCACGGTGCTGGTGTCAGTGCGCTCTATCTCGGTACTGGTGTCAGTGCTGTATATCACTGTGCTGGTGTCAGTGCTCTATATCTCAGTGCTGGTGTCAGTGCTCTCTATCTCGGTGCTGTTTTCAGTGCTCTCTATCTCGGTGCTGGTGTCAGTGCACTCTATCATGGTGCTGGTGTCAGTGCTCTCTATGTTGTTGCTGGTGTCAGCACCAACACTCTATAACGGTGATGGTGTCAGTGCTCTATTTCACAGTGCTGGTGTCAGTGCTCTATATCAAGGTGCTGGTGTCAGTGCTCTATATCACGTTGCTGGTGTCAGTGCACTCTATCACAGTGCTGGTGCCAGTGCACGCTATCACGTTGCTGGTGCCAGTGCACTCTATCACGTTGCCGGTGTCAGTGCTCTCACGGTGCTGCTGTCAGTGCACTCTATCACGGTGCTGGTGTCAGTGCTCTATATCACAGTGCTGGTGTCAGTGCACTAAATCATGGTGCTGCTGTCAGTGCACTAAATCACGGTGCTGGTGTCAGTGCTCTATATCACAGTGCTGGTTTCAGTGCACATCTATCACGGTGCCGGTGTCAGTGCACTCTATCATGGTGCTGGTGTCAGTGCTCTCACGGTGCTGGTGTCAGTTCACTCTATCACGGTGCTGGTGTCAGTGTTCTAAATCACGGTGCTTGTGTCAGTCCTCTATATCACGGTGCTGGTGTCAGTGCACTCTATCACGGTGCTGGTGTCAGTGCTCTCACGATGCTGGTGTCAGTGCACTCTATCACGGTGCAGGTGTCAGTGCACGCTATCACAGTGCTGGTGTCAGTGCTCTCACAGTGCTGGTGTCAGTGCACTCTATCTCGGTGCTGCTGTCAGTGAACTCTATAACGGTGATGGTGTCAGGGCTCTATTTCACAGTGCTGGTGTCAGTGCTCTATATCACGGTGCTGGTGTCAGTGCTCTATATCACGGTGCTGGTGTCAGTGCACTCTATCACAGTGCTGGTGTCAGTGCACTCTATGACGTTGCTTGTGCCAGTGCACTCTATCACGTTGCTGGTGTCAGTGCTCTCACGGTGCTGCTGTCAGTGCACTCTATCATAGTGCTGTTGTCAGTGCACTCTATCACAGTGCTGGTGTCAGTGCTCTATATTACAGGGCTGGTGTCAATGCACTCTATCACGGTGATGGTGTCAGTGCTCTATATGACAGTGCTGGTGTCAGTGAACTAAATCATGGTGCTGGTGCCAGTGCACTACATCACGGTGCTGGTGTCAGTGCTCTATATCACGGTGCTGGTGTCAGTGCACATCTATCATGGTGCTGGTGTCAGTGCACTCTATCATGGTGCTGGTGTCAGTGCTCTCACGGTGCTGGTGTCAGTGCACTCTATCACTGTGCTGGTGTCAGTGCTCTATATCACAGTGCTGGTGTCAGTGCTCTAAATCACGGTGCTGGTGTCAGTCCTCTATATCACGGTGCTGGTGTCAGTGCACTCTATCACGGTGCTGGTGTCATTGCTCTCACGGTGCTGGTGTCAGTGCACTCTTTCATGGTGCTGGTGTCAATGCTTTATATCACGGTGCTGGTGTCAATGCTCTATATCACAGTGCTGGTGTCAGTGCTCTCTATCACTGTGCTGGTGTGGTGTTAGTGCTCTCTATCTTGGTGCGGGTGTCAGTACTCTCTATCATGGTGCTGTTGTCAGTGCTCTCTCTCTATCTCGGTGCTGGTGTGGTGTCAGTGCTCTATATCTCGGTACTGGTGTGGTTTCTGTGCTCTCTATCTCGGTGCTGGTGTCAGTGATCTTTATCACGGTGCTGGTGTCAGTGCTCTCTATCATGGTGCTGGTGTCAGTGCTCTCTATCTTGGTGCTGGTGTCAATGCTCTCTATCTCGGTGCTGGTGTGGTGTCAATGCTGTCAATCACGGTGCTGGTGTTGTGTCAGTGCTCTCTATTTTGGTGCTGGTGTCAGTGCTCTCTATCTCGGTGCTGGTGTGGTCTCAGTGCTCTCTATCACAATGCTAGTGTCAGTGCTCTCTTTCACAGTGCTGGTGTGGTGTCAGTGCTCTCTATCTCGGTGCTGGTGTCAGTGCTCTCTATCACGCTGCTGGTGTTTGTGCTCTCTATCATGGTGCTGGTGTGGTGTTAGTGCTCTCTATCTCGGTGCTGGTGTCAGTGCTCTCTCCCTATCTCGGTGCTGGTGTCAGTGCTCTCTCTCAATCTCGTTACTGGTGTGGTCTAAGTGCACTCTATCACGGTGCTGGTGTCAGTGCTCTTTATCACGGTGCTGGTGTCAGTGCTCTCTATCACAGTGCTGGTGTGGGGTTAGTGTTCTCTGTCTCAGTGCTGGTGTCAGTGCTCTCTATCATGGTGCTGGTGTCAGTGCTCTCTCTCTATCTCGGTGCTGGTGTCAGTACTCTCTCTCTATCTCAGTGCTGGTGTGGTGTCAGTTCTCTCTATCTCGGTGCTGGTGTGGTCTCAGTGCTGGTGTCGGTGCTCTTTATCACGTGCTGGTGTCAGTGCTCTATAACTTGGTGCTGGTGTCAGTGCTCTCTATCACGGTGCTGGTGTGGTCTCAGTGCTCTCTATCACGGTGCTGGTGTGGTCTCAGTGCTCTCTATCACGGTGCTGGTGTCAGTGCACTCTATCACTGTGCTGGTGTCAGTGCTCTCTATATCAGGGTGCTGGTGTCAGTGCTCTCTATCTTGGTGCTGGTGTCAATGCTCTCTATCTCGGTGCTGGTGTGGTGTCAGTGCTCTCTATCATGGTGCTGGTGTCACTGCTCTCTATCACGGGGGTGGTGTCAATGCTCTCTTTCACAGTGCTGGTGTGGTGTTAGTGCTCTCTATCTCGGTGCTGGTGTCAGTGCTCTCTATCTCAGTGCTGGTGTCAGTGCTCTCTCTATCTCGGTGCTGGTGTCAGTGCTCTCTATCATGGTGTTGGTGTTTGTGCGCTCTATCATGGTTCTTGTGTGGTGTTAGTGCTCTCTATCTTGGTGCTGGTGTAAGTGCTCTCTATCATGGTGCTGGTGTCAGTGCTCTCTCTCTATCTCGGTGCTGGTGTGGTTTCAGTGCACTCAATCGCGGTGCTGGTGTCAGTGCTCTCTATCACGGTGCTAGTGGCAGTGCTTTCTATCACGGTGCTGGTGTGGTGTTAGTGCTCTCTCTCTCGGTGCTGGTGTCAGTGCTCTCTATCATGGTGCTGGTGTCAGTGCTCTCTCTCTTTCTCGGTGCTGGTGTGGAGTCAGTGCTCTCTATCTCGGTACTGGTGTGGTCTCGTGATCTCTATCTCGGTGCTGGTGTCAGTGCTCTTTATCACGGTGCTGGTGTCAGTGCTCTCTATCACTGTGCTGGTGTCAGTGCTCTCTATAACGGTGCTGGTGTCAGTGCTCTCTATCTCGGTGCTGGTGTGGGCTCAGTGCTCTCTATCACGGTGCTGTTGTGGTGTCAGTGCTCTCTATCTCGGTGCTGGTGCCAATGCTCTCTATCTCGGTGTTGGTGTTGTGTCAGTGCTCTATCACGTTGCTGGTGTCACTGCTCTCTATCACGGTGCTGGTGTCAGTGCTCTCAATCACGGTGCTGGTGTGGTGTCAGTGCTCTCTATCTTGGTGCTGGTGTCAGTGCTCTCTATCTCGGTGCTGGTGTGGTCTCAGTGTTCTCTATCATGGTGCTAGTGTTAGTGCTCTCTTTCACAGTGCTGGTGTGGTATCAGTGCTCTCTATCTCGGTGCTGGTGTCAGTGCTCTCTATCACGGTGCTGGTGTCAGTGCTCTCTATCACGATGCTAGTGTTTGTGCTTTCTATCATGGTGCTGGTGTGGTGTCCGTGCTCTCTATCTCGATGCTGGTGTCAGTGCTCTCTATTTCGGTGCTATTGTCAGTGCTCTCTATCTCGGTGCTGGTGTCAGTGCTCTCTATCTCTGTGCCGGTGTCAGGGCTCTCTATCACGGTGCTGGTGTCAGTGCTCTCTATCACAGTGCTGGTGTCAATGCTCTCTATCTCGGTGCTGGTGTCAGTGCTCTCTATCTCGGTGCTGGTGTCAATGCTCTCTATCTCGGTGCTGGTGTCAGTTCTCTCTATCTCGGTGCTGGTGTCAGTGCACTCTATCTCGGTGCTGGTGTCAGTTCTCTCTATCTCGGTGCAGGTGCCAGTGCTCTCTATCTCGGTGCTGGTGTCAGTGCTCTCTATCTCGGTGCTGGTGCCAGTGCTCTCTATCTCAGTGCTGGTGTCAGTGCTCTCTATTTCAGTGCTGGTGTCAGTGCTCTCTATCACGGTGCTGGTGTCAGTGCTCTCTATCACGGTGCTGGTGTCAATGCTCTCTATCTTGGTGCTGGTGTCAGTGCTCTCTATCTCAGTGCTGATGTCAGTGCTCTCTATCTCGGTGCTGGTGTCAGTGCTCTCTATCTCGGTGCTGGTGTCAGTGCACTCTATCACGGTGCTGGTGTAAGTACACTCTATCAAGGTGCTGGTGTAAGTATACTCTATCACGGTGCTGGTGTCAGAGCTCTCTATCTCAGTGCTGGTGTCGGTGCTGTACATCACGGTGCTGGTGTCAGTGCACTCTATCATGGTGCTGGTGTCAGTGCTCTCTATCTCTGTGCTGGTGTCAGTGCTGTATATCACGGTGCTGGTGTCAGTGCTCTCTATCTCTGTGCTGGTGTCAGTGCTGTATATCACGGTGCTGGTGTCAGTGCACTCTATCATGGTGCTGGTGTCAGTGCTCTCTATCACGGTGTTGGTTTCAGTGCTCTCTATCTCGGTGCTGGTGTCAGTGCTGTATATCATGGTGCTGGTGTCAGTGCTGTTTATCACAGGGCTGGTGTCAGTGCTCTCTATCTCCTTGATAGAGTGTACTTACACCAGCACCGTGATAGAGTGCACTGACACCAGCACCGAGATAGAGAGCACTGACACCAGCACCGAGATAGAGAGCACTGACATCAGCACTGAGATAGAGAGCACTGACACCAGCACCGAGATAGAGAGCATTGACACCAGCACCGTGATAGAGAGCACTGGCACCAGCACCGTGATAGAGAGCACTGATGCTGTTTTCAGTGCTCTCTATCTCGGTGCTGGTGTCAGTGCACTCTATCATGGTGCTTGTGTCAGTGCTCTCTATATTGGTGCTGGCGTCAGTGCTCTCTATCACGGTGCTGGTGTAAGTGCACGCTATCACAGTGCTGGTGTAAGTGCACGCTATCACGGTGCTGGCGTCAATGCTCTCTATCTTGGTGCTGGTGTCAGTGCTATATATCATGGTGCTGGTGTTAGTGCACTCTATCACGGTGCTGGTGTCAGTGCTCTCTATCTCAGTGCTGGTGTCAGTGCTGTATATCACGGTGCTGGTGTCAGTGCACTCTATCACTATGCTGGTGTCAGTGCTATTTATCTCGGTGCTGGTGTCAGTGCTCTCTTGTTCAGTGCTGGTGTCAGTGCTCTCTATCACTGTGCTAGTGTCAGTGCTCTCTATCACGGTGCTGGTGTCAGTGCTCTCTATCACACTGCTGGTGTCAATGCTTTCTATCTCGGTGCTGGTGTCAATGCTCTCTATCTCGGTGCTGGTGTCAATGCTCTCTATCTCGGTGCTGGTGTCAGTGCTCTCTATCACTGTGCTGGTGTCAGTGCACTCTATCACGGTGCTGGTGTCCGTGCACTCTATCACGGTGCTGGTGTCCGTGCACTCTATCAAGGTGCTGGTGTCAGGGCTCTCTATCTCGGTGCTGGTGTCCTTGCTATATATCACGGTGCTGGTGTCAGTGCACTCTATCACGGTGCTGGTGTCAGTGCTCTATATCTCGGTGCTGATCTCAGTACTGTATGTCACGGTGCTGGTGTCAGTGCACTCTATCACGGTGCTGGTGTCAGTGCTCTCTATCTCGGTGCTGGTGTCAGTGCTCTCTATCTCTGTGCTGTTTTCAGTGCTCTCTATCTCGGTGCTAGTGTCAGTGCTCTCTATATTGGTGCTGGTGTAAGTGCTCTCTATCACGGTGCTGGTGTCAGTGCTCTATATCACAGTGCTGGTTTCAGTGCTATCTTTCTATCTCGGTGCTTGTGTGGTCTCAGTGCTCTCTGTCATAGTACTGGTGTGGTGTCAGAGTACTCTATCACGGTGCTGGTGTCAGTGCTCTCTATCAAGGTGCTGGTGTCAGTGCTCTCTATGTCGGTGCTGGTGTCAGTGCTATATATCACGGTGCTGGTGTCAGTGCACTCTATCATGGTGCTGGTGTCAGTGCTCTCCATCTCGGTGCTGGTGTCAATGCTATATATCACGGTGCTGGTGTCAGTGCTCTCTATCTCTGTGCTGGTGTCAGTGCTCTATATCTTAGTGCTGGTGTCAGTGCTCTCTATCTCTGTGCTGTTTTCAGTGCTCTCTATCTCGGTGCTGGTGTCAGTACACTCTATCATGGTGCTGGTGTCAGTGCTCTCTATATTGGTGCTGGTGTCAGTGCTCTCTATCACGGTGCTGGTGTAAGTGCAAGCTATCACAGTGCTGGGGTAAGTGCACGCTATCACAGTGCTGGTGGCAATGCTCTCTATCTCGGTGCTGGCGTCAGTGCTCTATATCACGGTGGTGGTGTCAGTGCTCTCTATCACTGTGCTGGTGTCACTGCACTCTATCACGGTGCTGGTGTCAGTGCTCTCTATCTCGGTGCTGGTGTCAGTGCTATCTATCTCGGTGCTATTTTCAGTGCTCTCTATCTCGGTGCTGGTGTCAGTGCACTCTATCAATGTGCTGGTGTCAGTGCTCTCTATCACGGTGCTGGTGTCAGTGCTCTCTATCTCGGTACTGGTGTCAGTGCTGTATATCACAGTGCTGGTGTCAGTGCTGTATATCACAGTGCTGGTGTCAGTCCTCTATATCTCAGTGCTGGTGTCAGTGCTCTCTATCTCGGTGCTGTTTTCAGTGCTCTATATCTCGGTGCTGGTGTCAGTGCACTCTATCATGTTGCTGGTGTCAGTGCTCTCTATCACGATGCTGGGGTAAGTGCACGCTATCACGGTGCTGGGGTAAGTGCACGCTATCACGGTGCTGGTGTAAGTGCTCGCTATCACGGTGCTGGGGTAAGTGCACGCTATCATGGTGCTGGTGTAAGTGCACGCTACCACGGTGCTGGGGTCAATGCTCTCTATCTCGGTGCTGTTGTCAGTGCTCTATTTCAAGGTGCTGATGTCAGTGCTCTCTATCTCGGTGCTGGTGTCAGTGCTATATATCACGGTGCTGGTGTCAGTGCTCTCTATCTCGGTGCTGGTGTCAGTGCTGTATATCACGGTGCTGGTGTCAGTGCACTCTGTCATGGTGCTGGTGTCAGTGCTCTCTATCTTGGTGCTGGTGTCAGCGCTGTATATCACAGTGCTGGTGTCAGTGATGTATATCACGGTGCTGGTGTCAGTGCTCTCTATCTCGGTGCTGGTGTCAGTGCTCTATATCTCGGAGCTGTTTTCAGTGCTCTCTATATTGGTGCTGGTGTCAGTGCTCTCTATCACGGCGCTGGTGTCAGTTCTCTATATCACGGTGCTGGTGTCAGCGCTCTATATCACAGTGCTGGTTTCAGTGCTATCTTTCTATCTCAGTGCTTGTGTTGTCTCAGAGCTCTCTGTCACAGTACTGGTGTGGTGTCAGTGCTCTCTATCAAGGTGCTGGTGTGCTGTCAGTGCTCTCTATCTTGGTGCAGGTGTGGTCTCAGTGCACTCTATCACGGTACTGGTGTCAGTAGTCTCTATCTCGGTGGAGGTGTCAGTGCTCTCTATCTCAGCGCTGGTGTCAGTGCTCTCTATCTCGGTGCTGGTGTTAGTGCTCTCTATCGTGGTGCTGGTGTCAGTGCTCTCTATCACGGTGCTGGTGCCAATGCTCTCTATCTCGGTGCCGGTGTCAATTCTCTATATCTCGGTGCTGGTGTCAGTGCTCTCTATTTCAGTGCTGATGTCAGTGCTCTCTATCTCGGTGCTGGGCTCAGTGCACTCTATCACAGTGCTGGTGTAATTGCACTCTATCACGGTGCTGGGGACAGTACTCTCTATCTCAGTGCTGATGTCAGTGCTCTCTATCACGGTGCTGGTGTAAGTGCACGCTATCATGGTGCTAGTGTAAGTGCACACTATCACGGTGCTGGTGTCAATGCTCTCTATCACAGTGCTGGTGTCAGTGCTCATCTCAGTGCTGGTGTCATTGCTCTCTATCTCGGTGCTGTTTTCAGTGCTCTCTATCTCGGTGCTGGTGTCAGTGCACTCTATCATGGTGCTGGTGTCAGTGCTCTCTATCACGGTGCTGGTGTAAGTGCACGCGATCACGGTGCTGGGGTAAGTGCACGCTATCACGGTGCTGGGGTCAATGCTCTCTATCTCGGTGCTGTTGTCAGTGCTCCATATCAAGGTGCTGGTGTCAGTGCTCTCTATCACTGTGCTGGTGTCAGTGCACTCTATCACAGTGCTGGTGTCCGTGCACTCTATCAGGGTGCTGGTGTCAGTGTTCTCTATCTCGGTGCTGGTGTCAGTGCTATATATCACGGTGCTGGTGTCAGTGCACTCTATCACGGTGCTGGTGTCAGTGCTCTCTATCTCGGTGCTGGTGTCAGTGCTGTATATCACGGTGCTGGTGTCAGTGCACTCTGTCACGATGCTGGTGTCAGTGCTCTCTATCTTGGTGCTGGTGTCAGCGCTGTATATCACAGTGCTGGTGTCAGTGATGTATATCACAGTGCTGGTGTCAGTGCTCTCTATCTTGGTGCTGGTGTCAGTGCTCTATATCTCGGTGCTGTTTTCAGTGCTCTCTATATTGGTGCTGGTGTCAGTGCTCTCTATCACAGTGCTGGTGTCAGTGCTCTATATCACGGTGCTGGTGTCAGTGCTCTATATCACAGTGCTTGTTTCAGTGCTATCTTTCTATCTCGGTGCTTGTGTTGTCTCAGAGCTCTCTGTCACAGTACTGGTGTGGTGTCAGTGCTCTCTATCACGGTGCTGGTGTCAGTGTTATATATCACGGTGCTGGTGTCAGTGCACTCTATCACGGTGCTGGTGTCAGTGCTCTCTATCTCGGTGCTGGTGTCAGTGCTGTATATCACGGTGCTGGTGTCAGTGCACTGTGTCTCGATGCTGGTGTCAGTGCTCTCTATCTTGGTGCTGGTGTCAGCGCTGTATATCACAGTGCTGGTGTCAGTGATGTATATCACAGTACTGGTGTCAGTGCTTTCTATCTCGGTGCTGGTGTCAGTGCTCTATATCTCGGTGCTGTTTTCAGTGCTCTCTATCACAGTGCTGGTGTCAGTGCTCTATATCACGGTGCTGGTGTCAGTGCTCTATATCACAGTGCTGGTTTCAGTGCTATCTTTCTATCTCGGTGCTTGTGTTGTCTCAGAGCTCTCTGTCACAGTACTGGTGTGGTGTCAGTGCTCTCTATCACGGTGCTGGTGTGCTGTCAGTGCTCTCCATCTTGGTGCAGGTGTGGTCTCAGTGCACTCTATCACGGTACTGGTGTCAGTGGTCTCTATCTCGGTGCAGGTGTCAGTGCTCTCTATCTCAGTGATGGTGTCAGTGCTCTCTATCTCGGTGCTGTTGTTAGTGCTCCCTATCGCGGTGCTGGTGCCAATGCTCTCTATCTTGGTGCTGGTGTCAATGCTCTATATCTCGGTGCTGGTGTCAGTGCTCTCTATCTCAGTGCTGATGTCAGTGCTCTCTATCTCGGTGCTGGTGTCAGTGCTCTCTATCTCGGTGCTGGTGTCAGTGCACTCTATCACAGTGCTGGTGTAATTGCACTCTATCACGGTGCTGGTGACAGTACTCTCTATCTCAGTGCTGATGTCAGTGCTCTCTATCTCAGTGCTAATGTCAGTGCTCTCTATCATGGTGCTGGTGTAAGTGCACGCTATCATGGTGCTAGTGTAAGTGCACACTATCACGGTGCTGGTGTCAATGCTCTCTATCACGGTGCTGGTGTCAGTGCTCATCTCAGTGCTGGTGTCAGTGCTCTCTATCTCTGTGCTGTTTTCA
The DNA here is from genome assembly GCF_037356315.1 of Lithobates pipiens. Taxonomy (NCBI): domain Eukaryota; kingdom Metazoa; phylum Chordata; class Amphibia; order Anura; family Ranidae; genus Lithobates; species Lithobates pipiens. The sequence continues at coordinate 243,447,314 of NW_027507748.1, read as the reverse complement.
GTGCTCTCTATCTCGGTGCTGGTGTCAGTGCACCCTATCATGGTGCTGGTGTCAGTGCTCTCTATCACGGTGCTGGTGTAAGTGCACACGATCACGGTGCTGGGGTAAGTGCACACTATCATGGTGCTGGTGTAAGTTCACGCTACCACTGTGCTGGGGTCAATGCTCTCTATCTCGGTGCTGTTGTCAGTGCTCCATATCAAGGTGCTGGTGTCAGTGCTCTCTATCACTGTGCTGGTGTCAGTGCACTCTATCACAGTGCTGGTGTCCATGCACTCTATCAAGGTGCTGGTGTCAGTGCTCTCTATCTCGGTGCTGGTGTCAGTGCTATATATCACGGTGCTGGTGTCAGTGCACTCTATCACGGTGCTGGTGTCAGTGCTCTCTATCTCGGTGCTGGTGTCAGTGCTGTATATCACGGTGCTGGTGTCAGTGCACTCTATCTTGGTGCTGGTGTCAGCGCTGTATATCACAGTGCTGTTGTCAGTAATGTATATCACGGTGCTGGTGTCAGTGCTCTCTATCTCGGTGCTGGTGTCAGTGCTCTCTATCTCGGTGCTGGTGCCAGTGCTATATATCACGGTGCTGGTGTCAGTGCTCTCTATCTCGGTGCTGGTGTCAGTGCTGTATATCACGGTGCTGGTGTCAGTGCACTCTATCTTGGTGCTGGTGTCAGCGCTGTATATCACAGTGCTGGTGTCAGTAATGTATATCACGGTGCTGGTGTCAGTGCTCTCTATCTCGGTGCTGGTGTCAGTGCTCTATATCTCGGTGCTGTTTTCAGTGCTCTCTATATTGGTGCTGGTGTCAGTGCTCTCTATCACGGTGCTGGTGTCAGTACTCTGTATAACGGTGCTGGTGTCAGTGCTCTATATCACAGTGCTGGTTTCAGTGCTATCCTTCTATCTCGGTGCTTGTGTTGTCTCAGAGCTCTCTGTCACAGTACTGGTGTGGTGTCAGTGCTCTCTATCACGTGCTGGTGTGCTGTCAGTGCTCTCTATCTTGGTGCAGGTGTGGTCTCAGTGCACTCTATCACGGTGCTGGTGTCAGTGGTCTCTATCTCGGTGCAGGTGTCAGTGCTCTCTATCTTGGTGCTGGTGTCAGTGCTCTTTATCTCAGTGCTGATGTCAGTGCTCTCTATCTCAGTGCTGGTGTCAGTGCTCTCTATCTCGGTGCTGGTGTCAGTGCACTCTATCACAGTGCTGGTGTCCGTGCACTCTATCAAGGTGCTGGTGTCAGTGCTCTCTATCTCGGTGCTGGTGTCAGTGCTATATATCACGGTGCTGGTGTCAGTGCACTCTATCACGGTGCTGGTGTCAGTGCTCTCTATCTCGGTGCTGGTGTCAGTGCTGTATATCACGGTGCTGGTGTCAGTGCACTCTATCTTGGTGCTGGTGTCAGCGCTGTATATCACAGTGCTGGTGTCAGTAATGTATATCACGGTGCTGGTGTCAGTGCTCTCTATCTCGGTGCTGGTGTCAGTGCTCTATATCTCGGTGCTGTTTTCAGTGCTCTCTATATTGGTGCTGGTGTCAGTGATCTCTATCACGGTGCTGGTGTCAGTACTCTGTATAACGGTGCTGGTGTCAGTGCTCTATATCACAGTGCTGGTTTCAGTGCTATCCTTCTATCTCGGTGCTTGTGTTGTCTCAGAGCTCTCTGTCACAGTACTGGTGTGGTGTCAGTGCTCTCTATCACGTGCTGGTATGCTGTCAGTGCTCTCTATCTTGGTGCAGGTGTGGTCTCAGGGCACTCTATCACGGTACTGGTGTCAGTGGTCTCTATCTCGGTGCAGGTGTCAGTGCTCTCTATCTTGGTGCTGGTGTCAGTGCTCTCTATCTCAGTACTGATGTCAGTGCTCTCTATCTCAGTGCTGGTGTAATTGCACTCTATCACGGTGCTGGTGACAGTGCTCTCTATCTCAGTGCTGATGTCAGTGGTCTCTATCACGGTGCTGGTGTAAGTACACGCTATCATGGTGCTAGTGTAAGTGCACACTATCACGGTGCTGGTGTCAATACTCTCTATCACGGTGCTGGTGTCAGTGCTCATCTCAGTGCTGGTGTCAGTGCTCTCTATCTCGGTGCTGTTTTCAGTGCTTTCTCTCGGTGCTGGTGTCAGTGCACTCTATCATGGTGCTGGTGTCAGTGCTCTATATCACGGTGCTGGTGTCAGTGCACTCTATCACAGTGCTGGTGCCCGTGCACTCTATCAAGGTGCTGGTGTCAGTGCTCTCTATCTCGGTGCTGGTGTTATTGCTATATATCATGTTGCTGGTGTCAGTGCACTCTATCACGATGCTGGTGTCAGTGCTCTCTATCTCGGTGCTGGTGTCAGTGCTGTATATCACGGTGCTGGTGTCAGTGTGCTCTATCACGGTGCTGGTGTCAGTGCTCTCTGTCTCGGTGTTGGTGTCAGTGCACTCTATCATGGTGCTGGTGTCAGTGCTCTCTATCACGGTGCTGGTGTCAGTGCTCTCTATCTCGGTACTGGTGTCAGTGCTGTATATCACGGTGCTGGTGTCAGTGCTCTATATCTCAGTGCTGGTGTCAGTGATCTCTATCTCGGTGCTGTTTTCAGTGCTCTCTATCTCGGTGCTGGTGTCAGTGCTCTCTATGTTGGTGCTTGTGTCAGTGCTCTATTTCACAGTGCTGGTGTCAGTGCTCTATATCATGGTGCTGGTGTCAGTGCTCTATATCACGGTGCTGGTGTCAGTGCACTCTATCACAGTGCTGGTGTCAGTGCACACTATCACGTTGATGGTGCCAGTGCACTCTATCACGTTGCTGGTGTCAGTGCTCTCACGGTGCTGCTGTCAGTGCAATCTATCATAGTGCTGTTGTCAGTGCACTCTATCACGGTGCTGGTGTCAGTGCTCTATATTACGGTGCTGGTGTCAATGCACTCTATCACGGTGATGGTGTCAGTGCTCTATATCACAGTTCTGGTGTCAGTGCACTAAATCATGGTGCTGGTGTCAGTGCACTAAATCACGGTGCTGGTGTCAGTGCTCTATATCACGGTGCTGGTGTCAGTGCACATCTATCACGGTGCTGGTGTCAGTGCTCTCACGGTGCTGGTGTCAGTGCACTCTATCACGGTGCTGGTGTCAGTGCACATCTATCACGGTGCTGGTGTCAGTGCTCTCACGGTGCTGGTGTCAGTGCTCTAAATCACGGTGCTTGTGTCAGTCCTCTATATCACGGTGCTGGTGTCAGTGCACTCTATCACAGTGCTGGTGTCAGTGCTCTCACGGTGCTGGTGTCAGTGCACTCTATCACGATGCTGGTGTCAGTGCTCTGACGGTGCTGGTGTCAGTGCACTCTATCTCGGTGCTGCTGTCAGTGCACTCTATAACGTTGATGGTGTCAGTGCTCTATTTCACAGTGCTTGTGTCAGTGCTCTATATCACGGTGCTGGTGTCAGTGCTCTATATCACGGTGCTGGTGTCAGTGCACTCTATCACGTTGCTGGTGCCAGTGCACTCTATCACGGTGATGGTGTCAGTGCTCTATATCACAGTGCTGGTGTCAGTGCACTAAATCATGGTTCTGGCGTCAGTGCACTAAATCACTGTGCTGGTGTCAGTGCTCTATATCACCTTGCTGGTGTCAGTGCACATCTATCACGGTGCTGGTGTCAGTGCACTCTATTATGGTGCTGGTGTCAGTGCTCTCACGGTGCTGGTGTCAGTGCACTCTATCACTGTGCTGGTGTCAGTGCACTCTATCACTGTGCTGGTGTCAGTGCTCTATATCACAGTGCTGGTGTCATGCTCTAAATCACGGTGCTGGTGTCAGTCCTCTATATCACGGTGCTGGTGTCAGTGCACTCTATCACGGTGCTGGTGTCAGTGCTCTCACGGTGCTGGTGTCAGTGCACTCTATCACGGTGCTGGTGTCAATGCTTTATATCACGGTGCTGATGTCAATGCTCTATATCATGGTGCTGGTGTCAGTGCACTCTATCACGGTGCTGGTGTCAGTGCACTCTATCACGGTGCTGGTGTCAGTGCTCTATATCACGGTGCTGGTGTCAGTGCTCTATATCACGGTGCTGGTGTCAGTGCTCTATATCACGTTGCTGGTGTCAGTGCACTCTATCACGGTGCTGGTGTCAGTGCACTCTATCACGTTGCTGGTGCCAGTGCACCCTATCACGGTGATGGTGTCAGTCCTCTATATCACAGTGCTGGTGTCAGTGCACTAAATCATGGTGCTGGTGTCAGTGCACTAAATCACGGTGCTGGTGTCAGTGCTCTATATCACGGTGCTGGTGTCAGTTCACATCTATCACGGTGCTGGTGTCAGTGCACTCTATCACGGTGCTGGTGTCAGTGCTCTCACAGTGCTGGTGTCAGTGCACTCTATCATGGTGCTGGTGTCAATGCTCTATATCACGGTGCTGGTGTCAATGCTCTATATCACGGTGCTGGTGTCAGTGCACTCTATCACTGTGCTGGTGTCAGTGCTCTATATCACAGTGCTGGTGTCAGTGCTCTAAATCACGATGCTGGTGTCAGTGCACTCTATCACGGTGCTGGTGTCAGTGCTCTCACGGTGCTGGTGTCAGTGCACTCTATCACGGTGCTGGTGTCAATGCTTTATATCACAGTGCTGATGTCAATGCTCTATATCACGGTGCTGGTGTCAGTGCACTCTATCACGGTGCTGGTGTCAGTGCACTCTATCTCGATGCTGGTGTCAGTCCTCTATATCACAGTGCTGGTGTCAGTGCACTCTATCACGGTGCTGGTGTCAGTGCACGCTATCACAGTGCTGGTTTCAGTGCTTTCACGGTGCTGGTGTCAGTGCACTCTATCTCGGTGCTGCTGTCAGTGCACTCTATAACGGTGATGGTGTCAGTGCTCTAAATTTACAGTGCTGGTGTCAATGCTCTATATCATGATGCTGGTGTCAGTGCTCTATATCACGGTGCTGGTGTCAGTGCACTCTATCACAGTGCTGGTGTCAGTGCACTCTATCACGTTGCTGGTGCCAGTGCACTCTATCACGGTGATGGTGTCAGTGCTCTATATCACAGTGCTGGTGTCAGTGCACTAAATCATGGTGCTGGTGTCAGTGCACTAAATCACGGTGCTGGTGTCAGTGCTCTATATCACGGTGCTGGTGTCAGTGCACATCTATCACGGTGCTGGTGTCAGTGCACTCTATCACGGTGCTGGTGTCAGTGCTCTCACAGTGCTGGTGTCAGTGCACTCTATCATGGTGCTGGTGTCAATGCTCTATATCACGGTGCTGGTGTCAATGCTCTATATCACGGTGCTGGTGTCAGTGCACTCTATCACTGTGCTGGTGTCAGTGCTCTATATCACGGTGCTGGTGTCAGTGCTCTCACGGTGCTGGTGTCAGTGCACTCTATCACGGTGCTGGTGTCAATGCTTTATATCACGGTGCTGATGTCAATGCTCTATATCACGGTGCTGGTGTCAGTGCACTCTATCACGTTGCTGGTGTCAGTGCACTCTATCTCGGTGCTGGTGTCAGTGCACTCTATCACGGTGCTGGTGTCAGTGCACGCTATCACAGTGCTGGTGTCAGTGCTTTCACGGTGCTGGTGTCAGTGCACTCTATCTCGGTGCTGCTGTCAGTGCACTCTATAACGGTGATGGTGTCAGTGCTCTATTTCACAGTGCTGGTGTCAGTGCTCTATATCATGATGCTGGTGTCAGTGCTCTATATCACGGTGCTGGTGTCAGTGCACTCTATCACAGTGCTGGTGTCAGTGCACTCTATCACGTTGCTGGTGCCAGTGCACTTTATCACGTTGCTGGTGTCGGTGCTCTCACGGTGCTGCTGTCAGTGCACTCTTTCATAATGCTGTTGTCAGTGCACTCTATCACGGTGCTGGTGTTAGTGCTCTATATTACGGTGCTGGTGTCAATGCACTCTATCACGGTGATGGTGTCAGTGCTCTATATCACAGTGCTGGTGTCAGTGCACTAAATCATGGTGCTGGTGTCAGTGCTCTATATCACGGTGCTGGTGTCAGTGCACTCTATCACGGTGCTGGTGTCAGTGCTCTCACGGTGCTGGTGTCAGTGCTCTCACGGTGCTGGTGTCAGTGCACTCTATCACGATGCTGGTGTCAATACTCTATATCACGGTGCTGGTGTCAGTGCACTCTATCACGGTGCTGGTGTCAGTGCTCTATATCACAGTGCTGGTGTCAGTGCTCTAAATCACTGTGCTGGTGTCAGTCCTCTATATCACGGTGCTGGTGTCAGTGCACTCTATCACGGTGCTGGTGTCAGTGCTCTCACGGTGCTGGTGTCAGTGCACTCTATCACGGTGCTGTTGTCAATGCTTTATATCACGGTGCTGGTGTCAATGCTCTATATCACGGTGCTGGTGTCAGTGCACTCTATCACGGTGCTGGTGTCAGTGCTCTCACGGTGCTGGTGTCAGTGCACTCTGTCATGGTGCTGGTGTCAGTGCTCTATATCAGGGTGCTGGTGTCAGTGCACTCTATCACAGTGCTGGTGTAAGTGCTCTATATCACGGTGCTGGTGTCATTGCACTCTATCGCGGTGCTGGTGTCAGTGCTCTATATCATGGTGCTGGTGATCATCTCCTGCACCCTCTTCATAGCATTCCCTGACCTTTCCTCTCCTCCATTGCCTTCATGCGCTCATGGGTCCTGAATTGTCAAAATTTCACAGATAAAAAAAGCTTTTAGTTGTCGATCCCAGATTCACTTCATAAATGTGTTATGTTAGTGGCCATGTGGTGGGACTATGTGTGCACAGCTAGTAAGTATTTTGTGGCTGTAAATATGACCTGTAGGTGTTTAAAGTTTGCCTTCTATTGAAGTCAATGGGGCCCACCGCAAACTTTGCGGTTCGCAAACTTTGCGGTTCGCAAACTTTTGGCCACGTTCACGCTCGCGAAATGTCCCGTTGGAAATTCGTCCATCTCTATCTGTGATAAATCTTTCTGGAAGCTGGCTTTCTTGCATTAATCAAGGTAGAGATCACAGTGCCGAAAGCCCACGATTCTTCATAATGTGGGTTTCAATAGCCAATACGTTAAATTTAGCGTTTGTAAGCTAGGATGGAATACTGGTCCCTGGGATAGCAGGTCTGGATGGAACGGTAGGGTCCAAGGAGAGCCTACCGCCATCTTCACTATTTATGCATACCAAGCTCTTCTGGGCCATGCTGAGGCCACCAGAAGCACCGACTTCTTTTCCTGCCTGATCCTGCAAAGAAGTCGTGGCAGTAGCAGAATAGGAGGGAATGCATAAATCAGAGAGAACTGATGCCACGGAGTTACCAACGCATCTGTCCCGCATTCAAGAGGATCCCTCAAAGTTGCCAATCTTGTTCTTGAACCTAGACACAACGAGATCTACATCCGGAACCCCCCATCTCTGGCATATGGCCAAGAAGACATCGGCGTGAAGAGACCATTCCCCTGGGACTAACTGCTGGTGGCTCAAGTAGTCCGCCTGTCAGCTCTCTACCCCCGGAATGAAGACTGCCGATATGCATGGCACATGTCTTTCTGCCCAGATTAAGATCTGGTTTATTTCTTCCTGAGCTGCACGACACTTGGTGATTGATATAAGCCACTGCTGTGGCATTGTCGGACTGGATCCTGATAGGGCAACCCTGCAACCTAAGTGTCCAGGCTTATAGGGCTAGATACGCAGCACGATCTCCAGAATGTTGATGGGTAAGGCCCTCTCGGTTTTGGACCATCTCTCTTGGACAGTTGACTGTTCCAGGACTATCCCCCAACCCAAAAGACTGGCATCTGTTGTTACCACTGTCCAGGTAACTGGTAAAAATAGGATTTTTATATACAGCTTACCTGTAAAATCCTTTTCTTGAGAGTACATCACGGGACACAGGAGCTCATTACATAGTGGGTTATATAGGCACCTCTGGTGATTGGACACTGGTTAACCCCAATTAAAGAGAATTCCTCCCCTATATAACCCCTCCCATATGGGAGGCACCTCAGTTTTGTAGCAAAGCAATAGGAAATCACGTAAAACCCAAGAGGGGCGGGAGCCCTGTGTCCCGTGATGTACTCTCAAGAAAAGGATTTTACAGGCAAGCTGTATATAAAAATCCTATTTTGTTGATCATACATCACGGGACACAGGAGCTCATTACATAGTGGAATGTCCCAAAGCAATGCTCAGATTGAGGGGAGGGAGACACAGATCATAATTATAGACCGCCATGGACCGGAGGACCTAAACTGCAGCCTGCAGTACACTGCGCCCAAAGGCGATATCCTCTTGCCCTCTGACATCCACCTGATAGAATCTGGTGAATGTGTGGACTGATGACCAAGTTGCAGCCTTACAGATCTGAGCCAGGGAGGCCTGGTGATGCACTACCCAAGAAGCACTTACAGCCCTAGTAGAGTGCGCTTTCACTTGAAAAGGAGGGATTTTCCCTTTAACACTATAGGCCTGAGAAATAATCCACCTTGAGAGAGTGGATTTTGATGCCGCTTGGCCCTTCCTAGGGCCTTCCGGCAAAATAAATAAGCAATCAGTTTTCCTTATCTGAGCAGTTGCTTGAAGATAGATACTGATTGCCCTAACCACATGCAAAGTGTGCAAAGATTCTTCTTCTGCGGACTGTGGGTCCGGAAAAAAGGATGGTAGGATTACATCTTGATTCAAATGGAATCCTGAAACCACCTTAGGTAGAAAGGACCTGTTGGGACGCATGACCACCTGGTCCTTATGAACAATTAGATACGGCTCTTTGCTGGAGAGAGCTGCTAGTTCTGACACTCTTCTAGCCGTGGATATGGCTAAATCAATTTTTTGGTCAAAAGAACTAACGAAGCCAGATGCAAAGGTTCAAAAGGTTGCCCCTGCAAAGGCAAGAGAACCAAATTCAGATCCCATGGGCATACCGGAGGTTTGACTGGCGGCTTTATCCGCATAGCCCCCTGGATGAAAGCCCGCACCAGGGACGGCGATGCAAGTGGCTTCTAAAAAAATACTGACAAGGCCGAAATCTGCACCTTGATAGTGCTTACGGCCAAATTCATTTCTAGGCCTGACTGGAGGAAGGCCAAGATCCTGCTAATGAAATACTTTCTAGGATTCCATTCCCTGAGTTCACACCAGGAAACATATGCCCTCCATATTTTGTAGTAAATAAGCCTGGAGGCTGGCTTTCTGGCATTAACCAGAGTAGAAAGGACTGGCCCTGAAAGCCCACGGTCTCTCAGAATGTGGGTCTCAGCAGTCAAACCGTCAAATTCAGACTGTGTAAAGCAGGATGGTAAATTGGACCCTGTGAGAGCAGATCTGGCCGGAGAGGGAGGATCCATGGCCTGCCTACTGCCAACTTCATGATCTCTGCGTACCACGGTCGCCTGGGCCAAGCCGGGGCTACCAAAAGAACCGATTTTGTCTCCCTCTTGACTCCTCCCAGGAACCGCAACAGAAGTAGGCACGGGGGGAAGGCATAAATCAGATTGTACTGATCCCAGGGAACTGTCAGAGCATCTGACCCCTGAGCAAGTGTATCTCTTGTTCTTGACACAAATTTGTCCAGTTTTCTGTTGAACCTGGACACAAACAGATTTACGTCTGGAGTACCCCACCTGCCACATATGTCCCAAAACACGTCGGGGTGCAGAGCCCATTCTCCTGGGCACAACTGCTGGTGGCTCAGAAAATCCGCCTATCAATTTTCCACTCCTGAAATGAAGACTGCAGAAAGGCATGGAACATGCTTTTCTGCCCAGACAAGTATGCGATTCACCTCTTTTTGCGCAACCAGACTCCTGGTACCGCCCTGGTGATTGATATAGGCCACTGCTGTGGCATTGTCAGACTGAACCCGAACAGGGAGACCCCGTAGTCTGGAAGACCACTTTATGAGAGCCATATAAACTGCCTGGATCTCCAAGACATTTATGGGCAATAGCTTCTCAATCGCAGACCATTTCCCCTGTGAGCACGTCTCCTCTAACACTGTTCCCCAGCCTGTCAGGCTGGCATCTGTCTTAATAACCTTCCATTAAAGAGGAAGAAAAGTTTTGCCTTTCAGCAAATTCTCGGTTTGTAACCACCAGACGAGACTCTTGCGTGTCCCTGGGGATAGACGCATAGGAAGATCCAAGGATTGGGGCTTCCTGTTCCAAGCCGCAAGGATGCATCTTTGCAGAGGCCTTGAGTGGAACTGGGCGAATGGAACGGCCTCGAAGGAGGCAACCATTTTCCCTAACAGTCACATGCACAACCGAATGGGGGAAGATATCCTGCCCAGAATTAGGCGCACCAGATCCCCAATGGCCAAGGCGTTTGGCCTTGGAAGAAACACCTTGACCTGAGCGGTGTCGATAAACATACCCAGGTATTCCAACCTGGTAGCCGGCTGTAGGGACGACTTTTCTAGGTTTATAATCCAACCTAGGCGTTCCAGGTGTTCTAGCGTTCTGGTAACACTGTGGTTCAGGAACACTACTGTTTTCTCCATGAGAAGCAAGTTGTCTAGATAAGCCATGATGGCTATACCCTGAGCTCTTAGGTTTGCCAAGAGAGGGTCCAGAATCTTTGTGAAGACTCGAGGGGCCGTAGCGAGCCTGAACGGCAAGGCCACAAATTGAAAATGGCGCTGCGAACCTTAGATACTTTTGGTGTGCGGGAAAAATTGGCACATAGAGATATGCATCCTTGATGTCTATTGATGCCATAAACTCTCCCCCTTGCAGGGAGGAGACCACAGTGCGAATTGACTGCATTCGGAAGGACCGGATGCATAAAAACCAGTTCAGATCCTTCAGATCCAGGATAGGTCTGACACTTCTATTTGGCTTCGGAACAGTGAAGAGATTAAAACCCTGAACCCTGTTCTTTTGGGTCCACTTCTACTATCACCCTCTGATATAGTAAGTGATCTAAGGCCAGAAATAGCGGTTTTTGCTTTACTGGGTCCCTGGGGATCCTTGACCTTAGAAAGTGAGAAGGTGGAATCTCCTGAAACTCTAGCTTGTAACCCAGATATACCGAAGAGATCACCCACTTGTCCCGGATCTCTTCCCGCCAGGCTTCCGCAAACTGCAGAAGCCTTCCCCCCACTCGGCCAAGCGGGGGCGCCCCTTCACAAGGAAGCTTTTGGGCTCTGCTTGGCAGGCTTTCGCCCCCAAGTCTTTTTCTGCCCCTGGGCCCGGCCCTGAGCCTTTCCTGTAGAGGAGGGTTGAGAAGGCCGTCACCACTGTTTAGAGCTTGATGCTCCGGGAGAGAGAGAACGCCTAAATGATGGACGTTTGCTCCTTTTACTGGAAGGAGAGTAGATTTACCCCCTGAAATTTTTTGGACGAATTTGTCTAATTCTTCTCCAAACAAACGTTCCCCTTTAAACGGGAACCCAATCAAATGCTTCTTGCATGATAGCCCAGCTGCCCAATTCTTTAGCCATAGGGCCCTTCGCATGTGTACCAACAGGAGAGACAAACGAGATGCTTGTTGGACAGAATCCAAAATCGCATCAATCATGAAACACAGAATTTGAGGTATTTCTGCATAATTCTCCACTTCCTCACTGGGAAGAAGGCCAAGCATCTGCTTAACCTGTTCCTTGAGGAACTGACACAACCCCACGGCTGCGACTGTAGTTTGCACTACAGCGCCAGTCATGGAAAAGGAGGCTTTTAATAATGTTTCCAACTTCTTATCAGTTGGATCTTTAAATACCTGAACATTATCCAATGGACAGGTCAGGTTTTTATTCACGCAAGAAACAGCCGCATCGACAGATGGGACCCCCCATTTCTTGGTGAAACTTTCCTCCAGAGGATAATGCATAGAAAACCTTTTAGGAGGAGCAAACAGTTTATCGGGATGTCCCCAATCCTTATACATCAATTTATCCATTAACCATTTGCTTACTGGGCACTTAAACCCCCCTCCTGCCCAGACCAATTTTCAGCTTTCAGTGCTGATGCACTTTGAATGACAATTGCGCGGGCATACTACACTGTACCCAAATTAAATTTTTATCATTTTTTTCCCACAAATAGAGCTTTCTTTTGGTGCTATTTAATTACAGCTGGGAGTTTTATTTTTTGCTAAACAAACAAAAAAAGGTGCAAAATAAAAAATAAATAAAAAATCACGTTTAATAGTTTGTTATAAAATTTTGCAAACAGGTCATTTTTCTCCTTCATTGAAGTGCGCTGATGAGGCGGCACTGATAGGCTGCACTGGTGGGCACTGATAGGCTGCACTGGTGGGCACTGATAGGCATAGTTAAGGCGGCACTAATAGGCACAGATAAGGCAGTACTGATGGGGACAGATAAGGCGGCACTGATGGGCAAAGATGGGCACAGATAAGATGGCACGGATGGGTGGCACGGATGGGTGGCACTAAGGGGCACTGATAGGTACCACTGATAGATGGGACTGATGGGCACTGATAGGTGGCACTGATAGGTGGCTCTAATAGGTGGCACTGCTGGGCACTGATGGGCACTGGTAGATGACACTGATGGGCACGGATATGTGGCACTGGGGTGCAGCACCGTTGTTGAGGCAGAGTGTGGGCACTGATGGGTGGCACTATGGGCACTGCTGGGTGGCACTGATGGGGGGCACTTATTTATTAATGAGGTGGCACTGGCAGGGGGCAAGTGGGCACTGGCAGTGCTGGCCGTGATCAGGACTGATGTCCCGATCACGGCCGCTGGTGATCGGCTCTTTTTTTTCTCCTCTCTCCCTTGCTCGGATCCATGATCAGGCGAGTCTCATAGACTCGCCGATCACAGAGCGCGCCGCTCGTGCATGGGACGACTTCAATAGACATAGTCCTGGCAAAGGAGGTCTGCGCTGTAGCTGTCATTTGGCTATAGCGTGAATCTCTAGTGGTTAAGGGATGAATTGGAAAGGAAAAAGCAGTCTGTGGGACTTTCCTGACTCCCAGGGAAGAAACAGAGGACGTAGCGACTTCATTAGCAGGCACTCTGAATGTGCTATGCACCAATTCAGTATAATACTGCACCTGTTTTCTGAGTGCCTGGGAGGAGGGGACTCTCTCCTCTTCCTCTGATTCCTCCGACTGCTCAAGATCCCTATCCCAAGATAGGGATCTCTCCTCATTGTCAGAAGAATCATCTGAAAGAGGAATCTTAGCAGAGGGAGGGGATCTACCCCTTTTCCTGCTATCTTTCAGGGAAGCAGAAATAAAGATCATGATTCTCCCTTCAAAACCCTCCAATGTAGCCCTAAGGGAGTCCTCAGTGACGTATACCGGGGCTGAGACATTAGGAGAGGCTGCAAAACCTGACAGGGGCACTGACTCATCCTGTGAGGCTGGCTCCAGTCTTGCAGGGGGGGATGGTAACTTACAGGCATTTTTAGAACCCCTGGACCTAGGCGGTGATTTACCAGTGCCCTTGTTACCTCCCCCTGAGACCCTCTTACGAGGAGACATAGTCCTAAGCTACAAAGCAGAGGTACTAGTACAAAGTGCAATCACTGTTGTGCTTAAAGTCTCACAATAAATATATACGCTTAAACTGCACAACCTAATGCTGAGTAGGTGTCTAAGGTTTGCCTGGATCCAATCCCTTGGGATGCTTACTGCCCACAGCTCCTGTGTCTCACACTTACAGCCCCCTGATGCTCTGGGCTTTTTTAAAACTGCCGCCTGGCGCCTGCGCAGTACAGCGCCGTGCACACCAACGTGCACGACTCACAACCACACTCCCCCCTCCTCCATTAGCCCGGGAGCGCGCTCGGCATGCGTGCACGAGGACCGCCGGAATCCAGGGGGAAAGGGAATCTCCATCAGAGCTGCGTGGGACCCCCAGACTATGTGGGACCCCGTGTTACCTTTAATGTGGCAGGGATTGCAGTGGAGACGTGAGACCTCTGGAGAACCAGGCTTCACTGAGCGTGTGTACTGAAAGGCATGTAAGTATGCATCAGGCTGCTCTTACTCCCTCTAGTGGTGGAAAGCAGGTAAGACATACTACTACTCAAATGAAGAAATCCATAATATAATTTTATATAGGATTAACTTCCCTTACCTGTCCTCGCCGCAGGAATTGCTGAAAACAGACAGATTCCAGCCTTCACCCATCACGACGGGCAGAGTTGTGCCAACCTCCAGGTTCTTTTGCGGTTCTTTCTCAGGAGAACCTCCTACCTGGACCTTCTAAAAGACTCTGCCAGAAACTTTCTTGCCACTATGTAAATAGTACACCAAGTCTGGTTTTCCCAGAGCCCAGTCTTCCAATAGGAGAGGACTTACAGGCCAAACCTTGTTTCTTCGGATGACGAGGCATGGGTACCATACCATCTTGGGAGTCAAATATCGGCCCCAGATATGGATCCGGTTTGTTGTAGCCCTTAGGCCCCCGCAGGGACCTGCACAGAGCTTTCTTCATAGCACATGTTTTACGTGACCAACCACCATAGACACTGGCGAAAAAACTGAGGTGCCTCCCACATGGGAGGGGTTATATAGGGGAGGAATTCTCCTTAATTGGGGTTAACCAGTGTCCAATCACCAGAGGTGCCTATATAACCCATATTGTAATGAGCTCCTGTGCCCCGCGATGTATGATCAAGAAAAGGATTTTCCTTTCTACAGATTTTTGGGTCTCAACCACCAGCTGATGCATCGGAAAATCTAATCCCTGAACCTTCTTGTTCCAGGCCGATAGGAAGTAGTTTTGCAGCAGCCTTGAATGAAACTGAGTGTAGGGAACTTCTTTGAATGAAGCCACCATCTTCCCCAACAACCTCATACAAAGACGACTAGAAGGACTCCTTTTGTCCTGACTACCCGAATCAGTTCTCTTATAGCAATGATCTTTGCTTGGGGTAGGAATACCCTTTGCTGGGCTGTATCTATGACCAGACCCAAATACACTAGTCTTCTTACTGGTTTTAACCACTGGGCACTTAAACAGCCTTAATAACCAGACAAATTTTCAGCTTTCGGTGCACTCACATTTTGAATGACAATTACTCAGTCATGCAACACTGTACCCATATGAAATTTTTGTCCTTTTTTCACACAAATAGAGCTTTCTTTTGGTGGTATTTAATCACTTCTGTTTTTTTTATTTTTTGTGCTATAAAAGAAAAAAGACCAAAAATTCGGTAAAAAAAATAATTTTTCTTCGTTTCTGTTATACAATTTAGCAGATTAGTAATTTTTCTTCATAAATTTTGGCCAAAATGTATACTACTACATATCTTTGGTAAAAATAAGTTCAAATTGGTGGATATTATTTGGTCTTTGTGAAAGTTATAGAGTCCACAAGCTATGGTGCCAATATCTGAAAATTGATCACACCCGAAGTACTGACGGCCTATTTCAATTCTTGAGACCCTAACATTTCATAAAAGTACAAATACCCCTCAAATGACCCCTTTTTGGAAAGAAGACATTCCAAGGTAGTAAGAGGCATTATGAGTTTTTTGAAGTAATTTTTTCCCACAATTCTTTGCAAAATCAAGATTTTTTTTTCACAAAATTGTCATATTATCAGTTTATTTCTCACACACAGCATATGCATACCACAAATTACACCCCAACACACATTCTGCTATTACTCCCGAGTATGGCGATACCACATGTGTGAGACTTTTAAACAGCGTGGCCACATACATAGCATGCATAACATGCAGGGAGCGCCATCAGGCGTTCTGGAGCACCCAGGACAATTCTGACATTTCTCTCCTACATGTAAAAATCATCATTTATTTGCTAGAAAATTAAATAGAACCCCAAAACATTATATACTTTTTTTTAGCAAAGACCCTAGAGAATACAATGGTGGTCATTGCAACTTTTTATCTCACACTGTATTTGTGCAGCAATTTTTCGAACGCATTAGTTTTGGAAAAAAAACTGTTTTGTGCTTAAAAAAAAAACAGTAAAGTTAGCCCAATTTTTGCATAATGGGAAAGATGAAGTTATGCTGAGTAAATAGATACCTAACGTATCACTCTTCAAAATTGCACACGCCTGTGGAATGGCGCCAAACGTCGCCCTTTACATTTTTTTTTTACTGGTTACATGTTTTGAGTTACAGAGGAGGTCTGGGCTAGAATTATTTCTCTCGCTCTAACGTTCGCAGCGATACCTCACATGTGTGGTTTGAACACTGTTTTCATATGTGGGCGGGACTTAGGTATGCTTTCGCTTCTGCATGCGAGTACATGGGGACAGGGGCGCTTTAAAAAAAAAATGTATTGTTCATTTTCCTTTATTTATTTTAGTTTGACATTTTTTTCCCCAAAAATAATTTTTTTGATCACTTTTATTCCTATTACAAGGAATGAAAACATCCCTTGTAATAGGAATATGGCAGGACAGGTCCTCTTTACAGTGAGATATGGGGTCCATAAGACCCCGCATGTCACCTCTAGGCTGGGAAGCCTGAAATAAAAAAATAAAAATAAATAAAAGATTCTGGCTTTGATCGTATTGGCGAGTCGGTAGAAGCACCGGAGGGCCGGGGGAGTCTATGGCTGGGTATTGCAGGGTATCACCGAGTATGGCTGAGTAGTGCAGAGTATTGCAGAGTATTGGCAGGGTATTGCAGAGTATTGGCAGGGTATTGCAGAGTATTGGCTGGTATTGCAAGAGTATCGGCTGGTATTGCAGAATATTGGCTGGTATTGCAGAATATTGGCGGGTATTGCAGAATATTCGACGTAACGCGTAGGAACCCGGAAGTGACGTTCGTATCCGGTTTTGCCTGCTGTCTGTCAAATGTGCTTACTTTTGCTTCACTTGTGAGTAGTTTTAATCCTTTAAATAAATTGTTATATCTTAAAAACAACTACACTATGGCGGTTTTCTCTGATTTATTCCCCTGAGTCTACCCACCATCCATAAGGAAGCTAAAAAAGTCTCCCAAAGAGTTTGTTTATACAGCCATCCCTGCAATCATCTTGGTGTCCATTACTAATTTTGCTGTGTTACCCACAGCAGTGAGGTAATTGCATAGCATTAACACTACTTGCACGGATCACCACGGATGGATTTATTGCCCAGCACGTTGCACGTTTAGTGTGTCTACCGAATTGCACGTTTTGATCTGATTGTGTATGGGACATTTTATATAAATCACAATTGTCACTCGGATTTAAAATCTGTTTATTTTTCTTTGCTTATATATATTTTTGGCTTCATTTCTTACACGTTTAATACGTTCACACATCCTATATTTTGATATATATGGTAAATTCATGCTTTTTTGCACATAGAGTCACTTTATGATTTTTGCACTAGGTAATCACCTTATGGTCTATTGCAGCTCTACTTGAGTTCATTGTTATATATGCACAGAGTCATTCTCTGATTTATTTATGCACGGTTGCACTTTATACAGCTCTATAATTGCACATTACTTGTTTTATTGTGGCTATTTGAATGTTTTGTAATTAGCGCATCACAATTTTATTTATTTACTTTTAGCAGTGAGAGACAACTCATTTAGTGACTGCTGCTTTTTTCATCAGTTATTCTCGCGCTCTCCTATTTTTTTTTTTTTTTTTTCCATAGAGCGCGGAAGCCTTTAGATACACCTATTGCAGAATATTGGCTGGTACTGCAGAGTATTGACGGGTACTGCAGAGTATTGACGGGTATTGCAGAGTATTGGCTGGTATTGCACAGTATTGGCTGGTATTGCAGAGTATTGGCTGGTATTGCAGGGTATTGGCGGGTATTGCAGAGTATTGGCGGGTATTGCAGAGTATTGGAGGGGTTAAATTTGGTTAGCAGCGATGTGGGCACTGCAGATGCAGCCCACAGCACTGCTGACACCGATCTCTTCTCCCTCCGCTGTACTGATCGATACAGAGAGGGGAGGGAGGAACCAGCGTCATAATATGACGCCGGTTTGTTTACAAGTGATCACTACATCATTTGATGGAGCGATCACGTGGTAAACGGCCGCGATGAGCGTTCGTTTACCATTTACCGTGATGCGGATGCTCTCGAGTGCGCGCCCCAGGGGGCGTGCGAGAGCAGAATTCTGGAAGAACATATATGACGGCCTCCCAGAGTTAAGAAACTGCCCGGTAGCCGTCATTCGGCTATGAGGCAGTTGTTGAGTGGTTAAAGAAGACTTCTCTAAGTAGAGGACCCAACCTAGGCATTCCAGGTAGTTGATTGTGGTGACCAAATTTTGGTCGAAGAGGTCTATCAAGAGCAAGTCGTCTAGGTATGCTATTATTGTTATACCTTGGGCCCTTTATCTGGCCAGAAGAGGGGCCAAGATCTTTGTAAACACCCGAGGTGCAGTAGCTAGCCTGAAAGGCAGAGCTACAAACTGAAAGTGGCATTTTTCTACTTCTACTTCGAAACACAGGAATTTTTGATGAGCAGGGAAAATAGGTACATGCAGGTATGCATCATTGATGTCTATTGATGCCAGAAGTTCTCCTCCTTGCTTAATGGAGACTACCGATCGGAATGATTCCATGCGAAAGGACCATATCTTTAGAAATCGGTTTAGATCTTTGAGATCTAGAATGGGTCTGACATCTCCGTTTGGCTTTGGTAGTGTGAAAAGGTTTGAATAAAACCTCATTCCCTGCTCTTGAGTGGGAACTACCATTATAACTTTTTGCGACAATAGTCGCTCCAACGCTAGATGAAGGAGAGACTTCTTTTTCTCTGGGTCTCTGGGTACATTTGATCTGAGGAAACGAGGAGAAGGGAATTCTCGGAATTCTAATTTGTAACCTAGAGTTATTGCGGAGACCAGCAATTTGTCCTGAAATTCCTCCTGCCAGAGCCCTGAGAACATTAGTAGTCTTCCCCCCACTCGAGTGAGCGGGAGCACACCTTCATAAGGAGGTCTTAGCGTTGTGTCTTGAAGACCTTCTCCCCCCGGACTTCTTTTGTCCCTGGGGTTGACCCTGGCACTGGAGAAAGCACCCGTTTAAAGGAGGGACATTTACCAAGTAACTGGTAAAAAGGATTTTCCTTTCCGCAGTTTTTCAGGTATCAACCACCAGCTGAGGCTCTGATGCATTGTAGGGGACAGATGCATCGGAAAATCTAACGCCTGAACCTTCTTGTTCCAGACCGATAGGATACTGTTTTGCAGTAGCCTTGAATTAGACTGAGCGTAGGGAAATGCTTCAAATGAAGCCACCATCTTCCCCAACAACCTCATACAAAGACAAATAGAAGCACCCTTCTTTGCCCTGACTACCTGAATCAGTTCTCTTAGTGGTAGGAATACCCTCTGCTGGGCTGTATCTATGACCAGACCCAAATACTCTAGTCTTCTTACTGGTTTTAAAGAAGACTTCTCTAAATTGAGGACCCAACCTAGGCATTCCAGGTAGTTGATTGTGGTGACCAAATTTTGGTCCAGGCGGGCTACCGACCGGTCTATCAAGAGCAAGTCGTCTGGGTATGCTATTATCGTTATACCCTTAATCTGGCCAGAGGAGGGGCCAAGATCTTTGTAAACACCCGAGGTGCAGTAGCTAGCCCCAAAGGCAGAGCTATGAACTGAAAGTGGTGTTTTTCTACTTCAAAACGCAGGAATTTTTGATGAGCAGGGAAAATAGGTACATGCAGGTAAA
Source organism: Lithobates pipiens (assembly GCF_037356315.1). Lineage (NCBI taxonomy): Eukaryota > Metazoa > Chordata > Amphibia > Anura > Ranidae > Lithobates > Lithobates pipiens. The sequence goes on along the minus strand of NW_027507748.1, from coordinate 243,427,743 downwards.
GCTTTAAGCACCTGTTAAACATGGTCTCTCAAATATTGACAGACTCCAATTGCTGCCACTGCAGGTTGAGCTACTGAACCTGCTGAGGAGAAAATGTTTTTTAATAAGAATTCCAATTCTTTATCGGTTGGATCCCTAAGCATCTGAGCATTGTCAACAGGACAAGTCACGCTTTTTTTTACGGAGGAAATGGAGGCCTCAACTGCCGGTATACCCCACATCTTAGTGAATTTTTCCTCCATATTATAAAGTGTAGAAATTTTTTTAGCAGGAAAAAATAGGATTTTTATAACAGCTTACCTGTAAAATCCTTTTCTTTTGAGGTACATCACAAGACACAGAGACTCAGTAATTACTGATGGGTTATAGGATATCACTAGGTGATTGGACACTGGCACACCCTAGACAGGAAGTTCAATTCCCCATATAACCCCTCCCCCTACTGGAGGTACCTCAGTTTTGTAGCAAAGCAATATAAGTGTATTAGAAGAGGGGAGGGACCTCTGTGTCCCGTGATGTACCTCAAAAGAAAAGGATTTTACAGGTAAGCTGTTATAAAAATCCTATTTTCTTTCTCGTACATCACGGGACACAGAGATTCAGTAATTAATGATGGGATGTCCCAGAGCAATGCTATCTCAGGGGAGGGGAACCACACAACATAGGATGTACTCAGACCTGAGGATCCTGTACCGCTGCCTGCAGCACACTACGCCCAAAGGCGATGTCCTCATGCCTTCTCACATCCACCTGATGAAATATATTGAATGTATGAATTGATGACCAGGTTGCGGCCTTGCAGATTTGAGCCATGGAGGCCTGGTGATGCACCGCCCACAAAGCACTAGTAGCCCTAGTGGAGTGCGCCTTGATCTGAAAAGGCGGAGTCTTTTGCTTCAAAGCATAAGCTTGAACAATTACTTGTCAAATCCATTTAGCAATGGTAGAATTTGATGCTGCCTATCCTCTCTTAGGACCCTCTGGCAATATGAACCAAACATCCGTTTTGCGAACCTGAGCAGTCACTTCCAGATAGGCTTCGACTGCTCTCAATACATCCAAAGAATGTAGTGACTTTTCTTCCATAGAACAGGGATTTGGAAAAAAAGGAAGGCAGAACAATATCTTGGTTTAGATGAAAACCACCTTCGGTAGAAAACTAGGATGAGGGTGTAACACCACTCTATCCTTGTGCATTATCAGATACGGTTCTTTACAAGAGACGGCCGCTAATTCTGATATTTCTTCTGCCAGAAGAGTCTGGCAGAAGAAATGGCCACCAGAAAAATAAATTTCCTTGTCAACAGAACTAAGGCAATTTGATGTATCGGTTCAAAGGGCTGCTTCTTCTTCTGTAAAGCTGACAGAACCAAATTCAAATCCCAGGGGTTCAGAGGCACCCTAACTGGTGGATTAATGTGCGTTACCCCTTGTATAAAGCTTTGGACCAAAGAATGCGAAGCAAGTGGATGTTGAAACAGAACCGATAAGGCCGAGACTTGGCCCTTGATGGTACTCAAGGCCAGTTTAATCTCTAACCCATTTTGCAGAAATTTGAGGATTCTGCCTATGACATATTTTCTGGGGTGCCAACCCCTGGATTCACACCAGGAGACATATGCTTTCCAGACTCTATGATAAATCATTCTGGAAGCTGGCTTTCTTGCATTAATTAAGGTAGATATCACAGGGCCCGAAAGCCCATGATTCTTCAGAATGTGGGTTTCAATAGCCAAACCGTTAAATTTAGCGTTTGTAAGGTAGGATGGAATACCGGTCCCTGGGATAGCAGGTCTGGATGGGACGGTAATGTCCAAGGAGACCCTACCACCATCTTCACTATTTCTGCATACCAAGCTCTTCTGGGCCATGCTGGGGCCACCAGAAGCACCGACTTCTTTTCCTGCCTTATCCTGCAAAGCAGTCTTGGCAGTAGCAGAATAGGAGGGAATGCATAAATCAGAGAGAACTGATGCCATGGAGTGACCAACACATCTGTCCCGCATGCAAGAGGATCCCTCATTCTTGACACAAAGTTGTCGACCTTGTTGTTGAATCTGGATGCAAAGAGATCTACATCCGGAACCCCCCATCTCTGGCATATGGTCAAAAAGACGTTGGGGTGAAGAGACCATTCCCCTGGCACTAACTGCTGGCGGCTCAAGTAGTCGTTCTGCCAGTTCTCTACCCCCGGAATGAAGACTGCCGATATGCATGGCACATGTCTTTCTGCCCAGATTAAGATCTGGTTTACTTCTTCCTGAACTGCATGACTCTTGGTGCCCCCTTGGTGATTGATATAAGCCACTGCTGTGGCATTGTCGGACTGGCTCCTGACAGGGCAACCCTGCAAACTGAGTGTCCAGGCTTTTAGGGCTAGATAGGCCGCACTGATCTTCAGAATGTTGATGGGTAAGGCCCTCTCGGTCCTGGACCATCTCCCTTGGACAGTCGACTGTTCCAGGACTGCCCCCCCCCCCCCCCAGCCCGAAAGACTGGCATCTGTTGTTACCACTGTCCAAGTAACTGGTAAAAAGGATTTTCCTTTCCGCAGTTTTTCAGGTATCAACCACCAGCTGAGGCTCCGATGCATTGTAGGGGACAGATGCATCGGAAAATCTAACGCCTGAACCTTCTTGTTCTAGGCCGATAGGATACTGTTTTGCAGTAGCCTTGAATTAGACTGAGCGTAGGGAAATTCTTCAAATGAAGCCACCATCTTCCCCAACAACCTCATACAAAGACAAATAGAAGCACCCTTCTTTGCCCTGACTACCTGAATCAGTTCTCTTAGTGGTAGGAATACCCTCTGCTGGGCTGTATCTATGACCAGACCCAAATACTCTAGTCTTCTTACTGGTTTTAAAGAAGACTTCTCTAAATTGAGGACCCAACCTAGGCATTCCAGGTAGTTGATTGTGGTGACCAAATTTTGGTCCAGGCGGGCTACCGACCAGTCTATCAAGAGCAAGTCGTCTAGGTATGCTATTATCGTTATACCCTTAATCTGGCCAGAGGAAGGGCCAAGATCTTTGTAAACACCCGAGGTGCAGTAGCTAGCCCCAAAGGCAGAGCTATGAACTGAAAGTGGTGTTTTTCTACTTCGAAACGCAGGAATTTTTGATGAGCAGGGAAAATAGGTACATGCAGGTATGCATCCTTGATGTCAATTGATGCCAAAAGTTCTCCTTCTTGTAGGATGGAGACTACCGATCAGATCGATTCCATGCAAAAGGACCGTATCTCTAGAAATCGGTTTAGATCTTTGAGATCTAGAATGGGTCTGACATCTCCATTTGGCTTCAGTACCGTGAAAAGGTTTGAATAAAACCCTATTCCCTGCTCTTGCATGGGAACTACCATGATAACTTTTTGTGACAATAGTCACTCCAAAGCTAGAAGGAGAGACTTCTTTTTCTCTGGGTCTCTGGGTACATTTGGTCTGAGGAAACGAGGAGAAGGGAATTCTCAGAATTCTAATTTGTAACCTAGAGTTATTGTGGAGACCAGCAATTTGTCCCGAAATCCCTCCTGCCAGAGCCCTGAGAACATTAGTAGTCTTCCCCCCACTCAAGTGAGCGGTGGCGCCCCTTCATAAGGAGGTCTTAGCATTTTGTCTTGAAGACCTTCTCCCCCCGGACTTCTTTTGTCCCTGGGGTTGACTCTGAGTTTTAACCTTAGAGCCTGACGGAGGAGGCCGTCGTGACTTCCTGGAGGCCGATGACCCTGGCACTGGAGAAAGCACCCGTTTAAAGGAGGAACGTTTACTCCTTTTCTTGACTGGTAAAAGGGTGCTTTTCCCACTAGAGATCCTTTGGATATAATTGTCCAAATCCTCTCCAAACAGTTTTGCACCACGAAGGGGAAATCCCGCCAGGAGTTTCTTACATGGTGATTCGGCTGACCAATTTTTCAGCCATAAGATTCTAAGCATGTGTACCAACCCAAGTGTAAGACGAGAGGTCTGAAGGATAGAATCTCTGATAGCATCAAAAGCAAAACACAAAGCTGCTCATAGGTTAGCTAACCCCTGGGCTTGCTGTTCAGGTAAAGCTTTAAGCACCTGTTAAACATGGTCTCTCAAATATTGACAGACTCCAATTGCTGCCACTGCAGGTTGTGCTACTGAACCTGCCAAGGAGAAAACATTTTTCAATAGGAATTCCATTTTCTTATCAGTTGGATCCCTAAGCACCTGAGCGTTGTTAACAGGACAAGTCAGGCTTTTGTTTACGGAGGAAATGCCGGTATACCCCACATCTTAGTACATTTTTCCTCCATAGCATAAAGTGTAGAAAACTTTTTAGGAGGAAAAAAATGTTTATCTGGGTGATCCCACTCAGAATAGATAAGCCTTTCCAGCAAACCATGAACAACAAAAGCATGTGCAGTTTGAGGAGGTTTCAGTGAACCCAGAGAAGTGGGTTCTTTAACTAACTCAGGTACGGATAACTTAAACGTGGAACGCACCAATCCAGTAAGAATTTGCACCAACATTTTCTCATCCTGAGAAGCTAAAGAGGGCCCTTCTCCAGAGGGGGGCCTAGCGCGTTTTTTTCCACTGAGTGAAGATGCGATTAAGGCCAGTAATATTTCCTCTAAACCATTTATGGTTGAGGAAAAAACCTCCTGTATAATGTACACAGGGGCTGAAGTGCTAGAAGCAGCTGCAGCCCCTGACCCCGATGGCTCTCCCTGGCCAGCCTCCCGGGTCCTGCAGGGGGGGAAGGTGCTGCAGAGGGGGGTCCTCAGAGCCTGAAGGGGACCCCTTAGAGCCCCTATTCTTCGGGGTACTTGTACCTCTTTTACCCATAGTGCAAAGCAACAAAAGGGTTTGACATCCCTCAGTCCCACAGTGCCACAAAAAATGCACTGACTGCTGAGCCCTGTAGTTCTGCAACTGCCGCTGCTACCCTGTTTCCCCTAAAATAAGACCTAGTGTGATTGTCGGTGATAGCTGCAATAAAAGCCCTACCCCCAAATAAGCCCTAGTTAAAGTCCTTGTAGGTCTTCTTTTCAGGGTAGGGCTTATTTTTGAGGAAACAGGGTAGGGCTTATTTGGGTGGTAGGGCTTATATTGCAGCCAACACCGACAATCAGGCTAGGTCTTATTTTAGGGGAAACAGGGTACTAGTCTGGTGCCTAAGTAAATGCTGCCTGGGAATGCCTGTGTCTCCCACACTCACATGCGCCTGTCAGCTCTGTGTCCCTCCATAGGCTGTGTGCATCTGAAAAAGAGTGCACTTTAAAGCCTGTGTAGCCTAGTGCTCCGCCCCCCTCCTCTGACCACTACCGCCCCCGCTCATTTTTAAAAACAAGCGTTTCCCGCGTGAGCAGAGGCTCCAACCCTTCTGGCAAGCATGGAGGGGAGGCTGGGACAGAGGAGAGGGAAGAGCCGGTGGATGTAAAGCTGCTATAATAGCGGCGGCAGATGGCGGTGGGTTGTGAGGTATATTACCGCTCTCTGCCCAGGCCAGTCTCAGCCCCCTAATCCGTGGAGGGAAAATCCCAGAAGGAAAAAAACCCTTACCTTCATCCTTCCTGGAGCATGGCTGGAGGAGCATAGAGCGTGGACACCAAGCAGACAGATTAGGCATGAAAAGGTATGTGCTCTTGGCAGCCCCCGGTGGTGGCTATAGGCATAGTATACATTTACTTAAAAGGAGAAAACCTGCTAGAATTCGAAAAATTCTTATGAAGTCTCCCTTACCTTATCCAGCTGCAGGGTCTGAATAACAGACCCAATCTTCACCTCTTACGGTGGGCTCCGTTAGGAAAAAACCTTCAGAGACTGGGTCCCCCTTGAATAGGGGGATCCGCAGTTCTAGGCCACTAAAGCACCCTGCCAGGAATATCTATGAAAAAAAAAATACTGGATCCCAGGGTCCAGCTCTCTAAAAAGAGAAGCGTTACAGGAAAAACCTAGTTTCTTCAGAGACAAGGATCGGGTACCATCCAATTCAGCCTGGAAAAGACACTTTGAATGGATCCGGTTGCATAGCTGGCCCCGGTAAGGATATTCCAGCGGAGCTCAGCACAGCACATCTTTACTTGTGACCAAAACCTAAGACACTGGCGAAAAAACTGAGGTACCTTCAGTAGGAGGAGGGGTTATATGGGGGATTGAACTTCCTGTCTAGGGTGTGCCAGTGTCCAATCACCGAGTGATACCCTATAACCCATCAGTAATTACTGAGTCTCTGTGCCCCGCGTTGTACGAGAAAGAAAAATGTTTATCTGGGTGATCCCACTCAGAATAGATAAGCTTTTCCAGTAAACCATAAACAGGAAAGGCATGTGCAGTTTGAGGAGGTTTCAGTGAACCCAGAGAAGAAGTGGGTTCTTTAACTGACTCAGGTACGGGTAACTAGGGATGGCCCTGCGGTTTGTCCGGTGGTCGGTTCGCAGCAAATTTTGCGTATTCGCGATTCGCCAAACCGGCGGACATATGCGTTTACATTGCGAAAGAACTTTGACCCATGATGACACATCCATCATGGGGTACAGGACAGCCAATTGAGACATTTCAGCACATGGACAATTGGACATTCCCCCTACCTTATAAATAGACCTGATCTGGCGGCCATTTTACATTCTGTCTTTTGTCAGTGTAGGGAGAGGTTGCTGTGTGGAGCAGGGACCGATTGTAGTGACAGAAATCACTAGCTATTAGGTCCACAAAAGTCCTTTTAAGGACTGGTATAGGTGTACAGTATATAGGGTTCTGGTGCACTGCTGCTGACTGCTGTGCTGCTGATTGCTGTGTGCACTGCTGACCGATTCTGCAGCTGTCTTTTGTCAGTGTAGGGACAGGATGCTGTGTGGAGCAGGGGCAGCCAGTTTAATCACTAGCTATTACTTAATAGTCCTTTTAAGGACTGGTATAGGTGTACAGTATATAGGGTTGTACACGTATAATATACTTTCTTTCAAATATAAAAAGCCTATTATACTTGACTGCTGACCAATTGTCTTTTATTAGTGTAGGGACTGAGGGACAGTCTGCAAATCACTAGCTACTAGGTCCACAAAGGTCCTTTTAAGTATATAAGGTTATACACGTATAATATAGTTTCTTTCAAATATAGAAAGCCTATTATACTTGACTGCTGAGCTGAGTGCTGACCGATTCTGCAGCTGTTTTTTATCAGTGTAGGGACTGAGGGATAGTCTGCAAATCACTAGCTACTAGGTCCACAAAGGTCCTTTTTAAGGACTGGTATAGGTGTACTATTTGGTGTGCAGTATATAGGGGGGTAAGCATAGTATAGTGCATTTCCACTGTGCAGCATTGTGACTGCTGAGCAGTTCTGCAGCGATACTACAAAGAGTGACAAACGCAATAAAAAAAAAGTATTACTGGTGTGGTGTAACTGGTGTGATAGACCAGTGGCCCCCAAAAACGACAGATTGAAGTGGGGTGTTATATACCTTCTTCTACATACATACTGCACTTCTATAGAGACTTTTGTCACAGGGTCATTTAAAAAATGACAGGCAGAGGAAGAGGCAGGCCCTTCCGCAGGGGTGGTAGGGGTAGGGCAGGAGCAACAGACTTGAGCCAAAGTGGCAAATTGCAGAAGGTGCATGCGATTACATCAAAGGATGCACCAGACTTGGTTGAGTGACTCACTCAGCCTTACTCTTCTGCACCCTACTTATCCTCACGATCTGCACCCTCTTCATTCTCTGCTGTGTGCACCCCCAAAGACACTACCACCAACACCACCACCACCATATACCTTCCACTTGAGTCACAGGAATTATTTTCCGATCCATCACAAGACATTTCCGATGCGCAGCCATTTTTGGCATTGGATCAGAAAGAGGAGGTAGCAACAACCGCCACTCAGTAGTCTGACGACAGTACCCAGATCAGCCTAAGGAGGTTGGTCCCCGCTGTTGCTACCTACTCCCAGATCTCAAATTATAGCAGTGGGGAAGGTGACGTCGATGATGACATGTCTAGTGATGTCACGTGGGTGCCCACAAGAGAAGAAGAGGAGGGGAGTTCAGAGGGAGATATGGACCAACAGATAGGGAGGAGGGACAAAGCAGACTGCTAATGTATCAGGAGCGAGGCATCAACCATGTACGGTCACATCTGGCGCTCCCAGGACGCGGGCACATGGCTCCGCAGTGTGGGCTTTTTTTAACGTGTCCGCTGCTGACAATAGTGTTGCCATCTGCAATCTTTGCAGTCAACGCATAAGTCACGGTAAGCCCAACACTCACCTAGGGATGACCGCCTTAAGAAGGCACATGAGCTGCCATCACCGAGCCCAGTGGGAGCAAGGAAACCCACAAAGCCACACTCCAGGCTCTCCCTGTCCAGCCTCATCTTCTTCTTCTCCTTCTCCTCACAATTGTCCTCCACTCCACCTTCCATCATGCTGTCCTCACGTTTTTCTGCAAAAAGGCAAGCTCCCGTGGGCCAAATGTTCGAGCGTAAAAAAAAAAGGCGACGCCGGATAACCCTCTTGCCCAACGGTTGACGGCTGGCTTGTCAGAACTGATAGCCCGCCAACTACTGCCATATAAACTGGTGGATTCAGAGGCCTTTCGAAAATTTGTGGTCATTGGAACACCACAATGGAAGGTCCCAGGAAGGAAGTATTTCTCACAGAAGGGCATCCCAGAGCTATATGGCCATGTTCAGCAGCAAGTGAATGTATCTCTGGCACACAGTGTCGGTGCCAAGATACATCTGACCACAGACACGTGGTCTAGCAAACACAGGCAGGGAAGGTATGTAACTTTTACTGCCCACTGGGTGAACCTTCTGATGGCCGTCAAGCATGTAACCCGTGGCACGTGTGTAGATTTGATATTACCGGCACGGAATGCATGCAGGCCTGCCTCTTCTTCTCCTCCTCCTACTCCATCCTCCTCCCTCTCCTCTTTGGCTGACTCCTCCTTTTCCGCTGCTAGCGTCTCTTCCGCTGCGCCGCCTAAGATCCCAAGAACCTATTCGACATGCCAGGTGAGACGGTGCCATGCTGTGCTGCGTCTGTTTTGCCTGAAAGCCAAGAGCCACACTGGCCCTGCACTCCTTTCAGCTTTGCGTTCACAGGCAGATCAGTGGCTAACACCGCTCAATTTGACAGTTGGTAAAGTGGTGTATGACAACGGTGCCAATCTGCTTGGCACATTGAAACAGGGCAAAATTACACACGTGCCATGCATGGCACACGTCTTAAACTTGGTCGTGCAGTGATTCGTTGTCCAATACCCTGGGGTCCAGGACATCTTGCAGCAGGCAAGGAAAATCTCGGCCCATTTCAGAAGATCTTACACGGCCATGGCTCGCCTTGCTGACATTCAGCTGTGACACAATCTGACGTTCAGACGTCTTATTTGCGATTGCCTGACGTGATGGAACTCAACTTTCTATATGCTTGATAGGCTGCTCCAGCATAAACGTGCAGTTAAAACTCTGCGGCGGAACAGGTTCTGGGGAGCTTTGTTTTTTTTCACCGCGCCAGTGGCTGCTCATGTGTGACGCATGCAGACTTCTGCGGCCATTTGATGAGATCACCAAACTGGTCAGTCGCAGCCATGGCGCCATCAGTGACATGGCACCTTATGCCTTCTTTATGGAGCGTGCATTGCGTTGTGTCATTGATCAAGCCGTGCAGGAGCAGGAAGATGAGGAAGTTGCAATGCTGGATGAATTCCCAGGGGGGCTACTCTATCTGAGACAAGTCAACAACAGGAGTCTGAAGAGGAATCAGAGGAGGATGGTGCCGGGGCGGATGAGGAGGATCAAGAAGAGCATGCTTTAAACCTTTCTGGGATCCCTGTTGTTGTGCGTGGATGGGGAGAGGAGAATGAGGAGGACGACATTATCCTGGATGATGAGCAGGAGCCACGCCGCTTCCAGTTTAGTGCAAATGGGGGCCTTCATGCTCCAGTGTTTTAACAGGAACCCCCATATAAAAAGCATAAAGGTCAAGGACCAGTACTGGGTGGCAACGTACTTATACCCCCCGTTACAAACACAAAATGGCGGAAATGTTACCACCGTCACAGAGGGCTGTCAGAATGTAGCACTTCCAGGCCTTGCTTCGAGAAATGCTGCATTATGCTTTTGCGTGCGCTGGCAGAGGAGGAATTCCCACTCCCAGAGAAAGAGTACCAATCCAACAGCGCCTGCAAGAAGAGGGCGGTTTGAAGATGTGTTGGTGACTTCTGATATGAGGTCATTCTTTCAGCCGACCCATCGCCAGGTCTCATCTGGATCCAGCATCAGGGAATGCCTAGACCGACAGGTGTCCGACTACATCGGGTTAATGGCCGACGTGGACACTCTGAGGAGCGATGAACCCCTGGACTGATAAAATGGGAAAAAAAGCCTTCGCGCTACTATTTAAAGTGTAAAATCAAAAAAAAAGTATTTTGAAAGTGATAAATATATGTATAAATGTGATAAAAAAAACCTCATATAGACAAATGAAGTGAATAAACACACTTAAATCAAGCAAGTGTCACTAAAACTGTAAACGTGCAAAATAGCAATTAAAGTGCTAATAACTGCAGCTGGACCTAGTAGTATTCACACAATACCAGTACTGGAAAACAAAATAAATAGTGGTCCTGCGCAAATACAAAATATGATGATAAACGTGCTAGTGCATAAATAAATAAATATACAAAAAGGTAGTTAAAAAATCTAGTCCATATAGCAAGTCCTTAGGTATATTCAACGGCACCTAAAGTATTCTGATAGACTCAACTCAGAGAGGAAGTGGTTAAAACATATTCATGTAGAAAGGAAAGGATATGGGCTCCCAGAACTCTCACCTCTATGTTAAGGAAAATAGGCACATCAAATAGAATAGGCAGCCTCCGTTCTCTGTTTAGCCAGCAGGGGGTCCTCAACAGTAAATATTTCCCCAGTTATGAACATCCACCACGGGCCACCAGAGGGCCATTCATTCCTGTAATAGTTGTACTATGGTATAGGCAGCGGTGTCCATAAACAAATGTCACTTCATATATTCACATAAAAGAGAAGAGAAGGCTCCAATAGTGCAGTATCGTTAAAAACGAGCAGTTTATTAGATAAATCTACATGAATATGTTTTAACCACTTCCTCTCTGAGTTGAGTCTATCAGAATACTTTAGGTGCCGTTGAATATACCTAAGGACTTGCTATATGGACTAGATTTTTTTAAGAACCCCTGGACTACTGGGTGGGCAGGCTTGACCTCTGGCCAGAGCTTGCTCAATTTGCAATGGAACTGTTGGCTTGCCCCTCCTCCAGTGTCCTGTCCGAAAGGATGTTCAGCGCAGCAGGGGGGATCGTGACCGATAAGCACACTCGCCTAGCTCACGACAGTGTTGACTACCTCACATTTATAAAAATGAATGAGGCATGGATCTCGGAGGAATTCAACACATGTGACCAGTAGACCATGTATATGCATAACTCTATAAACTATTTATTTAATCAAGCACACGGACCTTTTTTCTACCTTTGGCTCACTTCCTTGTACAAAAAAAGTACACCGTACTATATGCCCGTACCCTCCTGTTTGAAGAGGTTGAGCGGTGTCATATGCTGGTATCAGTGCTGCTGTCAGTGTTCTCTATCTCGGTGCTGGTGTGGTGTCAGTGCTCTCTATCTCGGTGCTGGTGTGGTCTCAGTGCTCTCTATCTCGGTGCTGGTGTGGTGCCAGTGCTCTCTATCTTGGTGCTGGTGTCAGTGCTCTCTATAATGGTGCTGGTGTGGTGTCAGTGCTCTCTATCTCGTGCTGGTGTCAGTGCTCTCTCTCTATCTCGATGCTGGTGTCAGTGCTCTCTATCTCGGTGCTGGTGTCAGTGCTCTCTATCTTGGTGCTGGTGTCAGTGATCTCTATCATGGTGCTGGTGTCAGTGCTCAGTCTCTATCGCGGTTCTGGTTTCAGACAGTGAGGGAGATAGCAGCGGAGAAGCCAATCAGCAGGCAGTGCCAGCACCATGGCTGAGGGAGGGGCTCAAGCACAGGTTGGCACACTGGGACACTGGCAGGAGACTGCGCTGCCCTGACTGTGGCACTGATCATCTCCCGCATCCCCTTCATAGCCTGGCATGACCTTGCCTCTCCTCCATGGCCTTCATGCGCTCCTGAATTGTCAAAATTTCACAGATAAAAAAAGAATTCTTGTCGTTGTTGATCCCAGATTTACTTAATACTTTTGTTATGTCAGTGTTCATGTTGTGGGACTATGTGTGCACAGCTAGTAAGTATTTTGTGGCTGAAAATATGACCTGTAGATTTTTAAGGTTCGCCTGCCATTAAAGTCAATGGAGTCTGCCGCAAACTTTGCAGTTCGCAAACTTTTGCCGGCGTTTGCAAAACGTCCCGTCGGAAGTTCGTCCATCACTATGGGTAACTTAAATGTGGAGCGGACCAATCCAGCAAGAATTTGCACCAACATCTTCTCATCCTGAGTAGCTGAAGAGGGCCCTTCTCCACTAGATTCCTCAGAAGTGGAATCATCAGTCTCCTCCCTATCCTCTGAGGGGGATTCCTCTCCTTTATCCCAGAGTTCCTCACTCTGAGGGTTCTGGGTGACAGAGAGGGGCCTAGTGCCTTCCACTGAGTGAAGACGTGATTAAAGCCACTAATCTTTCCTCTAAACTGTTTATGGTTGAGGAAAAAACCTCCTGTGTAATGTATACAGGGACTAAAGTTTCAGAAGCAGCTGCAGCCCCTGACCCCGACGGCTCTCCCTGGCCAGCCTCCATGGGTCCTGCAGGGGGGGAAGGTGCTGCAGAGGGGGCATCCTTAGAGCCTGAAGGGGACCCCTTTGAGCCCTTTTTCTTCAGGGTACTTGTACCTCTTCTACCCATAGTGCAAAGCAGCAAAAGGTAAAAGTACCACACAAAAAAATGCACTGACTGTTGAGCACTGTAGTTCAGCAACTGCTGCTGCTACTAAAACTCAGTCTGGTGCCTAAGTAAATACTGCCTGGGAATGCCTGTGTCCTCCACACTCACATGCGCCTGTCAGCTTTGTGTCCCTCCATAGGCTATGTGCACCTGAAAAAGAGTGCACTTTAAAGCCTGTTGTAGCCTAGTTCTCCGCCCCCTCCTCCGGCCACTTCCACCCCCCTGCTAGTTTTTTTTTAAAAACAACATTTCCTGTGCGAGCAGAGGCTCTAACCCTGCTGACCAGCATGGAGGGGAGGCTGGGGCAGAGAAGAGGGAAGGGCCGGTGGACGTGAAGCCGCTGTAATGGCAGCGGCGGCGGCGGGTGGTGCGTATGTTACCGCTCTCTGCCCAGACCTGTCTCAGTCCCCTAATCCATGGAGGGAGAATCCCAGAAGGAAAAAACCCCCTTACCTTCATCCTTCTTGGAGCATGGCTGGAGGAACATAGAGCGTGGACACCAAGCAGACAGATCAGGCATGAAAAGGTATGTGCGCTTGGCAGCCCCCGGTGGCGACTATAGGCGTAGCATACATTTACTTAAAAGAAGAAAACCTACTAGAGTTAGAAAAATTCCTGAGGCGTCTCCCTTACCTTATCCAGCTGCAGGGTTTGAATAACAGACCCAATCTTCACCTCTAGCGGTGGGCTCTGTTAGGAAAAAACCTTCAGAGACAGGGGCCCCCTTGAATAGGGGGATCCGCAGTTCTGGGCCTCTAAAGCACCCTGCCAGGAATATGGCTGAAAAAACAAATACTGGGTCCCAGGGTCCAGCTCTCTAAAAAGAGAAACGTTACAGGTAAAACCTTGTTTCTTCAGACACGAGGCCCAGGTACCATCCAATTCGGTCTGGAAAAGACACTTTGAATGGATATAGCTGGCCAAAGTAAGGAATATTCCAGCAGAGCTCAGCACAGCACATCTTCACTTGTGACCAACACCTAAGACACTGGCGAAAAAATTGAGGTACTTCCAGTAGAGGGAGGGGTTGTATGGGGGATTGAACTTCCTGTCTAGGGTGTGCCAGTGTCCAATCACCTAGTGATACCCTATAACCCATCAGTAATTACTGAGTCTCTGTGTCCCGTGATGTACGAGAAAAAAAAAAAAAAAAAATATATATATATATATATATATATATATATATATATATAGGGGGTGTATTCATTTATATATACAGTGTACATAGTATCTAATACAGTTTCTACTACACTTCTGGTGGTGTACACAGTACACAATACAGTGCAGCCATTGTACAGTTTCTAATACAGTGCAGGCAGTGTGCACAGTATTTATACAGTGTGTACAGTTTCTACTACATTTCTGGTGGTGTAAACAGTATACAATACAGTGCAGTCGTTATGCAGTTTCTACTAGACATGGGCGTCTTCAATAAATTTGTTTTGTTCTGTTCTGTTTCAATTCGTAATAAAATTAATTCATACTTCGTATTTCGTGTCCGAAATTCCGTTCTGTTTCGTACGAAATACGAATTGTCGTTAGGTTTATTATGACTTGCAAAAGACTTCTGTAATAGAAGTCAATGTAAGTTGCCTGAAGACATCAGTGAATGACTTTCCTCCTCTCTGGGCAGGCTGCCAAGAAAAGATCAAAGTGATACAATGTTTCTTCTTCAATGGGCTGAACTCTGTGTGTAGAAGTTCTCAGTTTAACCATTTAAAGACTAAATTTTTTCTGACACTTGTTGCTTACAAGTAAAAATCCAGTATTTTCTGCTAGAAAATCACTCAGAAGCCCCAAAAATTATATATATTTTTTTAGCAGAGACCCTAGGGAATAAAATAGCGGTTGTTGCAATATTTTATGTGACGTGGTATTTGCGCAGAGGTCTTTCAAACGCAAGTTAGCCCTTTTTTTGGTCGACCTCTAGAGAGCACTGACATTAGCAGCGTGACATACAGCAATGACACTTGCACCGTGATAGAGTGATCTGACACCAGCACTGTGATAGAGAGCACTGACATCAGCAGCGTGACATACAGCAATGACACCTGCACCATGATAGAGTGATCTGACACCAGCACTGTGATAGAGAGCACTGACATCAGCAGTGTGACATAAAGCACTGACACCAGCACCGTGATATACAGCACTGACACCTGCACCGTAAGCAGCCCCAGGAGGAAGTCAGCATAGCACAGGGATGGTGGGAGCCCCTCATAATAAGCAGCCCCAGGAGGAAGTCAGCACATCACAGGGATGGTGAACTTTACAAACCTACAGGTCATATTTGCAGCCACAAAATAATTACTAGCTGTGCACACATAGTCCCACCACATGGCCAATGACATAACACATGTATGAGGTGAATCTGGGATCGACAACTACAAGCATTCTTTTTTTATATGTGAAATTCTGAAAATTCAGGAATCTTGAGACAATAGAGGCGAGGGAAGGTGAGGGTAGGCAAAGAAGAGGGTGCAGGAGATGATCACCAGCACCAGCACCGTGATATAGAGCACTGACACCTGCACCGTGATAGAGTGATCTGACACCAGCACCGTGACATAACACATGTATGAGGTGAATCTGGGATCGACATCTACAAGCATTCTTTTTTTTATATGTGAAATTCTGAAAATTCAGGAATCTTGAGACAATGGAGGCGAGGGAAGGTGAGGGTAGGCAAAGAAGAGGGTGCAGAAGATGATCACCAGCACCGTGATATAGAGCACTGACACCTGCACCGCGATAGAGTGATCTGACACCAGCATCGTGATAGAGAGCACTGACATCAGCAGCGTGACATAAAGCACTGACACCAGCACCATGATATACAGCACTGACACCTGCAACGTAAGCAGCCCCAGGAGGAAGTCAGCATAGCACAGGGATGGTGGGAGTCCCTCATAATAAGCAACCCCAGGAAGAAGTCAGCATAGCACAGGGATGGTGGGAGCCCCTCATAATAAGCAGCCCTAGGAGGAAGTCAGCACAGCACAGGGATGGTGGGAGCCCCTCATAATGAGCATGATCACGGTGCAGGTGTCAGTGCTCTATATCACGGTGCTGGTGCTGGTGATCATCTCCTGCACCCTCTTCTTTGCCTACCCTCACCTTCCCTCGCCTCCATTGTCTCAAGATTCCTGAATTTGCAGAATTTCACATATAAAAAAAGAACGCTTGTAGTTATCGATCCCAGATTCACCTCATACATGTGTTATGTCACGGTGCTGGTGTCAGATCACTCTATCACGGTGCAGGGGTCAGTGCTCTATATCACGGTGCTGGTGCTGGTGATCATTTCCTGCACCCTCTTCTTTGCCTACCCTCACCTTCCCTCGCCTCCATTGTCTCAATAGTCCTGAATTTGCAGAATTTCACATATAAAAAAAGAACGCTTGTAGTTGTCGATCCCAGATTCACCTCATGCATGTGTTATGTCATTGGCCATGTGGTGGGACTATGTGTGCACAGCTAGTAATTATTTTGTGGCTGCAAATATGACCTGTAGGTTTGTAAAGTTCACCATCCCTGTGATGTGCTGACTTCCTCCTGGGGCTGCTTATTATGAGGGGCTCCCACCATCCCTGTGCTATGCTGACTTCCTCCTGGGGCTGCTTACGGTGCAGGTGTCAGTGCTGTATATCACGGTGCTGGTGTCAGTGCTGTATATCACGGTGCTGGTGTCAGTGCTTTATGTCACGCTGCTGATGTCAGTGCTCTCTATCACGGTGCTGGTGTCATATCACTCTATCACGGTGAAGGTGTCATTGCTGTATGTCACGCTGCTGATGTCAGTGCTCTCTATCACGGTGCTGGTGTCAGATCACTCTATCACGGTGCAGGTGTCATTGCTGTATGTCACGCTGCTGATGTCAGTGCTCTCTATCACGGTGCTGGTGTCAGATCACTCTATCACGGTGCAGGTGTCATTGCTGTATGTCACGCTGCTAATGTCAGTGCTCTCTAGAGGTCAACCGAAAAAAAAAGGGCTAACTTGCGTTTGAAAGACCTCTGCGCAAATACCGCGTCACATAAAATATTGCAACAACCGCTATTTTATTCCCTAGGGTCTCTGCTAAAAAATATATATATAATTTTTGGGGCTTCTGAGTGATTTTCTAGCAGAAAATACTGGATTTTTACTTGTAAGCAACAAGTGTCAGAAAAGATTTAGTCTTTAAATGGTTAAACTGAGAACTTCTACACACGGAGTTCAGCCCATTGAAGAAGAAACATTGTATCACTTTGATCTTTCCTTGGCAGCCTGCCCAGAGAGGAGGAAAGTCCTTCACTGATGTCTTCAGGCAACTTACATTGACTTCTATTACAGAAGTCTTTTGCAAGTCAAAATAAGCATAATGACTGAGTCGTCATTTCTACTACACTGCTGGTGGTGTACACAGTATACAATACAGTGCAGCTATTATACAGTTTCTAATACAGTGCAGCCATTGTACAGTTTCTAATATCATGCAGGCGATGTATACAGTATTGAATACTGTGTGTACAGTTTCTACTACACTTTTGGTTGTGTACACACTATACAATACAGTGCAGCCATTGTACAGTTTATAATACAGTGCAGGCGGTGTTCACAGTATCTAATACGCTTCTGATGGTGTACACAATACAGTGCAGCCATTGTACAGTTTCTAATACAGTGCAGGTGGTGTACACAGTATCTAATGATTCTGGTGCTGTACACAGTATGCAATAAAGTGCAGCCATTGTACAGTTTCTAATACAGTGCAGGCCATGCACACAGTATCTAATACGCTTCTGGTGGTGTACACAGTATACAATACAGTGCAGCCACTGTACAGTTTCTAATACAGTGCATGCGGTGTACACAGTATCTAATACGCTTCTGGTGGTGTACACAATACAATACAGTGCAGCCATTGTACAGTTTCTAATACAGTGCAGGCTGTGTACACAGCATCTAATCTCCCAATTATTTCAGACCTCCCCTCCAGCTATGTGTCACAATCTATATTCCTCTAGAATGTGGGTGTGGAACTGCCTTTCCGTCACAAAAGCTGTCAAAACACACATCATTTCCTGGATAATCCTATAGGAAAATTCTAGTTTCCAGTAGGGGCAGCATAGGATAAGAATTATATTGAAAATGAGCTTAGCTTATCAAAATCAATCTTCATGTAACCTTTAACTTTAGGCTTAACATACAATTATAAAATATCTATAGCTGTCTAAATGATGGCAGATTTCCTAGACATTCTGGCTCCTCTTGAAATATACGTGTTTGAGAAAATATACCCCACACAATTAACTTGTGTTCTAAATACATTGATAGTGAAGTCATGGCACAAGTAACCTCCTGGTTATTCAAAATACAAGGAATATATTTCTCTCGTTCAAAAGTTTTTATTTTATGTTAAAAGAGATAACATACACAGAATATAAGACAAATTGTTTGATGCCAGAAAGAAAAAATAAACATTCTGAAGTACGGATGATACAAAGCAAAAAAGGTTTACAGGATATTTCCGTGTGTATAACATCAAATGATGGTGGAGCACCATGAGGTAGGCGTGTGCTGAGGACGACTCCCTCTCCACCTGCCCCCAGGATCCCCGCGCTACATCGCAGCCCCGTGACGAGCGGCGGAGAATGCTGAGCGTAGCCGACGCCGAGATCGAGACCGAGGCTGAGACTCTCGGAAGGTCTCAGCAGTAACATACTCGGCGGAAGCCAGTAACAGCAACCCCAGACCAACCGGCCGGCGGAGGGGGGTGGAGAGTGCGGAACAACGCGGCGGACGGGCGCGACAGAGGAACCAGCCACCCGGAGAACGGGTGCGAACACCATACTCGAATGGCAGCTAGCTAGCAACCCGCTGGGACTCAGATGTGAATAGGAGCACCGCTGAGTGTCTAGAAGAGCGGCGGAGTGGGAGCGGAGCGGAGTCAGGAGTCCGTGGAGCCAAGCTGCAGAGGACAACAATGCAGAGGAAAGGTACCGGATGGGGAAGGTTGAATGGCTAGGCACATGAAGTGAATAGGCTGTCGGTCTGTCTGAAAAGGGCTATAACAAGCAGATGAGTGGCACAGAGATGGCGCTTGGGAACGCTGATGGACTATAGTTAAATTGACTGATTTAAGTAAGCCAGCAAGAAGGGAGAAGGTGTCACATCCCCCACAGGCTGTTTGAAGGAATTATTATATATATTATATTGAGTATACTGCTATTACCCACATGCATATGAGGGCCAGATATACTAATCAAGAAGCAATAAAGCCTAAGATTGTGGTTAGCCCCGATAATATATAGGCCGCTCCGGGCGTATACCGGCGTATACTGACCCCTGCTTACGCCCCTAGAAGGGTGCAAATTACACTCCGACCAGACTTAACCTCAAGAGTAAGGGTACTCCACATGTTTTAAAGGGGAAAGAAAGAAGGACTGTGGCAATTACAGGAAGTGGCCCCTGGGAGCATTAAAGTCTCAGAATACCTACACCCACCTTCGTGGATCAGAGGGCCCCCTGAACATTGCATTCCCAGGCCTGGACTTAGAGGATTCCCTCTCTTTCTTCTTGGTTTTTTCTCTTTTTTTTTGTTGTTCCCCCCCATAATTCCGTTTGAGAAGAATATTTAATTACCCGGGTCCCTACCTGGAAGTAGCAGGATTAAATTGGAGAATTGGGAAGGAGCCGTGCCCACACGATAGAAGGACTTTAATTTACCTACTGAACCAAAGGCAGAGGCACCGAGGGTAGGGACAACAAACAATTTCCAGCCCAGGAGGAGGGAAACATGAAGGAAAACAGGAGAGTACTTGGCTGGTAGCAGAAGAAATTGTGAAGACTTTGATGTCCCAACATACCCTAGAATAGACTATTCGCTTTGACCCCTCGACCTCTTCAGGAGATATCTACCTATACACTGATTGACTGTCTAGGAGGGTATTACCCCCCCTTATCTTTAAACTACTTGATGAGTACATTGAAGGTTTATACTTGTATTGCTGTAAATGTATGTGTAAAGGGGGTAAGGGTGGAGCCCAGGGATCTATATGTGTCTCGTTGAAGGGACGTCTAGGTCACAGAAAGGTCGGACAGTCGTAGAAATAGTGTTGGAAGGATTTTATCTGTCTTGGAAAGAGAAGTAGGGGGAAAGAATGAGGGGGAAGGCAAAAGCAGGTAAAAGTGCCCCTCCTGTATCTAGCCCCGGAGGGATTCAGAGATATATGGCAAGTAACATCATTAATGCCAGTACGCTAGAGGAGGGGCAGGAAAGCCCAAAGCAAGGAGTGGGAAGGAGGTCAGGACCGAGTAGACAGAGACTGGGAGAGGAAGGTAGAGGAGCCAAGGCGGATGGGGCTAAAAGTGGGGGGATGAAAGGGACAAGCCCCACAAAACAAAGCTCTGCCAGAGGCCAAAGGGATGAAGAGGAGGAGAGAGTAACAGAAGAGTCGGTGCTAGAGGAAGGGTCCTCGCGATCAGGCCCCCAAGTAGAAACTACTCTGATAAAAGAGATGTTGGGGGAAATGTTTGCAAAAATGGAGGTGGCCCTAAAGACAGAAATAGCGGGAGTGCGTGCAGATATAGGTCGTGTACTGGAGAGGGTAGAAGAGATTGAAGATAGAATTGACAACCAGGAGCTAAGGATAGATGAGATAGCAGAACAGGTACAGAATCTCCAGAAAACAAATAGGTCCCTCCTATATAAATTAGAAGATCAAGAAAATAGGAGTAGGAGGAAGAATGTGCGTATTAAAGGTATCCCCGAAAAATACGATGCCACAGAGTTGGGTAAAATAGTTCAGCAGGTCTTTAACCCGATGTTACAAAAGGAGCCCTCTGAAAGTATAAAGTTTGACAGGGTCCATAGGATTGCAATTAGGGGGGCAGCAAGCAAAGATGCCACACGTGATGTGATAGCTAGGTTCCACTACGCAGAGGAGAAAGGGCAAATAATGGAGAAATTAAGGGCAGAGCCGGAGATCTCCTTTGAAGGTGCAGAGCTGCGAGTGTTCTCAGACCTAGCCCCCGAAACACTGAGGAGAAGGAGGCTCTTGAAACCTCTAACGGAAGCTATGAACGCTGCGAGAATCCCCTATCAATGGGGCTTCCCAGCGTGCTTGAGGGGGCGAAGAGACGGACGCTCAGCGGTTCTGCTCTTTCCGGAGGACCTAAGAAGGTTCTGTGAGAGCTTAGGGATCACCCCCCCTTCCCTACCAGGTTGGCAGGAAGAAATAGACACGCATGCCCCTCAAAGTAAGTTAAGATGGCAGAGAAGGAGAAATAGAGAGATGAATGACGGGGAAGGAGACAACAGACATAGGGGGCAGCAAAGTTGAAGGTCTGGTGGGGATGGAGAGGGAGAGGGGGATGGGGAGAGGGAGTCGTCGCTGTTGGGTAGGCGCCACCAGGTGTGAACCCCCGGGTAAATATGAAATATAGACAGTATCAGAGAGATAAAGGTCGGCTTCATATACCCACAAAACGGGGGAGTCCTCGGCCAACGTCTGCAGTTGCAGAGTTGGGAGGGAGGGAGGGAGGGAGGGAGGGGAGGGGGGTTGGTTCCCTGGGGGTCCATTTTTTATTTATTTTATTTTTTTTGGTATGTCCTTCGCATCCTCCTTGGTCACCCGAATGGGAAAGTCCCCTCTGGGTCGATCTGCGTTAAACAATAGAATCGTTTTTAATGGTACTGATTAATGTGGTAACATATAATGTGAGGGGGCTAAACACCAACGAAAAAAGATATAAAATAAATAAAGAGCTCCAATTTATGGGGGGAAATATTATTTGCCTCCAAGAAACATACATTACTAGTAATTCAGGGATAAAAATTTCATCATCCCAATACCCAATGTGGTTCTATGGAGACTCTCCCTCTGCGCACTCCAGAGGGGTAGCCACTGGTTTTGACAAATCAGTAAGATTTGAAATAGAGGAACGACTGACGGACCCAGAGGGGAGATACTTATTTTTAAAGGGTAATTTGGGAAATATGCAATGTACCATTGTTAATGTATATGCACCAAACAGAAACCAAGAGAAATTTCTATTGAAAGTATTAAACAAACTGGAGGAATTTAGAAAGGGTATGGTAATTCTAGCAGGCGACCTAAACTGGTGTTTAGACCCGAAGCTAGACTCCTCGGGAGGGGGTACACGGGGGGCTGAACAGCGTTACAGAAAAATAAATAAAGCACTGATTAACGCCCAGCTCCAAGATGTTTGGAGAGTTAACCATCAGAAAGAACGGGATTACACCCACTTCTCATCAGTCCATAAAACCTTTACAAGATTGGATTATATATTTGTAGGACAACAACTAATGGCTAATATAAAAAAATCAGAAATTAAATCAATCACTCTTTCCGACCATGCCCCGGTGAAAATTCAATTAGAAATACAGGGTCATATGGGGACTGGAAGTGCCTGGAAAATGAATGACTCTCTCATTCAAGATCAGGAAGTTAGTACAAAAATTCTGCAGGAATTAAAGGATTTTTATGAAGTAAACGATACAGGAGAACACTCAAAGGCTATTATCTGGGAGACACATAAGGCAGTCATCAGAGGGAAGTTAATAGGAATTGGTGCAGGAAAGAAGAGAGTTAGGGAAAAGGAGAAGGCCCAGCTTTATAAAGAAATAGAGGATCTCGAACAAATGACTAGACCAAGAGGGCTCCAAGACACTCAGGAGTTATTGAAGAAAAAAAGAGAGCTAGAAGAAGTATTAGAACAAGAGAAGAGAACGGCTTTTCATAAAATAAATAGCGAGAGACACCTATGGGGGAATAGGTCAAGTAAGTGGTTAGCAAGAAGAATAAAAGAACAGAAAAATAGGACCTATATACCGAAGATCAGAGATAAAAAGGGTGAGATGAAATTCGCTACACCGGAGATTGCAGAAAACTTCCACTCATATTTCAGTGCCCTATACAATATAGGTATAAGAAGGGAGGAAGGGGGGAAGAGGAAAGAAGCAATCAGGGAATATTTAGAAAAGCTCGACCTTCCAAAAATCACATGGGATGAGAAGCAGGAATTAGAGGCCCCGATTTCAGGTATGGAAGTGGAAAAGGCAATTAAAGACACAGCTTTAGGGGGAAGCCCGGGCCCCGATGGTTATTCTATATTATACTATAAGAAATTTCAAAAGTTCTTAGCTCCTAAACTATGTGAATATTTCAATGAGGTAGGGGACGGGGGGGGCCTTTCGAGAAGAGGCCCTGCTCGCCCATATCACATTGATTTTAAAGGAAGGTAAAGACCCCGCAGCAGTGGAAAGCTATAGGCCGATATCATTATTGAATACAGACGTGAAAATCTATGCGAAAATTCTGGCCGAGCGACTGAAAACCCTCCTCCCCGAGAGGATTCACACCGATCAGGTGGGATTTGTTCGGGGACGAGAAGGGAGAGACAACTCTTTGAAATCAATTATGTTGATACAAGAAACATCTAGAAGAGAGACTCCCCCTCTGTTATTGTCGGTAGATGCTGAAAAAGCCTTTGACAGAACAGATTGGGAGTTCATAAATGAGACCTTAGAACACATGGGCTTGGGCGATAGATTGATGAAGTGGGTTAAAGCGCTGTACAATAAACCGACAGCAAAGATTAAGGTTAATGGCTCCCTGTCCCGCCCCCTTGAACTGTTCAACGGGACGAGACAGGGATGCCCCCTATCCCCGATCCTCTTCGTGATTGCTTTGGAGCCATTACTGGCAGCGATCCGGGGAAATCGGGATTTACGGGGAATTGAGGTGGGAGGAAGAGAGTATAAGGTCTCTGCATTTGCAGACGATCTGCTATTATATATCACATACCCCAGAATATCGATCCCGGCGGCAGTGAAGGAAATGGAACAGTACGGTTGACTATCAAACTTCAAAGTTAACTTATCCAAAAACAGAAATATTAAATTTAAACATATCGGAAGGGGAGCAAAGAGATTTGGCCGCTAGCTTACCTTTTAGATGGAGTGAGGGGGAACTGAGCTATTTGGGGATAAAATTAACAGCAAAAAGAGCAAATTTATTTGAAGCTAATTATATTCCCCTGCTCAATAAAATTAAAGCCCAATTGAAAAATATGAAACATAAAGGAATATCCTGGATAGGAAGGGTGAATGTAATAAAAATGAGGGTTGATGTGGAGGGTGGAGGGGCAAGTCAGGATTATCACATAGGAAGATGGGTTAATGTAGTTAGAGGGAGTGGAAGGGGAAGGGGCTCGCAGAAAAGGAAGGCCAGTCCTGTGTTTGTGCATCAAAACAAATTTGCCGAGTTGGGTGAAAATGTGGAGGTGACAAACACAGAGGTGGCAGCCCTAGATGTCACTGCTCCCCCTAACAGACGGGAGAGCAGCCCATCTAGTAGAGGAGGTGAGGGGAGTGCAGAAAGGCCTAGACAGTTGGTGGTTATAGGGGATTCTATAATCAGAAGGACTGATAGAATAATTTGTCGCCAGGATCGTCTCAACCGAATAGTTTGCTGTCTCCCTGGTGCTAGGGTTCGGCATGTGGTGGACCAGGTGGATAAATTACTGGGAGGGGCTGGGCATGACCCAGCAGTCTTGGTCCACGTTGGAACCAATGACCGTATACATGGAAGGTGGAGGCTCCTTAAGAATCAATTTAGAGAACTAGGCTGCAAGTTGAAGGGAAGGACCTCCAAGGTGATATTCTCTGAAATATTGCCTGTGCCATGCGCAACACAGGAAAGGCAGGGGGTGATTAGAGAGCTGAATGCATGGCTAAAGACCTGGTGTAGGGAGGAGGGATTTGGGTTTCTAGAGCACTGGGCTGACTTTTCATTGGGGTGCAACCTATATGCTAATGATGGTTTGCACTTGAATGGAAGGGGGTCTGCTGTGCTGGGGAAGAGGTTTATGGGAAGGCTGGAGGAGTATTTAAACTGGGTTTGAGGGGGGGGGGGGTGAACCAGAAGTACATTGGGCAGACAGGTCAGTTAGGGGTCAGACATTAATGGAGGAATGGGGATAGATGGGGGGTGGGATATGGCAGGTGACAAGAAATTTCCCATGTTGCAAACAGCCATTGAAAACTATAGTGCAATTTGTACTACTAAAAATAATATGAAAAACACCAGAGCAAAATGTAATAATGCATTAAAGTGTTTGTTCACCAATGCCAGAAGTCTGCCAAGCAAAATAGGTGAGTTGGAAGCTGTGGTGCATGAGGAGAGCTATGATGTAATCGGTATTGCTGAAACTTGGCTTCAATCCTCACATGACTGGGCTATTAATATTCCTGGCTATGCACTCTTTCGGAGAGACAGGGTAAAAAGGAAAGGTGGCGGGGTCTGTCTCTATGTGAGAAGTGATCTCAAAGCAAGTGTGAAAGAGGACCTGGTGGATGGAGAGTGTGATGAGTCCGAAGCATTATGGGTGGAACTGCATTTAGATGGGTGTAGTTCAAAGTTAATCGTTGGAGTTTGTTATAGACCACCCAATGTGAATGAGGAGGTGGAGACTCAGCTCCTTGCACAGATGGAAAGGGCTGCAAGGGCTGGGACAGTGATAATAATGGGGGATTTTAACTACCCAGAAATTGACTGGAGTAATGGCACTGCTGGGACAGTTAAAGGGCAAAAAATGATAAACCTATTACAGGACAATTTTATGGTCCAGTTTATTGAGGCCCCAACTAGGAATGAAGCTCTGTTGGACCTGGTAATCTCAAACCATGCGGAGCTTATTACTAATGTCCAGATAAAGGAACACCTGGGTAGCAGTGATCATAACATGATTTCCTTTGATGTTAGCGCTAAACAAGAAATACATATGGGTAAGATAAAAACACTTAACTTCAAGAGAGCTAATTTTCCGAGGATGAGGGCTACTCTCCAGGACTTAGACTGGGAGAGAATATTCGCTTCAATGGGCACAGAACAGAAATGGGAATTCTTCAAAAAGACTGTTGGGGACCTCACTACAAAGTATATTCCCATGGGCAATAAGTTTAAAAGGCTAAAAACAAAACCTATGTGGCTCACGGCCAAAGTTAAAAAAGCTATAAACTGTAAGAGAAGAGCTTTTAAAAAATATAAAAATGAAGGATCACTAGTGTCATTTAAATGTTACAAAGAAATTAACAGAATATGTAAAAAGGAAATCAAGGATGCAAAAATTCAAAACGAACGACAGATTGCAAAAGATAGTAGGACAAACCCCAAAAAATTCTTCAAATATATTAATAGTAAAAAGGTCAAGTCTGAGCATGTAGGCCCTTTACAAAACAATCTAGAGTTGGTGACTGGGGACAAAGAGAAGGCTAATTTATTAAACACTTTCTTCAGCTCTGTGTACACAAAAGAGCATGGGGGAGCGCATGTCCATAATGGGGGTGATAGTGACACAGCCCCAAATGATCCACAATGGCTCAAAAGTGATATGGTCCAGAAATACTTAGACAGAATAAAGGTGGATAAAGCACCTGGCCCTGATGGCATCCACCCACGGATCCTAAAAGAATTGAGCTCTGTAATTTCAGAGCCATTGTATCTAATTTTTAGGGACTCATTAATGACGGGAATAGTCCCACTGGATTGGCGCAGGGCGACCGTGGTGCCTATATTTAAAAAGGGATCAAAGTCTTTACCAAGTAACTATAGACCTGTTAGCTTAACTTCTATAGCTGGGAAGATACTGGAGCGTTTAATAAAAGACCACATCGACGAGTTCTTGCTGAACAAAAACACTTTAAGCAACAGACAACATGGATTCATGAAAGACAGAAGTTGTCAGACAAATCTGATTTCTTTTTATGAGGAGGTAAGTAAAACCTTGGACAGAGGGGTGGCGGTGGACGTGGTATACTTGGATTTTGCAAAAGCATTCGATACAGTTCCCCACACACGGCTCATGTGTAAGGTAAAGTCTACTGGTTTGGAAATATCAGTTTGTAAATGGATAGAAAATTGGCTAGAAGACAGAATTCAGAGAGTAGTGGTTAATGACTCTTACTCTGAATGGTCTAAGGTTATCAGTGGTGTACCCCAAGGTTCAGTGTTGGGACCCTTACTTTTTAACATCTTTATAAATGATATTGGGTCTGGGATCAAAAGTAATATTTCTGTCTTTGCAGATGACACCAAGATATGCAGTGGAATAACGTCTTTACAGGATGTCTCCAATTTACAAGCCGACCTCAATACACTGTCTAATTGGGCGACTATGTGGCAGATGAGGTTTAATGTTGATAAATGTAAAGTTATGCACTTGGGGCCTAAGAATATGCATGCATCATACATGCTAGGGGGAGTACAACTGGGGGAATCCATAGTGGAGAAGGATCTGGGGGTTTTGGTAGACCATAAGCTCAATAACAACATACAATGCCAAGCTGCTGTTTGCAAAGCGAGCAAAGTCCTTTCTTGTATTAAGAGAGGTATGGACTCCAGAGAAAGAGATATAATTTTGCCCCTGTTCAAATCATTAGTAAGACCTCACCTGGAATATGCAGTTCAGTTTTGGGCACCAGTTCTCAAAAAGGATATCGGGGAACTGGAGAAAGTGCAGAGAAGGGCAACCAAACTGATAAGAGGCATGGAGGAACTCAGCTATGAGGAGAGATTAGAGGAACTAAATTTATTCACTCTTGAGAAGAGGAGATTAAGGGGGGATATGATCAACATGTTCAAATACATTAGGGGTCCATATAGTGAACTTGGTGTTGAGTTGTTCTCTGTACGGTCAACCCAGAGGACACGGGGGCACTCTTTACGTCTAGAGGAAAAGAGATTTCATCTTCAAGTACGGAAAGGTTTCTTCACAGTTAGAGCTGTTAAAATGTGGAATAGACTCCCGCCAGAGGTGGTTCTGGCCAGTTCAGTAGATTGCTTTAAGAAAGGCTTGGATACTTTCCTGATGGTACATAATATAACTAGGTACTAACATAGGTAAAGTTGATCCAGGGAAAATCCGATCGCCTATTGGGGGATCAGGAAGGAATTTTTTTCCCCTGCTGTAGCAAATTGGAGCATGCTCTGCTGGGTTTTTTTTTTCGCCTTCCTCTGGATCAATTGTGGGCATAAAATTGGGTATCTGGATTGTACGATTATTTTTTATTTTATTTATTTGTTTTTAAGGTTGAACTGGATGGACTTGTGTCTTTTTTCAACCTGACTAACTATGTAACTATTACCTATAGTATTATATACATTTCAAATGATCCCCATCCCCCTTCCGGGAAGTTTCTTAAGAAAACTAAAATCTTTAGTCCTCACATACATATGGCACCCAAAAAAAGCACGGATTGCATACAAGGTCCTGGCGAGGGAAAAGGAAGAAGGAGGAGTGGGTCTCCCAGACTTCAACAAATATTATGAGGCCACAATGCTAGCTAGGATAGCAGATTGGATCCATAATCTAAAGGAGAAGTGCTGGGCGGAGCTTGAAATAAGACTAAGTGGGACGGATTTAGCTAAAATGATTTGGATTCCGGCTCAGGTGCGGAATTTAGGAACAGGCACTAGTATAATCACAAGACATACACTTGGAATATGGGATAAAATAAATAAGGCACACAACTGGACATACAATTCTCCACTTATGTCACTACTTGACACAAAATATTTTTTACCAGGATTAGAAGAGCGGCTATATTATAGTAGATGGGCACAGAAAGTAGAAATCACATTAGGAGAGGTGATTAAAGGGAATAAGATTGTAACGTTTAGGGAAATCACACAAGAATGGGGTCATAGACCATTAGACAGATGGAGATATACCCAAATAGCACATTTCACACAAGGGCTTCCACAGCCTCTACGAGGAATGAAGGAGCTAAGGCCTTTAGAAAAATTATTTAAAGAGGCACACTGTATAGTGAAAAGGGTTTCCAAATTATACAAAATATTACGAGGTGAGGGGGAGGGGGAGCTACCGGAATATGTAAGGAAATGGGAAGGGGAATTAGGGACACTTAGAAACGATGAACACAGAAGGGAAATATTGAAAATGACATACGCACTAGCGAAAGACGCACGAACCCATGAAATGGCATATAAATTAATAGCAAGATGGTATATGACACCCACTAGAATGCAGAAGCTAGGAACTGGAGAGGAAGCGATGTGTTGGAGGGAATGTAAGGAACAAGGATCGTTTAAACATATATGGTGGGATTGCCCGAAAATAAGACCTTTCTGGGATAAGATAATTCAAAATATTTTTCTGATAACCGGAAGGAGGATTAGGACATGTCCCTGGGCTTGTCTGTTCCACGACACAGACATGGGAGTAAGGCAGTATAAAGCTACACTTGTCCCTTATCTCTTGAATGCAGCCAAAGCCTTAATACCAAATCATTGGGGAGACCCGCAGGAGCCGACAATTCTGGAGTGGGTGAAGAGGGTGGAGCAGATTAGGCGGATTGAAGATTCGATCAATAAAACCCAGGAGATAGAAAATGAAATCCAAGGAAAGTGGCAAAAATGGCTGACATTCTTAGAGAGTGGGAACTGCCATGTCTGATTAGCAGGAGAAGGTGACAAGGAGGAGGACGAAGGATACAAGAGGAGACGGGGGGGGGGCACTTCTCCTCCTTACCCTTTTTTTTTGCCCATGGGGGGTAGGGGGGTTTTAAATGTATTTCTTAAAAGGAGAGGCGGAAGCAGTTTACGGCTTGTGAAATATAGTATAAAATATTCCTATCCGCAAGAACTGTAAAAACATGTTTGAATACTGTACTAAAAAGATAAATAAAGAATATATAAAAAAAAAACATCAAATGATCTTATATATATTAGAATTTGAGAGCATTCCAATATCTAAGTTTTAATTATTTTTAAACACATAAAAATATAGATTTATCTAAATAAACATATGTGATTTTAAAGTCATGACCGTAACTTCTAGAATATTTTTATAATAAAAATGATATAGTAAGGAAAGAACATAAAAGGTAAATAGGAGGGGAAGGGAATAGTTCTCTGGAGGAGGTTTTATGTATCAATTATTGTTGTAATCCTATAAAAAGTCTTAATAACCATGTCAATAAGACTCAGTTATCAAAGTTATCTGACATATAATATTTAATCCAAGGCTTCCATATGGTATTAAATTGTGTCATCTGGTGGGGACCGATGAGAGTGTGCAATGTACAGGGATAGGGACAATTGTAGACACTCAGATTGAACTGGGTGGACTGGTGTCTTTATTCAACCTTACTAACTATGAAACTATGAATAGCGTCCATTTTAGCATGAATGAAAGATTGATTCATTCTACGTTTGGTTTCTGCAATATTCACGACAGATGTTTCTCACGCATTGGCTATAGTCTGCTTTGCGGCTATCAGGAGTTTAAGAACTCATTTAAATTGTTTCTGATTAAGAAAAATTGGTTTTAAATTAAGGAGAGCTATGATTCGGTCAGGTAAAATTGGACGATCAAAAAATGTTGTAATTATCAAAAAAACTTTTTCCAAAATGATTGTACAATTGGGCAATGCCACCAAGTATGAATGTATGTGCCTTTTTCCAGACAGCCACGAAAGCAGAGGCCAGTATTGTCTGTTATGATTTTGACGATTCTTGCAGGAACCAAATACCAGCGTGTGAGAATTTTATATGATGATTCAGACGTGGTAGTGGTGAAATCACCTCCTACAGCACTAGAGTCACGGCTTTATGTATCGTGGGAGCAAACGCTATTGCTGTCAAGATAATAAATCTGCGCTGCAGCTGAATGGCGCACCTGAAAACAAAAAAAATGGTTAACAATAAAACACAGTAAACAGTAAAGTATGAAAAAAAAATGACATACCTGGAAAGCAGGCATGATAAAACATACCGTATATACTCGAGTATAAGCCGAGATTTTCAGCCTCTTTTTTGAGGCTGAAAGTGCCCCCTCGGCTTATACTCGAGTCGCCGCTGTCTGACTGCTCGATCAGCGTATCGAGCAGACAGACGGCGGACATTAATTTTCAAAAGCCGCGCCTCCTTCTCCGCCTCCGCCTGTGATAGGCGGAACACTGAATTTCCCAGCAGTCAGTGTTCCGCCTATCACGCACATCCGCTCATTCTCATACTACGGACGAGTATGAGAGGATGTCCGTGATAGGCGGAACACAGGCTGCTGGGAAATTGAGTGTTCCGCCTATCACAGGCGGAGGCGGAATTTTGAATTGTAGAATGGCCGCCGAGAAGAGCGGCGATCCATCGGCACGGGACGGAGGAGGCACGGGACGGAGGAGGCACGGCACGGGACGGAGGAGGCACGGCACGGGACGGAGGAGGCACGGCACGGGACGGAGGAGACACGGGACAGAGGAGGCACGGCACGGGACGGAGGAGGCACGGCACGGGACGGAGGAGGCACGGCACGGGACGGAGGAGGCTCGGGACGACGGCGGCTCGGGACGGAGGCTTGGGACACAGGTAGGCTGGACACACACACAAGGCTGCACGGACACACACACACACACACACACACACACACACACACACAGGGATGGATGGATGGATGGATGGATACACACACACACACACATGGATGGATGGATGGATGGATGGATGGATGGATACACACACACACACACACACACACACACACATGGATGGATGGATGGATGGATACACACACACACACACACACACACACACACACACACACAGGGATGGATGGATGGATGGATACACACACAGGGATGGATGGATGGATGGACACACACACAGGGATGGATGGACGGACACACACACAGGGATGGACGGACACACAGGGATGGACAGCCATGTCTCACCCTCGGCTTATACACGAGTCAATAAGTTTTCCAGTTTTTTGGGGGTAAATTGGGGGCCTCGGCTTATATTCGGGTCGGCCTATACTCGAGTATATACGGTAATAAAATATTACAGAATAGAATACAGTAAAAAAGAGCAACAATAGAGAGAGAAGAGAGAGAACAATAAAATGACAACTATTTTTGGTTTTTATTTTTTATTTTTTTTACAACACTTTTTATTAAGATTTTGCAATCATAACAAACCATATAAAGTCTTAATACATCACAATAGTGATACAGAAAGTTGAAAATAGAAAATTAACCTGACATGCAATCAAGCTATAGCCTCAGACATTGTTAACCTGTGAACGGCAATGTTAGTTTTGCATTGTGATCATCACATTAGGACACCCCAACTGGGTTCTAACTGTGTCCTCATGTGAGTTAATTGAGAACTATAAAGGTACAGAAACATCAGGAGACAAGAAAGAGATGAGATGTAGAGAGAACCAGCATTGCAAGCACTGAAATACATCAGCAGAAATAGAAACTAAAAACACAGTGAGTAAATCCCAGGACCGTGCTCAGGTTGGAGTATTGTGGGCATGAAAGCGGCTATGTCCCGTATAGCTGAGTGCAATCGTGTTCATCAGACTTAGACCAAGGCGAGTAACTCTTGGTGGTACATAAATCTCCCAGGACCCGCCCAGGAAAAATGTAGATTGAGCCATAAAATCTGAAGAGTAGTGAATGAGTATCAAAGTGGCAGCTTTCTATCTGTGGAATTGGTTAGTTATGGTATAGTTGTATGGTACTTCCAGTGATGATAGTAGATTGCATTAGGAGGGTAAATGGGAGCTCAGTCAACATGGTGAGAATGTAGGAAGGGGGGTCGCCTATACAGTATCAGTAGGTCGATCTTCATCCTGTCCAATAAGGATAAGTTGGTATCTATGCTGTAAAGTAATTGTGTTAGTCTACTGTGGTTAGGAAATGAGTCCAACAGGACCAAGTCTGTATGTATGTAGAATATGTCTCTTTCGTTTGATGAATCAATTCTTCCATTTCAGCAATACGTTTGATGCGGTTAAACTACTCTAATATGTTTGGTGGATCTGAGGAGCGTCATTTGCGCAGTATACACATGTTTGCTGCAGAGATTAAATGCATGGTCAAGGAGCGGAGATACTTGTGTTGTGGTTTAGGTGAGTGATGGAGTAGGAATTGCTCTGGTGTAAAAGGAAGTTGATGTGTGGTCATTTTTTGTATTAAGGTATGCACCTCGGCCCAGAAGGGTTGCAATTTAGTACAGGACCACCATATGTGGACTAGAGAACCTATCTCTGTTCCACATCTCCAACATAGCTGGGGAACTTGAGAGCGAATACGATGTAGTATTTGTGGTGTCCTGTACCATCTGGATATTAATTTGTATGCATTTTCCTGTGCCGAAACGTTCTGTGAGCCCTTGTGAGCGTCCCGATAGATAGGTTCCTGCTTCTTGGACAAGGAATGGGAAGCTAAGTCTTTGTTCCAATATTTAGCAAACCAAT
Source organism: Lithobates pipiens (assembly GCF_037356315.1). Taxonomy (NCBI): domain Eukaryota; kingdom Metazoa; phylum Chordata; class Amphibia; order Anura; family Ranidae; genus Lithobates; species Lithobates pipiens. The sequence goes on along the minus strand of NW_027507748.1, from coordinate 243,394,573 downwards.
GGTCAGATATGTGGATGTTAGTGAACAATAGAGAGTAAGTAAAAGATATAAGATGTTTTTGGGGTTCAGTTTTCAAGCACATGTCTCCAAAAGGAGTAACAGGTCTTGTCCAATCCAAAGCCTTTCACTCTGTGTTTTAAAAGTGTCTAATTTGCAGGTAAGACCAAAAAGGGAGAGATTGTGGGTGTAGGGTATTTTTTAGGTCAGTATATGAGATGTATTTGCAGTTTCTGAATAATTGGGGAATCCGTAGTGGTAAGTGTGTATCATTCTGCGTCATTAAGGAAGTATGCATTCCTGGTGAAAACGCCGGGTTCAGTCTAAGTGGGGTTAGTGGGCCTATGACTGATGATAGCTTATGTTTAGAGCACGCCCTTTGGTAGGAGAGTAGAGTGGGGCCAATGAGAGGGTGGGTTTTGTATTCGGATGGTATATGGTGCACCTGCATCCACGGAGTTTGGGCAATAGGTATACCGTATTTGCCGGCGTATAAGGCTGCAGGGCATATAAGGCGACCCCCTACTTTTCGATTTAAAAAGTTGGTTTTGTGCTGTACTCACTGTATAAGATGACCCCCTCCTGCGGGAATACTGTATGTTCAGAAACGAAGATGGCGCCGGGTAACATGCTGTCTCACAGTATACATATAGTATACCGCCCTGAGCCAATCACGGCAAGCTATGTATTCTATTATTGCAAACAATGCCTGCTCGGATTGGCAGAGGCTATTACATCATCAGCCTGCGCCTCTGACTCTCACAGCCAATCCGAGCAGGCTACTGTATATAGCCTGCTTGGATTGGCAGAGGTTGTTACTCCAATCCGAGCAGGCACTGTATTCATTAATAGAATACATTGCTCGCCGGGATTGGCTCAGCGGTGTATATTGTATGTATACAGTATTACCGCACACTCGGCGAGTATCCGGAGGGTTGGCACATGACAACCCCAGCTTTATACCTGGCGTATAAGACGACCCCCGCTTTTTGCCCATTTTCTTTAACTGTAAAAGGTCGTCTTATACGCCAGAAAATACGGTAGTTGAAAAGGAGTTTTCTAGTTGCACCCAATCCTTAATGTCGGAATGTATATTCCAGTCAATAACTCTGGATAAGTGGCACTTTCCGATATCCGGTAATCCTATTCCACCCTGGTGTTTCGGGAAGTAAGTCTAGGGTAAGATAGTCGGGGACGTATTTTGCCCCAAATTAATCTCGTTACTATTCTTCTATAGGTGGAAAAAAAATAAGGGGGGAAGTTTGGTTGGAATGGTTTGGAGGACATAAAGTAACCGTGGTAGGACATTCATTTTAACTAACGTCGCCCTTCCAAACCATGAAAAGACACCTGCTGACCATTTCTCAAGATCTTTTCGTAATTGAAGATAATATGGGTTGGTAGTTTTCTGCATACAGGTTGGAAAGGGAAGCGGTGAGCTTTATACCTAAATAGGTTAAGGCCCGGGTAGCCCATGTAAAGGGGAAATTGAGTAGACAGTGTTGGTATTGAGCCACTGGAAGTGAGATATTTAAGGCTGTGGATATGGCAAAATTGATTTGCAAGTTAGATAAATGTTTGAATTGTTCGAGTGTGTGAAGGAGGTCTGGTGTTGTAGTGAGTGGTTCGGAAAGAAACAGGAGGATATCATTGGCGAATGCGGCCTTTTTATAGGTGTGGTCCTTTACTGTAATGCCTTTGACATCTACATTTTCTCTGATGCAATTCAGTAAAGGTTCCATTGTGAGAATATAGATTAATGGAGATAGGGGGCACCCTTGTCGAGTCCCATTTGAGATGGAGAAGGCGTCTGATAGGTGGCCATTAACTCTGACTCTTGCAGTAGGATTGGAGTATAGTGCAAAAAGGTAGTGAGTCATACGTGGAGGAAGACCGATGGTTTGTAAAACTTTCGTCATATAATCCCAGGCCACCCTATCAAACGCCTTCTCAGCATCTAATGATAGGAAAAAACCCGGTTGCTTATTTTTGTTGATCCAATATTGAATGTTAATGGCTTTGAGGGTGCTATCCCTCGCCTCTTGGCCAGGGACTATCAGGGACCAGGTGGATCAGCGAGGGGAGAAGAGGGAGCAATCTATTGGGCAGAATTTTTGCGTACCATTTGAGGTCAACATTCAAAAGTGAGATAGCCATATAATTGGTAGGGAGTTGAGGGTCTTTACCGGGTTTAAGGATGACTGTTATATGGGCCGATAATAGGTCTCGAGGGGGGGTTTGGGGTGTGTCATACGTGTTAAATGTTGATAAGAATCTAGGAGCCAAGATGTTCAGGAAGGATTTATAGTAGCCTACCATGAGGGCATCTGGCCCCGGACTTTTACCTGGGTTTACCATACATAAAGCGTGTGTAGCCTCCTCTAATGTGATGGGCTTATCTAAATCGTGGGAAACGGAGTCTGAGATAGGTGTTGGGCTATACCATTGTAGAAAGCCTGTAATCAGCTGAGCTCTGTCTAAGGTCATAGGCTGTGAAATAGATGAAGATAGGTTATAAAGTTGGGAATAGTAAGCCCTAAATTGTTGGGCTATAGCAGGTGACTTGTGGATGCTGTTGCCCTTGTTGTCTCTGAGTGAATGTATCGTATTACTAGCTCTTTTAACTTGTAGAGCCTTTGCCAGCAATTTCCCGGCTTTATTGCCGAACTCATAATAGCGTTGGGGGGCGTGACCGGAAGCGGAAGTAAGCGGACGCGTATCCGAGCAGCTCCGCCGAGGCCTCCTGACAATCGTTGGCCATCCGAGCCCGGCGAGCTTCTCCGCGGTTCCCCACCGTCCATCGGGGTTGCCGCTAGTGTGGGGCACAGTCCGATGCCCGTATCGACCTTTGCAGCCACCGCAAACGCCGTCCTCCGGGCCGTGGCTGGCCGCCACCCGGGGACGCGGCGCCGCCATCTTGGGGCCTACTAGGTCCGGACGCCTAACGCCAGCCATCCACCCCTGGAAATGACTCACAAAGTGTCTGGGGTCTGCAGAGCTGTCTCCCGGAGGCCATCGGCAGAAAAATACCCACCCTTAGCGGCGTGCTCACACCCGGCCGCATCGCGGAGCTCTGGGCGCCATATTGCGGCCTGCGAGAACGCAGGACCACGCCAGCCTCTGCCGCAACACCGCCGGAGTGAGGAGTCTGCCCAGCGGACACACATTGCTGCTCATCCGGACACAGCACGGCCTGACCAACGGAGTACAGTGCTCAGCAGTCTCCCGGAGCGTCCATCCAAGCCCTGGATCCGGCCTATACCTCCACCAGGCCGCAGTGAGTACCAGAACGGCATCCCCCCCCCTCCACAGCGGACTAATTCCACCATACTTAGTGGGAGCCTGTACCACAAACAGATCTGGGGGGCAGATCCTGGGGGCACAGGAAACTAAGTCCATCAGAGCAGGGAAAGCCTGAGGCTCAGGCCTATTTACTTGAGACGGCGGCCATCTTGCTACTCCAAGTACACCCTGTACCTCCCTAACTAACTAGCTCAGCTTGGACTGAAAACACCTAACCCTTCCCCAGCACATCCCCAGCACAGGTGCACACCCCACTAGCAATACAGTTCTCCTACCCAAGAACTGCCAAACTCTACCACAGGGGCGGTGGCCTGGTGAGCAACACACATGACTGTAATGTAGAGAAACCCTGGTGACCAGAAGGGCCTGTGCACTGAAAACGGACCTGACAGACGAATATGTCCACACAATCAAAGAGAAGCACACACAGCCATATTCTCCGCTCTGTGGGGACACCCTAGAAGAAGAAAAAGAACTCGCCAGCAAACCTTAGCAAATTTAAATACTGTGGAGGGAACAAAAGCTCTAAAATGGCACTGTCACGAAGAAACAGTATTGTGGAGGATATGGAAGATGATGAAGTCTCCCTATCGGCGTCTGAAGACTCAACCGCAGGCCATGGCAAAACCGACCAGTTCCTTACTTACGCAGCTATGACAGACATTGCCGCTGATATCAAAAGCTCCTTTGCTGCAGCAATCACAGATATTAAAACCGAGCTAATGAGACTAACTGAGCAAATGGCAGTCACAGACAGAGCTGGGAAAAGGAGGGACAGGGCACTGATCAGGCTGGACGATATCACTAACTCGCATTCCCAACATCTGATCGCTATGAACAGGCAGATTGAAGACCTGGACAATCGTGGCAGACGGAACAATATCAGAGTCAGAGGAGTGCCCGAATCGGTACCCCCAGACCAGATCAGACCAGCCCTAACTGCCATCTTTAACACTCTCATCGAACGGCCGGAGCAATCCCCCATTGAATTTGACAGGGCGCATAGGGCTCTCAGACCCAGAGCGCAGGATGGAATCCCCCCAAGGGACATCATCTGTTGCCTATCGAACATTAGCCTGAAGGAAGACATCCTCCACAAAGCACGGATGAAGGAAAGGATAGTGCACGAAGAAGCTGCGATCCAGCTTTTTCAAGACCTGTCGCCCATTACACTTAAAAATAGAAGAGCGTTACGTCCACTTCTAGAAGTACTGAAGCAAAAAGGAATCAACTACAGATGGAAGTTCCCGTTCGCACTACAAGCAAACTTCCTGGGGAAACAGCATATGCTAAAAGTCCCTGAAGACCTCAAAAAATTCTGTGAGGAACTACAAATTACACCAGTGGACCTCCCGGAATGGTATGCAGAATTCCTTACACCGCCGGCGAGCAACAACCCACAATTCTCAGCGGGTCCCCCCCAGGCACAATCGCCTTATCAGCTAGGCAAGCACCGCAGAAGCACTGACAGACACAATTTAGAGTCCCCAGCATCCTCCAAAAGTGCTAGGAGCCCGAGAGGGAGAGAATCAAGAGGCTACTGAAATGACCAAACCTTCTACAACATAAATCCTGTCCTGATGTAAGTTATCTCCCAGCTCTCTAGTACGGCACCTTGAAATGGAGCAACCCACCTTGTTTTGTTTTGTTTATGAAAAACTCACCCACTATCCCACCTTGGCGGCTGTCACTATCTTGTTGCATTAGGGGGGCACACAACTCTAAGAGCTGAAGGTTCCCCCTTTCACCTCCCCACCCCCCTAACATGGTTAGACTTCAGTTCTCTGCGGAGAGACTATAACAATCTGCAGCAACAACATTGACTTTTATTCTGTTATGCTTTAACTTTTGTCTTTTATCTAGGTTCTGAGAATGGCGAAGTGTTAAGCGCCTAAATGTCACTATTGGCGCATGAGATACTCCCCTACATCTTCAGAGATGGTGTATCTCTCATGACTACAGAACAGTGAGTTACATTGCATGAGCCACTGCTGTATATTCCCTCCCCCCAACATAACATGGGGGAAAGTTTACCCTTGCGGCTAGTAGCAGAAAGCAATAACAGGTTAACCCTAAGGACACTATTTAATCCATCTGGACTAGGCCTCCTTCCGCATAGTCTGGGCAAACATCCGCGAAGATCCCCCTACTTCACTCGCTATGACATATCATGCTCGGGGATTATAAGGGAGGGCTAGATCTATATGAAACAGAAACCTTGTTCCTCTCTTGCTTGATGTGGGAAACTTATCGTTCTTGCACAGGGACTAGGCTACCCCTAGTGTACACGGGGATGCCTGGACCTAGTAATGCAATGCGGAAGAGTTGAAAGTTAAGCACTTACTCACTTAGGCTTTGGGTTAAAATCTGACGGGGTCTTGTTTTTGCTTTGGTTTTTTTTGTGTGTTTTTTTTTTTTTCTTTCTTTGCCAGTACTCGTTATACAGCTTGGTGCCTAGGCCTTAGTTTCTTTTGAATGGTTTATAAAGTGTTTATATTGTTAACTTCTCTTGCAAACCGGTTAATGGTAACTTGTACATCTCCTTCCCCCCCATTACTCAAATCCACCGTAGCCTACAATAGATGCTAATAACTGGTCTCAGATACCTTACTTACAGATATCCTCTTGATGGGGATTAGACACAATGCACTGAGCCGGGCCCCCCCTCTGGTCACCTACATTGCTGCCACAGAGCAGTCCAAAGAAACAGTCACCGTTAGACTGCTTATTGATCACCTCCCACTATCCCCCAAAGGGAAAATACCAACACATACGCATATTGGTTGAATCCCAAACAGACCCACCACCGACTAGTGGCTGGTGGGTACTTTTCTTCTTATACCTTACCTACTTAAATCTTTCATCCCCCTTTCTCCCCTTACCTTACCCCCCCACCCCCTACTCCCATTCCCCCTCCTTACCCCCATGCACGTACGCATTCTCCTCTTCTAACCCACAGCACCCTACCCTAACACGCTGTGCCACCTACAACTCCTGTGAAAATCATTCACAGAAGTAGCTTTTTCAGAACTCATCCATCCTAGATTAAAGGTCGAGATGGCATATGCTTTTCTAGGGAAAAAGCCAACCCTTGTCTCACATAATGTAAATGGCCTGAATATTCCTGAAAAACGGTCTAGATTGTTAAGAGAACTTAAAAAAGTGTGTCCCTCCGTGGTATTTCTACAAGAAACCCACTTCAAAGACAAAAATATTCCTAAACTCACTGACAATATATACACCAAAGCTTACCACTCTACTAATCCCCTTGCCAAAACGAAAGGAGTGTCCATCCTACTGAACAAAGACGCACCCTTTGAACTGAAGCACCAACTTATTGACCCTGAGGGAAGATATTTGTTCCTGAAGGGCACCTGGGAGGGATCCCCTATAACACTTGCTAATGTGTACTTCCCGAACACCTCCCATGTGCCATTCTGTGGCAAAATAATCGAAGAACTTAAATGGTTTGCGGAGGGATGTGTTCTCCTGGGCGGGGATTTCAACATACCTCTTTCACCTCTGAAGGACACCTCTTCTGGACACACCCATGTCAGTTACAGGCTTCTTAAACAAATGAAAACACTACTGCAGTCATTGACTTTGGTGGATGCGTGGAGATCCATGCATCCATCGGAGAAGGACTTTACCTTTTACTCTGCACCTCACAAACGATACTCAAGAATTGACATGATCTTTGTCTCACAAAGAGACTTGGGTAACTTACTTGCAGCTGAGATTGGCATTATTGACCTTTCTGACCACGCACCCACGGCTATCTCAGTAGAACTGGGAGCACACCGCAAACCTGCATTTAATTGGAGACTTAACCCTACACTCCTTACTAGGGATGCACCGAATGGGTTTTTTGGTGCCGAAACCGATACCGAAAATGAAAAATACACTAGGCCGAAAACCGAAACCGATACCGAAACAGCACCGATACCGAAAATGACTGTTTTTAAAAAATATTTTTATACAGGAGAAGGTCAGAGACTGGGGACATGGTACAGGAGGTGGTCAGAGACTGGGGACATGGTGCAAGAGGTGGTCAGAGACTGGGGACATGGTGCAAGAGGTGGTCAGAGACAGGGGACATGGTGCAGGAAGTGGTCAGAGACTGGGGACATGGTACAGGAGGTGGTCAGAGACTGGGAACATGGTACAGGAGTTGGCCAGAGACTGGCGACATGGTACAGGAGGTGGTCAGAGACTGGCGACATGGTACAGGAGGTGGTCAGAGACTGGCGACATGGTACAGGAGGTGGTCAGAGACTGGCGACATGGTACAGGAGGTGGTCAGAGACTGGCGACATGGTACAGGAGGTGGTCAGAGACTGGCGACATGGTACAGGAGGTGGTCAGAGACTGGCGACATGGTACAGGAGGTGGCCAGAGACTGGCGACATGGTACAGGAGGTGGCCAGAGACTGGCGACATGGTACAGGAGGTGGCCAGAGACTGGCGACATGGTACAGGAGGTGGCCAGAGACTGGCGACATGGTACAGGAGGTGGCCAGAGACTGGCGACATGGTACAGGAGGTGGCCAGAGACTGGCGACATGGTACAGGAGGTGGCCAGAGACTGGCGACATGGTACAGGAGGTGGCCAGAGACTGGCGACATGGTACAGGAGGTGGCCAGAGACTGGCGACATGGTACAGGAGGTGGTCAGAGACTGGCGACATGGTACAGGAGGTGGTCAGAGACTGGCGACATGGTACAGGAGGTGGTCAGAGACTGGCGACATGGTACAGGAGGTGGTCAGAGACTGGCGACATGGTACAGGAGGTGGTCAGAGACTGGCGACATGGTACAGGAGGTGGTCAGAGACTGGCCACATGGTACAGGAGGTGGTCAGAGACTGGCGACATGGTACAGGAGGTGGTCAGAGACTGGCGACATGGTACAGGAGGTGGTCAGACTGGCGACATGGTACAGGAGATGGTCAGACTGGGGACACGGTATAGGAGATGGTCAGAGACAGAGGACGTGGTACAGGAGGCATCCCCCATTGCAGGCCAGTGTCCCCCCCCATTGCAGGCCAGTGTCCCCCCCATTGCAGGCCAGTGTCCCCCCCCATTGCAGGCCAGTGTCCCCCCCCATTGCAGGCCAGTGTCCCCCCCCATTGCAGGCCAGTGTCCCCCCCATATTGCAGGCCAGTGTCCCCCCCATATTGCAGGCCAGCGTGTCCCCCATATTGCAGACAGCGTGTCCCCCATATTGCAGACAGCGTGTCCCCCATATTGCAGACAGCGTGTCCCCCATATTGCAGCCAGCGTGTCCCCCATATTGCAGCCAGCGTGTCCCTCATTGCAGCCAGCGTGCCCCATTGCAGCCTGTGTGCCATTTTGCAGCCATCCTGTGCAGGGAAGAGAGCCGCCTCCGCCGCCTGTTTGATCACAGCGCCGGGAACATCACAGCTTTCATTTCAACAGCTGCGACCCGCGCGACGTCACACGCAGCCCCTCCCCCTTGTCCGGGCACTTAGATAGACAGATCATCCGCAGGATTGGACGGATGATCTGTCTATCAAAGTGCCCGGACAAGGGGGAGGGGCTGCGTGTGACGGCGCGCGGCCGGGAACACACAGCTATTGAAATGAAAGCTGTGATGTTCCCGGCGCTATGATCAAACAAGCGGCGGAGGCGGCTCTCCTGAGCTATACACCCCCCATGATGGGCGTCACCAGGGACGGGGGCAGAGCCCCGCCCCCACCCAGGCCACGCCCCATTTTCGGCTCCATTATCGGCCGTTTTTCTCTTTCGGCAAATTGCCGAAAAGGGCATTTTCGTCCGATATGTTTCGGCGGCCGAATTTTCGGTGCATCCCTACTCCTTACTGACCAAATAGTGAGAGATGACATCCAAAACACAATTAATACATACTTTCGCAATAACATTGACACTGATACAAACCCACTAAACAATTGGGAAGCCCACAAGTCAGTGGTGAGGGGTGAACTGATAAAATGGGGCGCCAGGAAGAAAAGGGAAAGAGAGGGTGAAATTACAAAACTATCCCAACAAATTTCTAACTTGGAACTACAACATAAACAATCCCAATCTCGCCGGGTAGAAGAGCAACTGACTGAACGCAGAAAGGCACTACGCCTCCTGCTGGATCTCAAAATCAAAAGATCCCTCTTTTTCAAAAAAAATATTTTTTATGAACAAGGGGACAAAAGTGGGAAACAACTAGCTAGGGCCCTGAAGGAAGCAACACTATCTAGTCATATCCATGCCATAAAGGACAAAAAGGGGACTCTGCAATACAAATCTAAAGAAATGGCAGACCTGTTCCATGATTACTATGCCAAATTATACAACCTGCCGGCCCAACACAAACCATCCCACATAACTCAGACAAAACAAGAAGCAATTAAAGACTTCTTGGAAAACAGTAACTTACCTTCTCTGGCAAGTGGCGAGGCAAACAAGCTGGATGACCCTATAGCTATATCAGAGATCTCAGACGCAATATTTGATTTAAAAACAGGTAAGAGCCCTGGACCTGATGGTTTTACGTCACAATATTATAAGACTTACACAATCTCTCTCCTGAAACCTCTCCAAGCGGCCTTTAACTTTCTAGCAAAACACAGAAACAACTCCAACTCATTCTTAATGGCACACATAGCTGTTATCCCGAAACCTAACAAGGACCACTCCGATTGCGCAAACTTTAGGCCCATATCACTCCTAAATGTTGATCTCAAGATCCTGGCCAAAATACTTGCCAATAGATTGAAACCCCTTCTGGCAAAGATCATAGGCCCTGAGCAGGTGGGATTCATGCCAGGTAGGGAAGCCTGTGACAATACCACTAAGGCACTGAATCTTATCCACTTTGCTCAAACCTCCAAAACAGCCGGCATGTTGCTCTCCACTGACGCAGAGAAGGCTTTCGATAGAGTCTCCTAGGACTACATGATGGGCACTTGTGCCCATATTGGATTAAAAGAGAACATGCTATCATGGATCTCAGCCCTCTATCGAAATCCCCAGGCCCAAATTAAAGTAAATGACATACTCTCAGACCCCATCTCGATCCCCAATGGAACACGCCAAGGATGCCCTCTATCACCACTTCTCTTTATTATCACCTTAGAACCCCTAATAAGAACAATCAACCTACACAGAGATATTCATGGCTTCGTAGTAAACCATAGAGAATACAAAATAGCCGCATATGCGGATGACCTTTTACTCTTCATCACCAACCCACATATATCTTTACCAAATCTTCAAAAAGTGTTTCAAACCTTTGGGTTCATTTCCAATTTTAAAGTGAATCAGTCAAAATCTGAAGCACTCAACCTTACCCTACCACCTGACCAATTTAAGAGACTGAAAGACAACTACCCTTATAAATGGGAACAGACCACACTCAAATACCTGGGAATAAACTTAACTAACAACCTTGACACTTTATACAACTACAACTTTAAACCTTTATTATCCACAATAACTAAAGACCTGCTGAGGTGGAAACCAAAGAAATTCTCATGGTTTGGCAGGGCGTCCATCTTGAAGATGACGATACTGCCTAGACTATTGTACCTATTTAATGCTCTACCCATAAAAATTCCAGAAACCTTTTTTAGCACTCTCCTTAAAGCACAGAGAGGCTTCCTCTGGGCAGATAGAAGACCCAGAATCAATTTCACTCTACTAACGCTTCCCAAAAGTGAGGGAGGCATGGGTCTTCCTGACTTCAAAAAATATTTTCAGGCTGCACACATCACCAGACTCATAGACTGGCACTGCCATGGCCCAAACAAAGACTGGGTCCAATTAGAAAGCAATCTAACCCTACATAAAACACTTTACTATCCATGGTCTATACACTCCAAAAAAGATAAACAAATAGGACACCCACTGATTGAAAACACAATCAATATTTGGCACAAAATAGCGAGTCTTTACAAGATCGCATCCGTCCCGGGCCCGCTGACACCACTCACCAATAATCCTGCTTTCCCACCGGGTATGCACCATAAACTACCACATGACCTCCTCATTCACCACTGTATAGCAAACTCGAAAATCAAAACATTTGACGCACTTAGCTCCGAGGTGGGCGAGACATTTCCTGGCCTGTGGTTTTACATGCAATTACGGGACTTTGTGGTGAACAGTAAGCACAAATCTAAATTTAGCCTCCCGTTGACGCAGCTGGAATCTATATGCTTAAAAAGATGACCGGTAGCGCACACCACGTCCCTTGCATACTCATGGCTAATGTGTACGCCACACGTGGATAATAATAAACACAAGAAGAAGTGGGAACATGACCTTAAACTGAAAATTTCTGAAAAGCAATGGGAAAAGGTGTGTATTTTGACACACAAATGCTCATTAAGCTCCAAATACCAAGGGATTTCCTATAAGGTCCTCACCCAGTGGTATTTGACACCGCAAAAGACCGGGAGATGGTCTCATCCCACCTCGGATAAATGCTGGAGATGTAAAACTTGTGTAGGCTCCTTTATACATATCTGGTGGGAATGCCCTCTCATCCGCACCTACTGGGACGAAATTAGGACCTGGATAAAACATATAACGGAAACTAATCTCGAGCTAGACGCAGCAGCATGCCTGATTAATCTTGTCCCAATTAGCTTAAGTCGCTACAAAAAATCACTCTCTCGACACCTACTCGTTGCTGCTAAAACACTCATACCCATCTATTGGAAAACCCCCAGAGTCCCAGGAGTTAGGGACTGGTTAAATAGAGTGCAATATATTTTTAAAATGGAGGAAATAGTGGCAATGAAAAAAGAGAATAGCACTTCCTTTAACAAAACTTGGCAACCTTGGCTGGCTTTTTCCCTCTCTTCAGATTACCAATTACTTATGGGCTGAACTACCCTTCCCCAATATTCTCAGAGGAAAAGGAAATAGAAAGGAGAAACAGAATGATTGAGCTATATATGCCTCTATTAGATACACACTTAACTTAAGGAATCGAATCCCAGTGCGATGGTACCCCTCCCCCCCCCTCCTTGTCTTCCATCCCCCTTTACCTTGTACCCTCTTTCACCCTCCCTCTAATACATGATTTATCCAGTGGTATCTTTAGTTTCCACTTTAGCTATTGGGTCTTGCTTTATCTTTTGTTCTACTTGAGATACTTGGTTACAACACAAATGCTACCTAACTGTATCAATGTGTGTATACATACCACTGTTGACGACATTTATAATCCTATGTTAATTGTAAACCTGACTATACTCTCAATAAAACCTTTGATTGTGAAAAAAAATAAAATAAATAGCATTATTTTGGATAAAATGTATCCAAGAGGTCTAGTAATTCTTGTCTAGCAGAATTCAAGAGGGTTAAAGTATTCAGCACTAACGCACGTTTATGTGAAGCTTCCAGTATACCAATACGCTGGGTGAGCACTTTAATGTAATCTAATTTGAGCTCTCGTCGTTTTGCTGCGGCAGCAATGAATATGCCCCAGATGACACATTTATGAGCTTCCCAAGAAATGGGACGAGAGGTGGATATCTCGTCATTTTCTGCGAAAAATTTTTTCAGACTGAGCTCTACTTCTGTTATAACAGTGGAATCCGTGAGTAAGGCGGGGTCAAGTTTCCACATACGGGTTGTGGGGAGAGTTTCGGGAATTAGTAATGTCATAGAGATAGGATGATGATCGGAAAGATACATGGGGTCAATGGAAGCTTTGCAAAGGGACGGGAGATCTGCCTGGGAGATAAACAAGTAGTCGATTCTTGAATATTTACTATGTGGTGGGGAGTAAAAGGTGTAATCTTTACAGTCTGGGTGCAATGTTCGCCATGTATCATGTAAGAGCAGGGAATTGAGTAGACAGTTTTTTAATCGCTTTCAGAGCCGAAAATGGGATGGAGGCAGAGCCATTGGTGTATCAAAGAGGGGATTAAGAGGAATGTTTAAATCTCCCCCTAGGATTAAGGTGCCTTCTTGGAATTCAGCCAAGAGGAGTGCTATCTTTCTGAAAAAAGGTACCTGTCCTTTATTCGGAGCGTATACCGTATATACTCGAGTATAAGCCGAGATTTTCAGCCTCTTTTTTGAGGCTGAAAGTGCCCCCTCGGCTTATACTCGAGTCGCCGCTGTCTGACTGCTCGATCAGCGTATCGAGCAGACAGACGGCGGACATTAATTTTCAAAAGCCGCGCCTCCTTCTCCGCCTCCGCCTGTGATAGGCGGAACACTGAATTTCCCAGCAGTCAGTGTTCCGCCTATCACGGACATCCGCTCATTCTCATACTACGGACGAGTATGAGAGGATGTCTGTGATAGGCGGAACACAGGCTGCTGGGAAATTGAGTGTTCCGCCTATCACAGGCGGAGGCGAAATTTTGAATTATAGAATGGCCGCCGAGAAGAGCGGCGATCCATCGGCACGGGACGGAGGAGACACGGGACGGAGGAGGCACGGCACGGGACGGAGGAGGCACGGGACGGAGGAGGCACGGCACGGGACGGAGGAGGCTCGGGACGACGGCGGCTCGGGACGGAGGCTTGGGACACAGGTAGGCTGGACACACACACAAGGCTGCACGGACACACACACACACACACACACACACACACACACACACACACACACACACACACACACAGGGATGGATGGATGGATGGATGGATACACACACACACACACACACACACACACACAGGGATGGATGGATGGATGGATGGATACACACACACACACACACACACACACACAGGGATGGATGGATGGATACACACACACACACACACACACACACACACACAGGGATGGATGGATGGATGGATACACACACAGGGATGGATGGATGGATGGACACACACACAGGGATGGATGGACGGACACACACACAGGGATGGACGGACACACAGGGATGGACAGCCATGTCTCACCCTCGGCTTATACACGAGTCAATAAGTTTTCCAGTTTTTTGGGGGTAAATTGGGGGCCTCGGCTTATACTCGGGTCGGCCTATACTCGAGTATATACGGTATGTTTGATAGGGTGATTTTCTTTCCCTTACATGTCCCCTTAATAAAAAGGAATCTGCCTTAGTTGTCTGTCTTAGTGTCAGTGATTATAAAAGGACAAGTTTTTCTGATTAATATAGAATCCCGAGAGGTAGAGTGATACGAAATAGGGTAGTGAAAATTTTGAAGGTTAGGAGTGGAACACTCACGAAAGTGCATCTCTTGGACGTATATAATATCAGCTTGATTCTGTTTCATGGTAGAGAGAAGTTGCGATCTTTTTTCTGGCACATTTAGCCCTTTGACATTTAAGGAGATCAGTTTGATATGTACCGGGGTTGATTGGGCGGATTTAGAGGTCATTATGATCTGCTGAGTGGGGGGGCTACGGGACACAAGTATGAGTCTTTCTCACTAATGAGAAAATGGGAGGAGGTATTTCCTAGTAGGAAGGATATGTCTTATGTGAGGGGTCTAAACCTGATCCTGGGATTTGTAACTGTAAAAGTAACACCTATTGATGGCAACAGCCACCGTAGGTATCTTATGTAGTAAGCAGGGATGTGTGCGTTGTAAGGCGGGGCCGAGGTCTACCTCCCTATTATTGGAGGAGATGAAGGCGCAGATGGGGTAAGAGGTGAAGAGTATCTATGCCTTAACCTCCCTGGCGGTATGATTATTTCGGATTTTAGGTGCTGAAAGCGGTACCATTATTTTGAATGGAAATTTGGCGTTTTATATTGTAAGCCTGCAATTCTTAGGAATAACTCACTGAAATCTGTTTAAACCAAAGTCTAGTAGACATCCCGGGTAGGATAAAGTTTGAAACACAAAATCATAAATTATAATATAATAAATAACTGTAAATAATAACAAATAATAATATAATAATAATCATACTTTTTTATTCCAGAAATTTTAGTAAATAATATAATCAAAAACACTGACATTTTTTTTTTGTCAAACAAGGGTGCAATATTGGTAGTCATATTGCTTCAGTAAACGTCTCTGGTATGGAAAATTTTAAAACATGGTACAGAACAAACTCCAACATCACAGTCAGGATAGTAGAACCTTGTTTCTTTTCGAATTTTCCTTCCAGTGTCGTCACGCTTAGAGCAGCAAACGACACACATCCTTGTGGGTGCTGCCTTCTTTTCTGTTGGTGGAACGTGGTCCATAAAGTGCCGACCAGTCAGGGGTTCCGGGTTCACAACGCCAGCAGCACGACGGCCAGATCTGTTTACTGTCGTTGGTGTTTGGTGCCTGAGGAAAATAAGTTCGGCAACTTTCCAAACAAAGTCCGCATGAACAACAGGCTTGTCACAATTTTTTTTTAGAAGAATGAAAGCATTCCACAGGCACTGCTCCAGAAGGTGCCTGAAGATTTTTTTATAATATTTTTTCTGTTGCTTCCTCATGGCTGGGTAAAAAGTCATGGCCTGGTCAGCACGGTCAACACCTCCCATAGTATGGTTGTAGTCCATCACGACTTGGGGCTTCATGATGTCTTTTCCACCTTTTGTTTGTACCATGACAGTAGAGGTGTTGTGAATGGTACTCATTAGGCACACGTCTTTTTTGTCGCGCCATCTCAGTGCCATCATTTTTCCTTTTTGCCAGGCAACTATTTCTCCTGCCTTGAGCTTTTTATTGACAAAGGTTGGTGGCAAGTCACGCCGGTTAGCTCTAACGGTCCCGTATGCATCTGTTTTATGCTGCAAAAGGAACTCATAGAGTTCTGGAGAACTGTAAAAATTGTCTGTGGTTACACAGTGGCCCTGATTCAGCAGCGGTTCAATCAGAGTAAGCACGGAAGCGGTTGCCAGTCCATAGTTACCAAATCTCTCATTGAACTTGGTTCCTTTCCCGGTGTAAAGTATGGAATTCCATATGTACCCAGTGCTGGATTCACAGAGCATGAATGATTTTATTCCAAAACATGCCCTCTTGGACGCAATAAACTGTATCCAGCTGAGTCTTCCTTTGTAGGCCATCAGACTTTCATCGATACTGATGTCTCTGTCGGGTACATAGGTCTTCTGGAAATTTTGCTGGATCATTTGGTAAAGCCACCAAATCTTTTTTAGTTTTGGTGCTGGATGAGAAGTCTCGTCGAATTCCTCATTATTCTCAAAGTGCAAATACTTCATAATAAGGGAAAATTTGTACTCCGACATGACGGTGACAAAAAAAGGAGTTGCTAGCAATTTGTTAGTGGTCCAGTACCACTTCTGCAGGGGTTTACCAACCACTCCCTGTAGAATTATGAGGCCCAGAAACTTCCAGATGTCCTCCTTGGTTACTGGTTCCCACTTTCTGCTCCTTGCAAACCTCTGATGCGTAGCAGCTTGTTGTTCGTGGTACCGATTTGTCTCCATAACAATTTTTTCTATAACCTCATTGGTCAAAAAGAGTTGGAGATATGCCAATGGGTTGTCATCCACATCCACTTTGATACCAGGTGTTCCAGTAAATGGAAATCTTGGGGGCGCTACATGCTCCGTACCGCAATCAATTGAGCACCAAGTCTGCACATCACTGGGCAAAGTCGCAGGATCATCGCTAAAATCGCTTTCCGTGCCTGACGACGAACTTCCCCACGAATCGCTATCACTCACTTCTGCAAGGGATTCTGCACCGCTGTCGCTGTTTTCAAACAGGTCATATGCCACTTTGAGGTAGAGGCGCGCTTTTTTGATGCCATGGTCGCTCTGCAGTTTCCAGACACAAAGTACAGTAAAACTGCAGGCAGGGGCACTGGCTAAAGCAATGGGGGCAAGCTAAGGTCAGTTTTATTTTATTTAGTAATGTAATCCAATAGGATTACAATGTATCAGTGTGTTTGTGGTTTTAACTTTTTGAATTTGGTGCTGGTTCCACCTCCCTGCATCGCTACGCTCGCAGGGAACGGAAGCCAGGGCACACAGTGCATCGGGCGGAAGGTCCGGCCGCCGTACACAGCGGGGATACATCGCGGGATCCCGGAGATAAGGTAAGTTATCTCTTTCTGGATCCAGCGATGCAATCCCGAGTGTGGCTCGGGGTTACCGCTAATGGTACAAAAATCTCACCCCGAGCCACACTCGGGAATACCGTCAGGGGGATTAATTACAGTAGTAGTATCGGAGGAGTGAGGTAGCAGTAAAAGATTCTTGGGGTGGTTTGTGGGGAATGTATCTGTATGGGCATCCAAGATATGAACTCTGGCATACTGTGAGAGGTGTATAATCAACCCTGAAACCTTATTGGGGGAGTGAGCAAAGGTGGCATCCTCAAATCAACTTGAAAACTAAGCAAAAACCCCTATAGACATTTTCTCTGTAACCACGAGAACTGGAGGCTATGAAAGGCCCATATATTAGTCAGAGTCAG
This sequence comes from Lithobates pipiens, assembly GCF_037356315.1. Lineage (NCBI taxonomy): Eukaryota > Metazoa > Chordata > Amphibia > Anura > Ranidae > Lithobates > Lithobates pipiens. The sequence continues at coordinate 243,376,913 of NW_027507748.1, read as the reverse complement.
ATGTAAACCCTCTGTGAGACAAGGACCTCAGGTAAACAATGCATTATCCAGTAACATCTGGGTTTTAACTGTTATAAAAGTTATAAGAGATGCCATAACTTACCAAACGTAGGTGAGGGTCAGGGCGGTAAACAATAACAGCTATTAGAGTTGCAGGTGTATGGCAAACCAACAGCTACAGGGTAGCTATGTTGAACTATTATGTTGAATAGCGCCTATTATTAAAAAGGAGAGAGAATGCTTGGTTATGACTCTCTATTCACGCAAGGGCAAACCAATGGTTGAGACATTGCCTTTGCAGGGGGGGAGCCGGACGGAAAATCCTTATGGCGATGCCATACATCTGCAAACCCCTTAACATATCGAACTTTGCGTAACCAGTCTGGAAACTATTAAGCATAGCCCTGATACCGGTAATGGAAAAGACATATAGAGGTTATGATGAAATACTGATTCAGAGCGGTTGGAAGAAAGGGAGAGTGAGATAAGATGTGGTTGGCCGCTGTAAAAAAAAAAAAAACACGGTCCACTCTCAGGGTGTCTGGCCAAACTTAACCCTTTCGACCGCAGTATTCCCTCATAGGTGCTCAGTTCAGGTGGTCCTTCAGGGTGAACGTGTAGCGTCTCACAAGTGCTAAGGAGTCTTGTGAAAGCTGTCCAATCCATTTAGGAGTTGCTCCTTGTGTGGGGTATGAAGCTCAGATTCAGACATGGCTAGAGATTCAGTAGTAACGTAGATGACTGCGCTTAGCGTAAAACAGGGTATACAGTGAGTAGGGCCATTAAAGAGGTCTTACAAGTGCGATTTGGAGAAAGAGAGGATTCCCAGTGTCGGGTTGGATTCAATCTAGCGATCTCTGCGGGCTCGCCATGGCCATGGTGCAGCTGTCGGGCTATGCATAGTGGTTTGTGAACCACGATGCGGACCCATTTTGGTAGTAGAAGGAGAACGTTGACGTCTAAACTGGGTAGGTTGTACATCCATTTGATCTTCATAGCTGAGGGGTCGCCCCAAGGCATTTGAATTCTGCATACCAATTAGGTACAGCTGTGAATGGTATGTCCAGAGTGCAGAAAAACGTATCCAATTCCTCTGGTGATCTGAGTACAGCCGTTCTGCCCTGATGTGATGCTGACAGGGTGAAAGGGAATTTCCACCAATATGGAATTCCCTTTGCTTGCAGGACTTCAAGTAGGGGGCGAAAATCCCTCCTGTGTTGCAGTGTGATGGCAGATAGGTCTTGATAGATGGAGATCTTGTTGACTTCATAGACTGCTGGACCTTTAATCCTGGCCTGTTGCAATATGTCCTCTTTAAGTCTATAGTCTTTGATAAAACAGATGATGTCCCGCGGGGGATCTGACTCTCTACCCCGTGGCTTCAGCGCTCTGTGAATCCACTCCATTTCTATGGGGACCGAACCATTTCTGTCTAGAAGTTGATTAAAGATGGCGGATACTGTGTCACGCTGTTGGTTATCGACGGTTTCAGGGAGACCTCTTACCCTAAGATTATGTCTTCATCCTCGGTAGTGATGGCCGAACGGTTCGCCCGGCGGTCGTTTCGCGGCGAATTTCCGACATTCGCGGTCCGCACGTTCGAACGCCTTTTTCCGTCGTTCGCCGCGGCGGACTTACGTGTTTAATGTATACAAGAACTTTAACCTTTGGTGACACGTTTATCATGTGATACAGGACAGCCAATTGAGACATGACAGCACATGGACACTTGTACATTCCCCCTAACCTATAAATACACCCGATCCGGTGGCCATTTTACATTCTTTCTTCTGTTAAGATAGGGACAGGTTCCTGTGTGGAGTAGGGAGAGATAAACCACTAGCTATTTGGTACACAAAAGTTCTTTTCAGGACTGGTATAGGTGTTAGGTGTTGATAGGTTTGCTGTGCTGCTGATTCTTGCAGCAGCCTGAGTGTCTTTTGTTAGTTTAGAGAAAGGGAAAGGACGGTGTATGCTACAGGGACAGCCAGATTAGTCTTTCATCATCATCATCATCATCATCATCATTAGCTGTTACTATCAAGGTCCACAAAAGAGCTGTTCCAGTAACCACTAATCGTTCTCTTTTTTTGCCAATTTGTATAGGGACAGGAAGGAAGCAGTGTTGTCAGGCAGTGAGGGTAATTTTAAAGACTTGCTGTTATTATTAGTTCCACAAAGGTTCTTTTCAGGACTGGTATCAGTGGTACAGTAATAGGCTTGTACATGTATAATATTCTTTCTTCCAAATATAGAAAGGATATTATACTTGACTGCTGCCCTTCTGCTGCAGTCTGCTAAACATTCACAACTCACTTGTTCCACAAAAGTTCTTATAAGGACTGGTAACTTGGTATAGGGTGCTACGGTACATAGGCTTGAGTGCGGTACAGTCTGCTGTTCTGTAAGGACCGCTATCGGTCCACAATAGATAGGGTTGACGTGCACCACTGCTGACCGCTGCCCTATACTGCAGCAGTCCTTCAGCGGTATAGGGACTGACGTACAGTCTGCTAATCACTAACACACAACCTGCTTGTTCCACAAAAGTTCTTATAAGGACTGGTAACTTGGTATAGGGTGCTACGGTACATAGGCTTGAGTGCGGTACAGTCTGCTGTTCTGTAAGGACCGCTATCGGTCCACAATAGATAGGGTTGACGTGCACCACTGCTGACCGCTGCCCTATACTGCAGCAGTCCTTCAGCGGTATAGGGACTGACGTACAGTCTGCTAAACACTAATACACAACCTGCTTGGTCCACAAAAGTTCTTATAAGGACTGGTAACTTGGTATAGGGTGCTACGGTACATAGGCTTGAGTGCGGTACAGTCTGCTGTTCTGTAAGGACCGCTATCGGTCCACAATAGATAGGGTTGACGTGCACCACTGCTGACCGCTGCCCTATACTGCAGCAGTCCTTCAGCGGTATAGGGACTGACGTACAGTCTGCTAAACACTAATACACAACCTGCTTGGTCCACAAAAGTTCTTATAAGGACTGGTAACTTGGTATAGGGTGCTACGGTACATAGGCTTGAGTGCGGTACAGTCTGCTGTTCTGTAAGGACCGCTATCGGTCCACAATAGATAGGGTTGACGTGCACCACTGCTGACCGCTCACCTATACTGCAGCAGTCCTTCAGCGGTATAGGGACTGACGTACAGTCTGCTAATCACTAACACACAACCTGCTTGTTCCACAAAAGTTCTTATAAGGACTGGTAACTTGGTATAGGGTGCTACGGTACATAGGCTTGAGTGCGGTACAGTCTGCTGTTCTGTAAGGACCGCTATCGGTCCACAATAGATAGGGTTGACGTGCACCACTGCTGACCGCTGCCCTATACTGCAGCAGTCCTTCAGCGGTATAGGGACTGACGTACAGTCTGCTAATCACTAACACACAACCTGCTTGTTCCACAAAAGTTCTTATAAGGACTGGTAACTTGGTATAGGGTGCTACGGTACATAGGCTTGAGTGCGGTACAGTCTGCTGTTCTGTAAGGACCGCTATCGGTCCACAATAGATAGGGTTGACGTGCACCACTGCTGACCGCTGCCCTATACTGCAGCAGTCCTTCAGCGGTATAGGGACTGACGTACAGTCTGCTAAACACTAATACACAACCTGCTTGGTCCACAAAAGTTCTTATAAGGACTGGTAACTTGGTATAGGGTGCTACGGTACATAGGCTTGAGTGCGGTACAGTCTGCTGTTCTGTAAGGACCGCTATCGGTCCACAATAGATAGGGTTGACGTGCACCACTGCTGACCGCTGCCCTATACTGCAGCAGTCCTTCAGCGGTATAGGGACTGACGTACAGTCTGCTAAACACTAATACACAACCTGCTTGGTCCACAAAAGTTCTTATAAGGACTGGTAACTTGGTATAGGGTGCTACGGTACATAGGCTTGAGTGCGGTACAGTCTGCTGTTCTGTAAGGACCGCTATCGGTCCACAATAGATAGGGTTGACGTGCACCACTGCTGACCGCTCACCTATACTGCAGCAGTCCTTCAGCGGTATAGGGACTGACGTACAGTCTGCTAATCACTAACACACAACCTGCTTGTTCCACAAAAGTTCTTATAAGGACTGGTAACTTGGTATAGGGTGCTACGGTACATAGGCTTGAGTGCGGTACAGTCTGCTGTTCTGTAAGGACCGCTATCGGTCCACAATAGATAGGGTTGACGTGCACCACTGCTGACCGCTGCCCTATACTGCAGCAGTCCTTCAGCGGTATAGGGACTGACGTACAGTCTGCTAATCACTAACACACAACCTGCTTGTTCCACAAAAGTTCTTATAAGGACTGGTAACTTGGTATAGGGTGCTACGGTACATAGGCTTGAGTGCGGTACAGTCTGCTGTTCTGTAAGGACCGCTATCGGTCCACAATAGATAGGGTTGACGTGCACCACTGCTGACCGCTGCCCTATACTGCAGCAGTCCTTCAGCGGTATAGGGACTGACGTACAGTCTGCTAAACACTAATACACAACCTGCTTGGTCCACAAAAGTTCTTATAAGGACTGGTAACTTGGTATAGGGTGCTACGGTACATAGGCTTGAGTGCGGTACAGTCTGCTGTTCTGTAAGGACCGCTATCGGTCCACAATAGATAGGGTTGACGTGCACCACTGCTGACCGCTCACCTATACTGCAGCAGTCCTTCAGCGGTATAGGGACTGACGTACAGTCTGCTAAACACTAATACACAACCTGCTTGTTCCACAAAAGTTCTTATAAGGACTGGTAACTTGGTATAGGGTGCTACGGTACATAGGCTTGAGTGCGGTACAGTCTGCTGTTCTGTAAGGACCGCTATCGGTCCACAATAGATAGGGTTGACGTGCACCACTGCTGACCGCTGCCCTATACTGCAGCAGTCCTTCAGCGGTATAGGGACTGACGTACAGTCTGCTAAACACTAATACACAACCTGCTTGGTCCACAAAAGTTCTTATAAGGACTGGTAACTTGGTATAGGGTGCTACGGTACATAGGCTTGAGTGCGGTACAGTCTGCTGTTCTGTAAGGACCGCTATCGGTCCACAATAGATAGGGTTGACGTGCACCACTGCTGACCGCTCACCTATACTGCAGCAGTCCTTCAGCGGTATAGGGACTGACGTACAGTCTGCTAATCACTAACACACAACCTGCTTGTTCCACAAAAGTTCTTATAAGGACTGGTAACTTGGTATAGGGTGCTACGGTACATAGGCTTGAGTGCGGTACAGTCTGCTGTTCTGTAAGGACCGCTATCGGTCCACAATAGATAGGGTTGACGTGCACCACTGCTGACCGCTCACCTATACTGCAGCAGTCCTTCAGCGGTATAGGGACTGACGTACAGTCTGCTAAACACTAATACACAACCTGCTTGGTCCACAAAAGTTCTTATAAGGACTGGTAACTTGGTATAGGGTGCTACGGTACATAGGCTTGAGTGCGGTACAGTCTGCTGTTCTGTAAGGACCGCTATAGGTCCACAATAGATAGGGTTGACGTGCACCACTGCTGACCGCTCACCTATACTGCAGCAGTCCTTCAGCGGTATAGGGACTAAGAGTTTTGTCACAGGGTCATTTAAAAAATGACATGCAGAGGAAGAGGCAGGCCCTTCCGCAGGGGTGGTAGGGGTAGGGCAGGAGCAACAGGCTTGAGCCAAAGTGGGAAGTTGCAGAAGGTGCGTTCAATTACTTTAAAGGATGCACCAGACTTGGTTGAGTGGCTCGCTCAGCCTTACTCTTCTGCACCCTCCTCATCCTCTCGATCTGCACCCTCTTCTTCACTCTCTGCTATGTGCACCCCCAAAGACACTACCACCAACAACACGACCACCACCACCACCACCACATACCTTCCGCTTGAGTCACTGGAATTATTTTCCGATCCATATCAAGAGGACATTTCTGATGCGCAGCCACTCTTGGTATTGGATCAGGAAGAGGAGGTAGCAACAAGCGCTACTCAGCAGTCTGACGCCAGTACCCAGATCAGCCCAAGGAGGAGGTTGGTCCCCGGTGTTGCTGCCTACTCCGAGATCTCTACTTATAGCGGTGGGGAAGGTGACGTTGATGATGACGTGTCTAGTGATGTCACGTGGGTGCCCACAAGAGAGGAAGAGGAGGGGAGTTCAGAGGGAGATATGGACCAGCAGATAGGGAGGAGAAGCAGCAATGACTTACATTGCACAGCAGGGACAAAGCAGACTGCAAATGTATCAGGAGCGAGTCATCGACCATGTACGGTCACATCTGGCGCTCCCAGGACACCGGCACATGGCTCCGCAGTGTGGGCTTTTTTTAACGTGTCCGCTGCTGACAATAGCGTTGCCATCTGCAATCTTTGCAGTCAACGCGTTAGTCGCGGTAAGCCCAATACTCACCTAGGGACGACCGCCTTAAGAAGGCACATGAGCAGCCATCACCGAGCCCAGTGGGAGCAACGGAACACACAAAGCCACACTGCAGGCTCTCACCGTCCAGCCTCGTCTTCTACTTCTCCTTCTCCTCTCTCCTCACAATTGTCCTCCACTCCACCTTCCATCACGCCAAGCTCACATTTTTCTGCAAAAAGGCAGGCTTCCGTGGGCCTAATGTTTGAGCGTAAAAAAATGATGATGCCGGATAACCCTCTTGCCCAACGGTTGGCGGCTGGCTTGTCAGAACTCATAGCCCGCCAACTACTGCCATATAAACTGGTGGACTCGGAGGCCTTTCGCAAATTTGTGGCCATTGGAACACCACAATGGAAGGTCCCAGGAAGGAAGTATTTCTCAGAGAAGGGCATCCCAGAGCTATATGGCCATGTTCAGCGGCAAGTGAATGTATCTCTGGCACACAGTGTCGGTGCCAAGATACATCTGACCACAGACACGTGGTCTAGCAAACACGGGCAGGGAAGGTATATCAGTTTTACTGCCCACTGGGTGAACCTTCTGACGGCCGTCAAGCATGTAACCCGTGGCACCCGTGTAGATTTGGTTTTACCGCCACGGATTGCATGCAGGCCTGACTCTTCTTCTCCTCCTCCTACTCCATCCTCCTCCCTCTCCTCCTCAGCTGCCTCCTCCTTTTCCGCTGCTAGCGTCTCTTCCACTGCACCGCCCAAGCTCCCCAGAACCTATTCCACATGCCAGGTGAGACGTTGCCATGCCGTGCTGCGTCTGTTGTGCCTGGAAGCAAAGAGCCACACTGGCCCGGCACTCCTTTCAGCTTTGCGTTCACAGGCAGATGAGTGGCTAACACCGCTCAATTTGACAGTTGGTAAAGTGGTGTGTGACAACGGTGCCAATCTGCTTAGCGCATTGAAACAGGGCAAAATCACGCACGTGCCGTGCATGGCACACGTCTTAAACTTGGTCGTGCAGCGATTCCTTGTCAAATACCCTGGGGTCCAGGACATCTTGCGGCAGGCAAGGAAAATCTCGGCCCATTTCAGAAGATCTTACACGGCCATGGCTCGCCTTGCTGACATTCAGCGGCGACACCATCTGCCGGTCAGACGTCTTATTTGCGATTGCCCGACGCGATGGAACTCAACCTTCTATATGCTTGATAGGCTGCTCCAGCAGAAACGTGCAGTTAACGTCTACCTGTATGAACTCTGCGAAAGAAACGGTTCTGGGGAGCTGGGTTTTTTTTCACCGCGCCAGTGGCTGCTCATGCGCGACACATGCAGACTTCTGCGGCCATTTGAGGAGATCACCAAACTGGTCAGTCGCAGCCATGGCGCCATCAGTGACATGGTACCTTATGCCTTCTTTCTGGAGCGTGCATTGCGTCGTGTCATTGATCAGGCTGTGGAGGAGCAGGAGCGGGAAGATGAGGAAGTCGCAATGCTGGATGAATTCCCAGGGGGGGCTACTCTATCTGAGACAAGTCAACAACAGGAGTCTGATGAGGAGTCAGAGGAGGATGGTGCCGGGGCGGATGAGCAGGAGCAAGAAGAGCATGCTTTAAACCTTTCTGGGATCCCTGTTGTGCGAGGATGGGGAGAGGAGAATGAAGAGGACGACATTATCCTGGATGATGAGCAGGAGCCAGGCCACCACACCGCTTCCACTTTAGTGCAAATGGGGGCCTTCATGCTCCAGTGTTTTAATAGGGACCCCCGTATAAAAAGCATGAGGGTCAAGGACCAGTACTGGGTGGCAACGTACTTAGACCCCCGGTACAAACACAAAATGGCGGAAATGTTACCGCCGTCGCAGAGGGCTGTCAGAATGCAGCACTTCCAGGCCTTGCTTCGAGAAATGCTGCATTCTGCTTTTGCGTGCGCTGGCAGAGGAGCAATTCCCACTCCCAGAGAAGGATTTGCGGGTACCAATCCAACAGCGCCTGCAAGAAGAGGCCGGTTTGAAGATGTGTTGGTGACTTCGGATATGAGGTCATTCTTTCAGCCGACCCATCGACAGGTGTCATCCGGATCCAGCATCAGGGAACGCCTAGACCGTCAGGTGTCCGACTACATTGGGTTAACGGCCGATGTGGACGCTCTGAGGAGTGATGAACCCCTAGACTACTGGGTGGGCAGGCTTGACCTCTGGCCAGAGCTTGCCCAATTTGCAATCGAACTGTTGGCTTGCCCCTCATCCAGTGTCCTGTCCGAAAGGACGTTCAGCGCAGCAGGGGGGATTGTGACCGATAAGCGTACTCGCCTAGCTCACCACAGTGTTAACTACCTCACATTTCTAAAAATGAATGAGGCATGGATCTCGGAGGAATTCAACACATGTGACCAGTAGACCATGTATATGTCTATAAACTATTTTTTTAATCAAGCACACAGACCTTCTTAATTCATTTGGCTCACTTCCTTGACCCAAAAAAGCACACCGTACTATATGCCCCTACCCTCCTCTTTGAAGAGGTTGAGCGGTGTCATATTTCTACTGGGGCTGCTTATGATATCCCTGTGCTGTGCTGACTTCCTCCTGGGGGTTCTTATTATGAAGGGATCACACTATCCCTGTGCTGTGCTGACTTCCTCCTGGGGGTTCTTATTATGAGGGGATCACACCATCCCTGTGCTGTGCTGACTTCCTCCTGGGGCTGCTTACGGTGCTGCTGTCAGTGCTGTATGTCACGGTGCTGCTGTCAGCGCTGTATGTCACGGTGCTGCTGTCAGCGCTGTATGTCACGGTGCTGCTGTCAGCGCTGTATGTCACGGTGCTGCTGTCAGCGCTGTATGTCACGGTGCTGCTGTCAGCGCTGTATGTCACGGTGCTGCTGTCAGCGCTGTATGTCACGGTGCTGCTGTCAGCGCTGTATGTCACGGTGCTGCTGTCAGCGCTGTATGTCACGGTGCTGCTGTCAGCGCTGTATGTCACGGTGCTGCTGTCAGCGCTGTATGTCACGGTGCTGCTGTCAGCGCTGTATGTCACGGTGCTGCTGTCAGTGCTCTGTATTACGGTGCTGCTGTCAGATGCCTCTATCACGGTGCATGTGTCATTCCGGTATGTCACGCTGCTGGTGATCATCTCCTGCACCCTCTTCTTTGCCTACCCTGGTCCCTGACCTTCCCTCTCCTCCATTGCCTTCATTAGCTCCATAGTCCTGAATTGTTAGAACAATTTCCCAAATAAAATAAAAATGCTTGTAGTTATCGATCCCAAATTCACCTCATACATGTATTATGTCATTGTCCAGATGGTGGGACTACGTTTTACCCCCTAATAATTACCACGTGGCCGCAAATTCGACATGAAGGTTTGCAAAGTTCGCCTCCCATTGAAGTCAATGGGGCCCGCGGCGAACGGTCGGTTTCGCGAACGTTTGGGTCCGTTCGCATTTCGCGTTCGCGAAACGTCCCGTCGGAAGTTCGTCCATCACTAATCCTCGGTTATCGAGGTCCTCCACATGTCGTTGAATTTCTCTTAGCTGCAGGCTTTGGGTCTCCGCTGTGCTTGTCAATTTTCTAATGGAAATCTGTTGCTGGGCAGATTTCTACTCCACGTCCCTCACTCTTCCCGCTATGGCCTGCAACTCCTGCCTCAGATCCGAGATGGCCGTGGATAGCGTGTCTTTTATATCAGAGGCTACAGCCTGGAGGTCTTGCAAGGTAGGTTGTTGAGACGGCTGTGGCTGAGGTGAGGGCTGCTGAGATGTGAGCTGACTGAGGATTGGCTCTGAACGCTGCGTGGTAGTCGGCGCCAGGATGATTTCATTTCCCTGTTGTGAGGAGACTTGCACTTGCACTGAGGTCACCATATTAGATCTATTGGTCCGGAATATCTCCAGTATCCGCTGGTCGATAGGGCCTCGGTTTCCCCTGGGAGATCTCGAGCGTGAGGTTTAGGATGTTCTGGAGGCAGTCCCCATGCTCCGGATCACTAAAAACTCGAAAGAGATCCCTGTAGAGCAGAATTAAGGCTGTGTTCCGAAGGAGAAGGAGAGTTAAGCAGCCATCTTCCCTCACGGCCGGCCACGCCCCCGGTTTATATATATATATATATATATATATATATATATATATATATATATATATATATATATATATATATATATTATTTTATTTTTTTTATACTTTTTATTTATTTATTTTTTTACACTTTTTTTTTGAACTGTAAGAACTGTAACGGTTCGGGTCTCTCAAAATGCAATGGCATCTTGGGAGACCCTATGTTAGTGTGTCCTAGCCTGTGAAATGCTGTACCTTACGCTAAAACTTCACTAGTGTGTGGTAGCGTTCAAAACATTCACCAATGCAATTTTTTTTTTGCCAGGACAGCGTGGACAATAACAACGGGTGTCACGCCTATATCCGCGCATGGTACAGACACAACATCTTCTTTGGGGGGTTCGTAGGGTAGGGGTACTCTCGAGGACATACGGAAAATGCCTCTCATGCAGCCGGCTTACTGCATTTGGAGGTGCAGAACCGTCTGGATACAGAAGGTCTGTGACAATCTCTCTCTGGAAAAAAAGAAAGAATAAAGTTCCATCTGAAGCTCTGTATAGCACATGAGTGTTCAGCAAAGCCAATTGAAATAAGTAAACAGACACTTTTTTGTACCAGCGCCTGGCCTTACGGGCAACTAGATACGGCGCCAACAACTGGTCATTGAGGTCCACCCCTCCCATATTTTTGTTATATTCGTGGACACAGAGGGGTTTCTCCACAATACCAGTCGCCCTAGGAATTTGGACCGTCGTATCTGCATGAAGGGAGGTAAGAACGAAAACATTCACAACAGTGGCACGCTTGTGTAATAAGTGTCCACGTACAAGTGGTACCCCTTTCCGAATAAGGGTGACACCAGGTTCCACACTATCTTCCTATGTAGCTGACCTAATTGATATCACCCGTTGGGTGATCAGGGGGTTAAACCTTTAATGGGTAATAAATGGCAGGTGACCTGATGCTATAAAAAGCGAACTAACTAACTAGCGTCACCCGTAACACTTATACGGTGATCACTGGTGAAAGGGTTAACTAGGGGCAATCAGGGGGTTAAAACCTTTATTAGGTAGTATATGGGGGTACCTGACACTATATAAAAACCTGACAGGGAACCTAAATAACTAAATAACGAAATGGCTAACCAGCGTCACCAGTGACACTTATATGGTGATCACTGGTGAAAGGGTTAACTCTAGGGGCAATCAGGGGGTTAAAACCGTTATTAGGTTATAATATGGGGGTACCTAACACTATAAAAACCTGGCGGTGAACCTAAAAAATAACTAGCTACCTAGCGGCACCAGTGACACAAATGCAGCGATCAGAAAAACAATCGCTTAGTGACACTAGCAAAAGGGGGTGAAAGGGTTAACTGGGGCAATCAAGGGGTTAAACCTTTATTAGGGGGGTAGGTAGGGGGCTACCCTGGACCTAAAGGGACCTAACACTAACTGCCCTGACACTTTTTACAGTCACAACTGACACTAAATGCAGTGATCAGTAAATTCGGTGCCATTGTGCCGACATATAATTACATGCCGGCAGTCCTTAAGTGGTTAAGGGCAGCGCACCGACTGAATCACACCACAGAGATCCGCCTGTGCGGGGCACTGCCTCTGAAGAACCAAAAGAGCCAAAAGTTCTTTGGTGTGGGCCTTTTTTTGAGACAAGTGCATGAGATCGCACTGCTGCTATTTGCAACATATGTTTCAAGCGTATCTCGCGTGGCCAAAACATCAGCCTCTTGGGCACCACATGCTTGACCAGACATATGTTAACCTGCCATGCAGCTGGTTGGCAAGCGTACCCTAAAGACCCACACCAAAGAACAAAGCAGACCTCTCCTTGCTCCTCATCAACTGGGATCTCCAACCTAACTATACCTTCAGTCCTCTCTGAAACCTGTACTGAGAGGAATGAAGATGTAGAATTAGGTGTGTCACAGCCAAGTACCTGCGGGCATTCTGCTAGCAGTACACCGACGTTCGATTGTACCAGGCAAATTTCCATGCCTCGCTGGACAGGGCCGTCAGTGGTAAGGTGCATATTAACGCTGGCTCATGGTCCAGCAGGCATGGCCAGGGACGTTACCTATCTTTCACGGAGCATTGGGTCACTCTTCTGGCAGCTGGGAAGGATGCAGGACAAGGTGCAGTAGTGCTGGAGGTTGTTCCGCCACCACGCCTCCAAAATGCTACTACTGGTTGTGACACACCTCTCTCCTCCAACCCCTCCTCTTCTTCTTCCTCCATGGCCTCTTCCTGCGCTTTGTCCTCAGAACCAGCGGTGCTCCATAGGCATTCAAGGGGCTACGCAAGTACGCAGGCAAAAAGATGCCATGCCGTGCTTGCACTGGTGTGTTCGGGGTTACAGGAGTCACACTGGGGCAGATATTTTGTCAGCTCTGCAGGGACAGGCTGAGAGGTGGTTGACGCCATGCCAGCTTAAGCCAGGAATGGTGGTTTGCGACAATGGCACAAACCTCCTCTCCGCCCTCCGACAGGGAAAACTGACCCATGTGCCCGGTGTGGCTTACGTCCTTAACCTAGTGGTGCAGTGGTTCTTGGGTAGGTACCCTGGCTTACAGGATGTCCTGAGGCAAGCCAGGAAAGTCTGTGTGCATTTCCACCAATCATATAATGCCAGTGCTCGGCTGGCTGAGCTCCAAATGGAGTTGAACCTGCCCAAGAACCGCCTTATGTGTGACATGCCCACCAGGTGGAACTCAAAGTTAGCCATGCTGCAGCAGCTGCACACACAGCAGAGGGCCATCAATGAGTACCTGTGCGACTACGGCACCAGGACAGGGTCAGGGGAGCTTGGTTTTTTTCACCACGCCAGTGGGGCATGATCAGGGATGCATGCACTATCCTGTCACCATTTGAGGAGGCCACGAGGATGGTGAGCAGTGACAGTGCATGCATCAGTGACACTGTACCTCTTGTCCACCTGTTGGAGCATGTGCTGCGTGGAATAATGGACAGGGCACTTGAGGCAGAACAGAGGCAGGAAGAGGAGGACTTCCTTGCCTCTCGAGGCCCCCTTTACCAAGACATTGTTCCTGCTGTCCCGCCCATCACACAGGAAGAAGACGAGGAGGAGGAGGATTGTGTCAGCATGGAGGTGGAGCCTGGCACTCAGCATCAGCAGTCTTTTAGGGATGATTTACAGTCCCAAGAAACCCGTGGACTTGTACGTGGCTGGAAGGAGGTGGCTGTGGATCATGTCGTCCTTAGTAACCCAGAGGAATCCGGACCAAATGACTCAGCTAACCTACGCTGCATGGCTTCCCTGATCCTGCAAAGCCTGCGGAAGGATCCTCGTATTCTTCGGATCAAGGAGAGAGATCATTACTGGCTGGCAACTCACCTTGATCCATGGTACAAGGGTAAGATTTCAGACCTTATCTTGCCGTCAGAGGGAGCAGAGGATGAGACATCTCCGGGAGGCCTTGCAGAAAGGTCTGTGTAATGCGTTCCCAGAGACTGGGAGGTTACAACGGTCCTTGGCAACGTGTTGCTGAGGCTTCGGTCAGTCATAGAAGGAGCTGTGGAGAAGGTGGCCATCTGACCGATGCGTTCAGACAATTTTTTAGTCCGCAGCCCCAAGGTATGATCGGTTACAGCAACCATGCAGAGATGGTGTCTATCATTTCAAACAGATGCAGTACACCGGAATACACGCCGATCAGATCCTCTCACGTTCATGTCCTCTGGTCGGTGTCTATTCCGGTGTACTGCATCTGTTTGAAATGATAGACACCATCTCTGCATGGTCTACCTGGCTGTATTTGGGAGCCAGCCACTTGGCATTATTGAAGCGATCATTTGGATTCCGCTCTTTACCTGTGCAGTACATATCTATAGATACAAGGTATTCAACCACTAGCGCCACCTCCAGAGGAATTTGGGAGTTTTTATTGCACCCCAGAAAAAGCGTCATTGGAACGCAAAACATGTCGGGCAAAGTTTTGGGATGCTATATCAGCACATCATTTTAGTGAATATATACCTGAATGTCTATCCTATTTGGGTTATATGTAGCCTAGTATTACACTATGCTGCATTGTGATGTTATTGCTGATGTAGATCCCAGTGAATGTATATAATCTCTGTTCATGGCTTTTAACCTCGTTTTTGTATATTTTCTTTTTTGAATAAATTTATAAAATTAGCTTATTGTATTCTAGTTTATACTGGTGCCTCTAAAGTCCTCAAGTCCCATTTTGCTTTTTAAGTTTTGTACCCATCATGGATGATGGCACCATCCCCAAGTAATTATATCGAGATATCCACTTCTAGAGAGAATAAAAAGAAGAGTTCCCCTTGGGGTTTTCAGGCAGCAAGTGGATTTAGAAGCCTTACTAGCCGAGACAAATCAATTTAGTCTGAATCCTAGATTAAGGTTTAAAAAACCTTCATCTAAAGCCGCGTACACACGTAGCGGTATGTCCGACGTACTTAGTCTGGCGGACTTCCCGCCATACTTCCGTCTGACTTTCCAAACGGGCTACTTGCCCACACACGGCACTTTTTGAGCGGACTAATACGGCGTACTAAGTCCGCCGTACTATCCGCCCTACTTTTGAAATGAACGGACTCGTCCACACACGCAGAGGAAAGTCCGCTCATGTTGAGCGCGTCTCCAGGTAGGCGGGGCCCGCGAAGGAGACGTCGCTGGCCCCGCCGCCTGGTATGGACTTAAAGGGGAACCCCAACGCCGAAAAAAAACGGCGTGGGGGTCCCCACCAAAGTCCACATCAGACCCTTGTCTGAGCACGCTACCCGGCCGGCCAGGAAAGGGGGGCGAGCGAGCGCCCCCCTCCTGAGCCGTACCAGGCCGCGTGCCCTAAACATGGGGGGTGCCTTGGGGAAGGGGGGGCCGCGAGGCCCCCCCACCCCAAAGCACCTTGTCCCCATGTTGATGAGGACAAGGGCCTCTTCCTGACAACCCTGGCCGTTGGTTGTCGGGGTCTGCGGGCGGGGGGCTTATCGGAATCCGGGAGCCCCCTTTAATAAGGGGGCCCCCGGATACCGGCCCCCCACTCTGTAAAATAAAAGTACAAAAAAAAACACAACACATGAGATAAAATACTTTATTGCACAGCTCCGGGGGTCTTCCGTCTTCGGGGGTCTTATCGCCGGACTCCTCCGCTATCTTCTTGTAGCTCTTTTGCTAGCGGAGGAGCCCGGCTTTCTTCCTCGCCGCCGGCCTCTTCTTCCGACTTCGGGGGTCTTGTCCCCCTCTTCGGTTCTTCTGCCGGGCCACCGCGCCTTCTTATAGCTCTTTTACAGGCGGTGGCCCGGTCTTCTGTCGCCGCCGCCGCCGCTTTCCGTTCTTCTTCTTCTCCAGGAGATGTTGACTCGACGATCTCTCCAGCCACAATGCCAGGGACGGGCTGCGCTGCCACTTATATAGGGACAAGGGGCGGTGTCACATGGCTTTATGTCACATGGGTTGGTGTCACATGGTGACCCCGCCCCCTTACGATGTCACAGTCCCCATGTGACATCAACCCATGTGACCAACCCATGTGACATAAAGCCATGTGACACCGCCCCTTGTCCCTATATAAGTGGCAGCGCAGCGCGTCCCTGGCATTGCGGCCGGAGAGATCGTCGAGTCAACATCTCCTGGAGAAGAAGAAAAAGAAGAAGAAGAAGAACGGAAGGCGGCGGCGGCGGCGGTGACAGAAGACCGGGCCACCGCCTGTAGAAGAGCTATAAAAGAGCTATAAGAAGGCGCGGTGGCCCGGCAGAAGAACCGAAGAGGGGGACAAGACCCCCGAAGTCGGAAGAAGAGGCCGGCGGCGAGGAAGAAAGCCGGAAGATAGCGGAGGAGTCCGGCGAGAAGACCCCCGAAGACGGAAGACCCCCGGAGCTGTGCAATAAAGTATTTTATCTCGTGTGTTGTGTTTTTTTTGTACTTTTATTTTACAGGTGAATGGGTAGGGGTACATTGTACCCCATACTCATTCACATAGGGTGGGGGGCCGGTATCCGGGGGCCCCCTTATTAAAGGGGGCTCCCGGATTCCGATAAGCCCCCCGCCCGCAGACCCCGACAACCAACGGCCAGGGTTGTCGGGAAGAGGCCCTTGTCCTCATCAACATGGGGACAAGGTGCTTTGGGGTGGGGGGGGCCGCGCGGCCCCCCTTCCCCAAGGCACCCCCCATGTTGAGGGCACGCGGCCTGGTACGGCTCAGGGGGGGGGGCGCTTGCTCGCCCCCCCTTTCCTGGCCGGCCGGGTAGCGTGCTCGGACAAGGGTCTGTTGTGGACTTGGGGGGACCCCCACGCCGATTTTTTTCGGTGTTGGAGTTCCCCTTTAACTCCATACGTCTCCTTCGCGGGCCCCGCCTACCTGGAGACCCGCTCGAAATGAGCGGACTTTTCTCCGGGCGGGAAAAGTCCGCTCATTTCAAAAGTACGGCGGACTGGCATACACACGGCCGGATTGTCCGCCGAAATGCGAGTCCGGCGGGAAGATTGGTGTGCAACACGGATTGTTTGGCGGACTTGAGTTTGCCGGACTTTTCCACCGGATTGTTTGATCATGTGTATGTGGCATAAGTTTCCTCCTTTAAATACTAACTCTAGTGTACATATTTTCGTTAAACAAGTGTTAAGAGACATTGCGAAAATCCCGCGTAGTCGAGGTACAGTAAAAAATGTATCTGACAATGAAAATAAGGCATTACGTACATTATCATCTAAAAAGACTGTTACAATTAAACCATCGGACAAGGGCGGCAATGTGGTGCTGATGGACAGCGCCGCATATCGCTCTATGTGCCGACGAATTCTTGACAACAAAGAATGGTATAAAATTACACAAATAAGATACATAGAAAAATCATATTGCGTATTCTATGACTTAATAGATACAGCATACAAAGAAGCTGTTATTGATAAACAGCTACACGAATATATCCGAACAAAATATCCCAAAATGCCAGTTTTCTATAGTATTCCCAAAGTACACAAGGGTTTGGGCGATCTTACGGGACACCCTATAGTGTCTGGCAATGGAAGTATTTCCGAAAATCTGAGCAGAGTTATAGATGCATATCTGCAACCGTATGTAAGAGCCTTACCATCCTTTGTTAAGGACACTATTCACTTTCTGCAAATAATTAAAACACTCAAACTACCGGCTCAGGTACTTCTTGTTACCATCGATGTGGAATCGTTGTACTGTTCCATCCCGCACAATATGTGCCTTTCTTCCATTCATGATGTTTTGAGTCGTAATCCTTATCAGAATGGGTCATTCAATACATTTATTTTGAATGGCCTAGACTACATTTTAAATAACAACTATTTTTCCTTTGATGGTTCCCACTTCCTCCAGGTACAGGGCGTAGCGATGGGGACATGTTGTTCCCCATCCTACGCCAATCTGTACCTGGGGGAGTGGGAAAGATCTCTCTCCAGCGATGAGGGCCTCGTTGGGTACCTGGGCCAGGTGTTTATCTGGCTCAGGTACATCGATGACATCTTTATCGTTTGGAGCGGCTCAAGGGAAGCTCTTTTTGAGTTTTTTGATTTACTCAATATCAACAAGTTTAATTTAAAATTTACTTTAAACTATGATGTCAAATCTGTGACATTCTTGGATGTCAAGATTGAATTGGTCAGGAAATCTTTCTACTACTTTGTACAGAAAAACCACTGCTGGCAATACTATATTACACGCAGATAGCTTCCACCCTCGCCCCCTAATAAACTCTATACCGTATGGACAATACCTTTCGCTTGAGAAGAAATTGTTCCAGTGAGGTATCGTTTAAAAGTGAGGCTGACAATCTTCAAAGTCGTCTACTCGCTTGCGGCTATAGTCACAAATGCCTTCGTCGGGCGTATAATTCAACTATTGGGCAAACCAGAGATTCCTTACTATTAAAATCTTCCAAAAGTGGTAAAAATCAAAAAGATGAGAAGACACGCATTATAACACGTTTTTCTGTACAGCATAAAGAGATCAATACCATAATTAAGAGACATTGGTCTATTCTAAGAGATGAGGAGACAGTGAGGCATTTTGTGTCTCCTTTTCCCTTAATCACGTTTAAACGAGCCACGTCCCTAAAGGACAGGCTGGTAAGGAGTGAGTTTACAGATTCGACTAATAAAAAACATTGCACAACTTTGGGCACCTTTCCATGTGGCAGTTGTGCACACTGTCCACTAATAAGAAAAGATAGAATATTTAAGTTACCTAATGGCCGAATTTATCGACCTAAACATTTTGTCAACTGCCAGACCTGTGGAGTCGTATATTTGATGGCTTGTGAGTGTGGGGCCTACTATGTAGGAAAGACCAAACAAAAATTCTGGTGTAGAATTTCTAAACACGCATATAGTATGTAAATTGGCAACATCTACCTTCCCCTTGGCAGACATGCGGTCACATATCACGATTATATTATGCCAAAAATTCTCTTTGCTGCCTTAGATAGGGTACACATTCCCAAACGAGGCGGTGATTGGAACAAGACATTGCTACAAATTGAACAAAAGTGGATACATTCACTTCAGGCCACACAATATCCGGGCCTCAATGAGGCAATCTCGTTTGCACCTTTTCTAAAAGGTTATACTTCAGGCCAAACGAGTTAATGTAGTAAATCAGTTGATAAATGCCAGTGAGGGCAAAGAAATATAAAATAAATCCCACTATTGTTACAGTGTGGATTCAGTCACTGTCTCTCTGCTTTCCCTTTCTCCCCTCCCTTCCCTCATCTCATCCTTTGTCCCGGCCCTCTCCCTACCCTTCGTTTCCCTCTCTCCCTGGATCGTAACTGAATTATTATTAATCCATACCATAGCATGAAGCAGTGAAACAATAATGGTGGTATTTATTATTCCGACAATACTATGTATCACTAGCAATAGCTATATTGTATTATTGATGTACTGTCACTTTATGTAATTCTCCTTGGGCATTATGGACCTATTGTTCTGATTGAGGTTGGACAATGTCGGGGGTTTCGCTGGCTTCCCGGCACGGGGAGAGGACGTTGGAGCACTTTTTTATTGCTTCCCGTCCCCGATCTCCCTAGGCTAGTTTGGGCTGGGGGTGGTAAATCCCGTGCCAGCGGCATTCCGTGATCGCCGCCGGACGTCGCGGTCTGCGCAGTGCGCCTGCGCGGGCTCTCCCCGGGTCCTATGGGGGTCTTGCACTGTGCAGGCACGTGCGCATCATCGCGACGTCATGCGGGTTGCGTCGGAGATGACGGGAATTCCGGGGCATTATGTGCCTTCCGGAACGCCAAGGAATTGACAGGAGCCATACATATGGCTCTGATGGTTGAGAGCAGCAGATGGGTGGAGAGTTGACACACCCCTAAATAGGAGGAGAATCCCACCTGTATCTAATCTAACAAACAAGTAAGTGCTATAAATAAGGTGTAATAGCCAGGACCTTTTCATTTGAGTCCTGGAACACCATTGAAACAGATCATTGAAACAGGTATGGAGTATGTTGAAGAGAGATATCTCTCTTTTCTAGGGATGAGCCGAACACCCCCCTGTTCGGTTCGCACCAGAACCTGCGAACAGACCTAAACTTCGTGTGAACTTTAGAACCCTATTAAAGTCTATGGGACTCGAACGTTCACAATCTAAAGTGCTCATTTTAAAGGGTAATATGCAGGTTACTGTCCTAAAAAGTGTTTGGGGACCTGGGTCCTGCCCCATGGGACATGGATCAATGCAAAAAAAAGTTTTAAAAACGGCCGTTTTTTCAGGAGCAGTGATTTTAATAATGATTAAAGTGTAATATTCCTTTAAATTTCGTAGCTGGGGGGTATCTATAGTATGCCTGTGAAGGGGCGCATGTTTCTGGTGCTTAGAACTGTCCCTGCACAAAGTGTCATTTGTGCAGGAAAAAAAGTCTTTTAATATCACTTGCGGCTAAATTGTCGGGTCTCCGTAATACAGAGAACACTCAATGAGTGTTCTCTGTATTAGCCGACAATTCATTCATTCATTCATTGATTAAAAAAAAAAAGCGTGGGGGTTCCCCTAAATTCAATTACCAGGCCCTTCAGGTCTGACATGGATATTAAGGGGAACCCCGTGTCAAATTAAAAAAAAATTGACGTGGGGGTCCCCCCAAATATCCATACCAGACCCTTCAGGTCTGATATGGATATTAAGGGGAACCCCGCATCAAATTAAAAAAAAAATTGATGTGGGGGTACCCCTAAAAATCCATATCAGACCCTTTATCAACCTGGCAGGCCGCAGGAAAAGAGGGGGGGACGAGAGGGGGGGACGAGAGAGCGGCCCCCCCTCCCTCCTGAACCGTACCAGGCCACATACCCTCAACATTGGGAGGATGCTTTGGGGGTCTGTGACCCCTCAAAGCACCTTGTCCCCATGTTGATAAGGACAAGGGCCTCATCCTCACAACCCTGGCCGTTGGTTGTGAGGGTCTGCGGGCGGGGGGCTTATCAGAATCTGGAAGCCCCCTTTAACAAGGGGACCCCCAGATCCCGGCCCCCCCTGTTTGAAATGGTAAGGGGGTACAAAAGTACCCCTACCATTTCACAATGAAAGTGTCAAAATGGTTAAATAAGACAAACATACTTTTGAAAAATTATTTTATTAAAAATGAAAAAAATAAAAAAAAGATTCCAGCGGTGCTAATCCACTCTTGCTATCCAGCGACGGGTCTCCGGGGTCCAGCGATGGATGATCATATCCAGCCACGGGGGATCTCTCAGTCCAGCGCTGTCCATACATCCTTCTTCTGTCTCCACTCGGGAGACACTACAGAGAGCCCAGCGCTGACGTTTCTTATATTAGGAGGGCGGGGCCACCCGTCACCTGACCCCGCCCCCTCTGACGCTGGTGAAGGGAGCCAGGGGTTCCCCAGTGACGTGTGGGTGACCACGCCCCCTCTGATGTAACGGAAACCTGCGTTACATCAGAGGGGGCGGGGTCACCCACACATCACTGGGGAACCCCTGGCTTCCCTCTCCAGCGTCAGAGGGGCGGGGTCAGGTGACGGGTGGCCCCGCCCTTCTAATATAAGAAACGTCAGCGCTGGGCTCTCTGCAGTGTCTCCGGAGTGGAGACAGAAGAAGGATGTATGGACAGCGCTGGACTGAGAGATCCCCCGTCGCTGGATATGATCATCCATCGCTGGACCCCGGAGATCCGTCGCTGGATAGCAAGAGTGGATTAGCACCGCTGGAATCTTTTTTTTTATTTTTTTCATTTTTAATAAAGGAATTTTTCAAAAGTGTGTTTGTCTTATTTAACCATTTTGACACTTTCTTTGTGAAATGGTAGGGGTACTTTTGTACCCCCTTACCATTTCAAACAGGGGGGGGGGGCGGGATCTGGGGGTCCCCTTGTTAAAGGGGGCTTCCAGATTCTGATAAGCCCCCCGCCCGCAGACCCTCACAACCAACGGCCAGGGTTGTGAGGATGAGGCCCTTGTCCTTATCAACATTGGGACAAGGTGCTTTGAGGGGTCACAGACCCCCAAAGCATCCTCCCAATGTTGAGGGTATGTGGCCTGGTACGGTTCAGGAAGGAGGGGGGGGCGCTCTCTCGTCCCCCCCTCTTTTCCTGCGGCCTGCCAGGTTGCGTGCTCGGATAAAGGGTCTGATATGGATTTTTAGGGGGACCCCCATGTCAATTTTTTTTTTTAAATTTGATGCGGGGTTCCCCTTAATATCCATATCAGACCTGAAGGGTCTGGTATGGATATTTGGGGGGACCCCCACGTCAATTTTTTTTTTTAATTTGACACGGGGTTCCCCTTAATATCCATGTCAGACCTGAAGGGCCTGGTAATTGAATTTAGGGGAACCCCCACGCTTTTTTTTTTTTTAATCAATGAATGAATGAATTGTCGGCTAATACAGAGAACACTCATTGAGTGTTCTCTGTATTACGGAGACCCGACAATTCAGCCGCAAGTGATTTTAAAAGACTTTTTTTCCTGCACAAATGACACTTTGTGTAGGGACAGTTCTAAGCACCAGAAACATGCGTCCCTTCACAGGCATACTATAGATACCCCCCAGCTACGAAATTTAAAGGAATATTACACTTTTATTGTTTCACTTTAATCATTATTAAAATCACTGCTCCTGAAAATACGGCCGTTTTTAAAACTTTTTTTTGCATTGATCCATGTCCCCTGGGGCAGGACCCAGGTCCCCAAACACTTTTTAGGACAGTAACCTGCATATTACCCTTTAAAATGAGCACTTTAGATTTCTCCCATAGACTTGTATAGGGTGTTCCGGCTTTTCGAATTTGCTGCGAACAGCCCAAATTGTTCACTGTTCGCTGAACAGGCGAACAGGCAATGTTCGAGTCGAACATGAGTTCGACTCAAACTCGAAGCTCATCCCTACTCTTTTCGCTGCATCTCTTTTTATTGATATAATATGAAGTTTGTTAACTTTATAACTTTTGATTTAGCTTTAGGGCCGCTGAGGCACTGGGGGCTTTTCGTTATTCGTTTTAAGGGGCTATTTTACTTATCTGCAGACTACAATATAAGTGCGGCAGATACAATACGCAGGTAATACATTATTATTCACTGACGCTCTTAATATTTTTTATCACTATTCATACTATCACTTTTTTAGGCATCACCACGTTTATGGGGTTATTGATTCAATACACACATTTATGGGGTTTTTTTATTTCCTTTCTCTTATACACAGTCACATATTTTGGTTCATTTGCATCACTAGTTTATTATTATTACTATTATTATTATTGTTATCATTTTTGAACTACATTACTTGGGAAACAAAGTGGCATTCCCCTCTCATTTCACTATTCCCACTTATCTATGCTTTTGTAGATTAGCACAATATACGCAATACTCCAGTCAAATAACTAGTTATAATATATATTTTTTGTGATGTATTTGCTCCATATCATATTGTATTTCATTATTTTTAGGTGTGGCCACCTTGGGTGTGCCAAGAACCTCCTCCTCTGTTCCTCTGATCACCCTGGGGAAACTCCAGACACTGTCAATTCTTGTAAGCTAGCGTTTGATGCCCCCGTGAAGTTGTGTTCCGACTTTTTTCTCCCCTTCTTTTGTCCCCCCCCTCCTGTGTCCATCTTGGTGGGTGGCTGAGGTGGGTCAAAATAGTGGGGCAGCGGATCCAGGATGACCCTTTGAGGGAAGGCACTGTTCCGTTTTTCAGATTTTATTAGAAGTCTCTGGTTGAAAAGCATTGGTTCGATGGAACTGGTAAATATTATCTAAATAAGTTTTGATATTGCATTCATTTTTCGGTTAAAACCTATTATATTGAAAGTCTCTTTTTTCTTTGATTACCTGCAGAATATACAATATAACTACTCCTTTCGCCAGGGCTTTGTTGCTTTTTACCCCCTGAAGAAGACCCTGACTCCCTGAAGGTCGAAATGCATTGGGGCAGCCCGGGTGCTATTTTGCAACTTTTGAAAAAGTGCTGTACTTGTAAATTGTTCCTGTAACCTATTTTGTATTAAATGTTGCATATACTGTTTATCCACTGATATGCTATAATATTATATACCAGAGCCTGTATTTTTAATCTATGATGGCAAATAAGCCGTTGAATCAATAAAATAAATATAACTTTTTACGGATTTATCTCTGCTTCATGTTGCTGCCTGAAAACCCCAAGGGGAACTCTTCTTTTTATTCTCTCTAGAATACTTAAAGCGGTAGTAAACCCGCAATTATTTTTTTTTTTTTTTTTAAACCTGCAAAGCAAAATGCATAATGAGCTAGTATGCACCGCATACTAGCTCATTATGAAATACTTACCTTAGAACGAGGCCCCGACATCTGGCCCGATCCACGCCGAGGGAGCCGACATTCTCCCTCGGCGTCTCTTCCGGGTATCGCGGCTCCGGCGCTGTGAGTGGCCGGAGCCGCGATATCGTCACTCCCGCGCGGGAGATTTCAGTCCGGCCGCACGAGCGCTGCCGGATTTTCACGGAGAGAACCCCCTTGTGCGCATGCGCCGCTGCAGTCAGCGGCGCATACCGAGGGGAATATCTCCTAAACCGTACAGGTTTAGGAGATATTATTTTTACCTACAGGTAAGCCTTATTATAGGCTTTCCTGTAGGTAAAAGTTAAAAAATCTACCATACTACCACTTTAAGGGTGTGCAGCTAGCTCGTTTTTCATTCATTTATTTATATTTATGCACTTTTTTCCTCCTTACGTTTAGAGATATCCACTTCTTACCACGAAGTGTTGTTGTGATATCTCCTATGTCCCTATACATCTTCTCAGTGTAGGCAGGGACAGTTTGGTGTTTGCAAATCACTAGCTACTATAGCTATACTAGCTAGCTACTACTAGGGCCACAAAGGTGCTTTTAAGGACTGGTATAGATGTACTATTTGGTGTGCAGTATATAGGGGTCTAATACACGTATAAAATACTTGCACATATAGAAAGCATAGTATAGTGCATTTCCACTGTGCAGCATTGTGACTGCTGAGCGATTCTGCAGCGATACTACAAAGAGTAACAAACACAAGTAGAAAAAAGTATTATAACTGGTGTGATAGACCAGTGGCCCCCCAAAATGACAGATTGAAGCGGGGTGTTATATACCTTCTTCCACATACATACTGCACTTCTATAGAGACTTTTGTCACAGGGTCATTTAAAAAATGACAGGCAGAGGAAGAGGCAGGCCCTTCTGCAGGGGTGGTAGGGGTAGGGCAGGAGAAATAGGCTTGAGCCAAAATGGCAAATTGCAGAAGGTGCGTTCGATTACGTCAATGGAAGCACCAGACTTGGTTAAGTGGCTCACTCAGCCTTACTCTTCTGCACCCTCCTCATCCTCTCGATCTGTACCCTCTTCTTCACTCTCTGCTATGTGCACCCCCAAAGACACTACCACCAACAACACCACCACCACCACAATATACCCTCCGCTTGAGTCACAGGAATTATTTTCCGATCTATCACAAGACATTGTCGATGCACAGCCACTCTTGGCATTGGATCAGGAAGAGGAGGTAGCAACAATCGCCACTCAGCAGTCTGGCGACAGTACCCAGATCAGCCCAAGGAGGAGGTTGGTCCCCTGTGTTGCTGCCTACTCCGAGATCTCTAATTATAGTGGTGGGGAAGGTAACGTCGATGATGACGTGTCTAGTGATGTCACGAGGGTGCCTACAAGAGATGAAGAGGAGGGGAGATATGGACCAGCAGATAGGGAGGAGAAGCAGGCGGAACTTAGATTGCACAGGAGGGACAAAGCAGACTGCTAATGTATCAGGAGCGAGGCATCAACCATGTCTGGTGCTCCCAGGATGCCGGCACATGGCTCCGCAGTGTGGGCTTTTTTTAACGTGTCCGCTGCTGACAATAGTGTTGCCATCTGCAGCCTTTGCAGTCAACGCATAAGTCGCGGTAAGCCCAGCACTCACCTAGGGACAACCGCCTTAAGAAGGCACATGTGCTGCCATCACTGAGCCAAGTGGGAGCAACGGAACCCACAAAGCCACACTCCAGTCTCTCACCATCCAGCCTCGTCTTCTACTTCTCCTCTCTCCTCACAATTGTCCTCCACTCCACCTTCCATCATGCCATCCTCACGTTTTTTTCTGCAAAAAGGCAGGCTTCCGTGGGCCAAATGATCGAGCGTAAAAAAAATGATGACGCCGGATAACTCTCTTGCCCAATGGTTGACGGCTGGCTTGTCAGAACTGATAGCCCGCAAACTACTGCCATATAAACTGGTAGACTCGGAGGCCTTTTGAAAATTTGTGGCCATTGGAACACCACAATGGAAGAACACAGGAAGGAAGTATTTCTCACAGAAGGGCATCCCAGAGCTATATGGCCATGTTCAGCGGCAAGTGAATGTATCTCTGGCACACAGTGTCAGTTCCAATATACATCTGACCACAGACACGTGGTCGTGCAAACCCGGGCAGGGAAGGTATATAACTTTTACTGCCCACTGGGTGAACCTTCTGACGGCTGTCAAGCATGTAACCCGTGGCACCCATGTAGATTTTTTTTACTGCCACGGATTGCATGCAGGCCTGGCTCTTCTTCTCTTCCTTCTACTCCATCCTCCTCCCTCTCCTCCTTGGCTCTTCCGCTGCACCGCCCAAGATCCCCAGAACCTATTCGACATGCCAGGTGAGACGTTGCCATGCTGTGCTGCGTCTGTTGTGTCTGGAAGCCAAGAGCCACACTGGCCCTGCACGCCTTTCAGTTTTGTGTTCACAAGCAGATCAGTGGCTAACACCGCTCAATTTGACAGTTGGTAAGGTGGTGTGTGACAACAGTGCCAATCTGCTTAGCGCATTGAAATAGGGCAAAATTACACATGTGCCATGCATGGCACATGTCTTAAACTTGGTCGTGCAGCGATTCGTTGTCAAATACCCTGGGGTCCAGGACATCTTGTGGCAGGCAAGGATAATCTCGGCCCATTTCAGAAGATCGTACACGGCCATGGCTCGCCTTGCTGACATTCAGCGGTGACACTATCTGCCGGTCAGACGACTTATTTGCGATTGCCCGACGTGATGGAACTCAACCTTCTATATGCTTGATAGGCTGCTCCAGCAGAAACATGCAGTTTCTGTGGCAGAACAGGTTCTGGGGAGCTTGGTTTTTTTCACAGTGCCAGTGGCTGCTCATGCGCGACACATGCAAACTTTAATGAGATCACCAAACTGGTCAGTCCTTCTTTATGGAGCATGCATTGCTTTGTGTCATTGATCAAGCCATGGAGGAGCAGGAGCAGGAAGATGAAGAAGTCACAATGCTGGATGAATTCCCGGGGGGGGGGGGGGGGCTACTCTATCTGAGACAAGTCAACAACAGGAGTCTGAAGAGGAGTCAGAGGAGGATGGTGACGGGGCGGATGAGGAGGAGCAAGAAGAGCATGCATTAAACCTTTCTGTGATCCCTGTTGTCCGTGGATGGGGAGAGGAGAACGAGGAAGACGACATTATCCTGGAGGATGAGCAGGAGCTTCCAGTTTAGTGCAAATGGGGGCCTTCATGCTCCAGTGTTTTAACAGGACCCCCGTATAAAAAGCATAATGGTCAAGGACCAGTACTGGGTGGCAACGTACTTAGACCCCCGGTACAAACACAAAATGGTGGAAATGTTACCACCATCACAGAGGGCTGTCAGAATGGAGCACTTACAGACCTTGCTTTGAGAAATGCTGCATTCTGCTTTTGCGTGCGCTGGCAGAGGAGGAATTTCCACTCCCAGAGAAAGAGTTGCGGGTACCAATCCAACAGCGCCTGCAAGAAGAGGGCGGTTTGAAGATGTGTTGGTGACTTCTGATATGAGGTAATTCTTTCAGCCGACCCATCGACAGGTCTTTCAGCCGACCCATCACCAGCATCAGGGAATGCCTAGACCAACAGGTGTCCGACTACATTGGGTTAACGGCTGATGTGGACGCTCTAAAGAGTGATGAACCCCTGGACTACTGGGTGGGCAGGCTTGACCTCTGGCTATTGCTTGCCTAATTTGCAATGGAACTGTTGGCTTGCCCCTCGTCCAGTGTCCTGTCTGAAAGGATGTTCAGCGCAGCAGGGGGGATCGTGACCGATAAGCGCACTCGCCTAGCTCACAACAGTGTTGATTACCTCACATTTATAAAAATGAATGCGGCCTGGATCTCGGAGGAATTCAACACATGTGACCAGTAGACCATGTATATGCATAACTCTATAAATTATTTATTTAATCGAGCACACATACCTTTTTTCTACCTTTGGCTCACTTCCTTGTACAAAAAAAGCACACTATATGCCCGTACCCTCCTGTTTGAAGAGGTTGAGCAGTGTCATATTTTTGGGTCCCGCAGCGAGTTGCTGATATCAGTGCTGCTGTCAGTGCTCTCTATCTTGGTGCTGGTGTGGTGTCAGTGATCTCTATCACGGTGCTGGTGTGGTGTCAGTGCTCTCTATCATGGTGCTGGTGTCAGTGCTCTCTCTCTATCTCAGTGCTTGTTTCAGTGCTCTCTCTCTATCTCTGTGCTGGTGTGGTGTCATTGCTCTCTATCTTGGTGCTGGGGTCAGTGCTCTCTATCACGGTGCTGGTGTCAGTGCTCTCTATCTCGGTGCTGGTGTGGTGTCAGTGCTCTCTATCTTGGTGCTGGTGTGGTGTCAGTGCTCTCTATCTCTGTGCTGGTGCCAGTGCTCTCTATCTTGGTGCTGGTGTGGTGTCAGTGCTCTCTATCTCGGTGCTGGCGTGGTGTCAGTGCTCTCTATCTTGGTGCTGGCGTGGTGTCAGTGCTCTCTATCTCGGTGCTGGCGTGGTGTCAGTGCTCTCTATCATGGTGCTGGTGGTGTCAGTGCTCTCTATCAGGGTGCTGGTGGTGTCAGTGCTCTCTATCACGGTGCTGGTGTCAGTGCTCAGTCTCTATCGCAGTGCTGGTTTCAGACAGTGAGGGAGATAGCAGCGGAGAAGCCAATCAGCAGGCAGTGCCAGCACCATGGCTGAGGATCAGCAGCACTGGACTGGCACCTCCAGACCACCACAGTGGAGCAGTGCATAGGTGAGGGTAAGGGCCGGGCAGAGGGAGGGGCTCAAGCACAGGTTGGCACACTGGGACACTGGCACAGGACTGCTCTGCCCTGACTGTGGCACTGATCATCTCCTGCATCCCCTTCATAGCCTGGCCTGACCTTGCCTCTCCTCCATGGCCTTCATGTACTCCTGAATTGTCAAAATTTCACAGATAAAAAAGAATGCTTGTCGTTGTCGATCCCAGATTCACTTAATACTTTTGTTATGTCAGTGTCCATGTTGTGGGACTATGTGTGCACAGCTAGTAAGTATTTTGTGGCTGAAAATATGAACTGGAGATTTTTCAGGTCGCCTGCCATTAAAGTCAAAGGGGTCCCCCGCGAACCTTGCAGTTCCCAAACTTTTGGTCACATTCGCAGTTCACATTCTCAAAATGTCCCGTTGGAATTTCGTCCATCACTAGTGCCTAAGGCCCAATTTTTCAGCCCCTGATTAACAAGGTCATGTAATTGCAATTGTTGATGCAATGCTTTGCAGCAGGGCTCATTCTTGCACTCCAACTAGAGTATCTGGGAGAGGTTGCAGTGTCATTGCACCAGTGCCTAAAGCCCAATTTTTAAGCCCCTGTTTAACAGGGGCATGAAATTACAATTTTTGATGCAATGCTTTACAGCAGGGCTTATTCCTGCACTCCAACTAGCGTATCTGGGAGAGGTTGCAGTGTCGTGGCAGCAGCACCAGTGGCTAAGACCCAATTTTTCTGCCCCTGTTTAACAGGGGTGTGTAATTACAATTTGTTATGCAATACTTTGCAGCAGGGCTCATTCCTGCTCTCCAACTAGAGTTTCTGTGAGGTGTTGCAATGTTGTTGCACCAGTGCCTAAGGCCTAATTTTTCAGCCCCAGTTTAACAGGTGCATGTAATTACAATTCTTGATATACTATTTCACAGCAGGGCCCATTCCAGCACCCAACTGTGAGGACTTACAGTGTTTTGGCTCCAGCACCACCACCACCACAACCACCAAAGGCCCAATTTTTCTACCACTGTTCAACAATGGCATGTTATTACAATTAAGAAAAAAAAAGCTGCGCTGAAAATCAGAAAAATGCATGATATAATAAATAATTTTGAATGTAAATAATTCATGAAATCACAATTATTTGGTTATAAAACTTGGGGTCAACTCGCCAGCAATTTAATTGCAAGGTATAGATTATCTAAATTAAAACCGCCTTCACCCTCCCAATTCATATACCTTCACCCTCCCAATTCATATACCATATAATGGTGCTAAAATAAATCATTACCACGTGAAAAAACATATTCCCACCATATATACAGAATTATTGATATTACAAACTTGAATTAAAATAAAAAACAATAGTGGAAAAACAAATGAATATAGTCCAAAAATAGATGAAAAAACGATGGTTATATATAGAGGCAGGAGGATAAGAAAATGAAACTTCAGTCCTCTTAGGTGACACCGCACACAGCACCATCAAGACATGAAACAAGTGCACCAAGAAAAGAATCCTCCACCACTAGATCCAGTGAGGCTTACCAGCTAGCCAGACCTCTTTTTAACCAGTTGCCGACCGCCGCACGCCGATGTACGTCGGTAGAATGGCACGGGCAGGCATAAGGACATACATGTACGTCCCTTGCCTCCCGCGGGTCGGGGGCCCGATCGGGCCCCCGCCCGGTGCCTGCGGCGGTCGGTTTTCGTCCAGGAGCGATCCGGGACGAGGGGGCGGCCATTCATTCATGGCCACCCCCTCGCGATCGCTCCCGACGAATAGAAATCCCCGGTGACATCACTTCCTCTCCTGTAATGTAAACACAGGAGAGGAAGTGATGTATTCTCTCCTCCGTGTCGGTATTTTTCGTTCCGACACGGAGGAGAGCGTATCGGTGAGTTGCACCAACACTCTACACACACAGTAGAACATGCCAGGCACACTCACACCCCCCTTTACCCCCCGATCACCCCCCCAATTACCCCTGCCCCCCAGTCACAGTGACACCAATGTCCTTTTTTTTTTTTTTTTTTTTTTTTTGCATTGGTGTCATTTGTGACTGTAATAACTGTTAGGGCAGTTAGGGTTAGCCCCCTTTAGTTCTAATGTACCCCCCTAACCCCCCCAATAAAGGTTTAACCCCGTGATCACCCCCCGTCGCCAGTGTCACTAAGGCTGAGTTCACATTGCAGCGGTTTATGAGAACGAATGTGATTCGCACCGCACTGCAGTGCAAATCACATCCGATCTCTGTGCGATTCGAGTTCAGCCATTCGCCGCACCCGCCGCACCCGCCACACCCGCCGCACCCGCCGCAAATTCGCACGGGACCCTTTTTTTGGCCCGCAGCAGAATCGGATCGCATGGGTGTTCACACCATGCGATCCGAGTTTGCAGATCGCACTGCGATATGCAAACTGATCTTGGGGTGTCAGTAACATTTCACTGACACTCCCAGCAGTTCGCATAGGGCAGTGTGAACTGCCGCCGGGAGGCATGCGATGCGGGAACCCGCCGCGGATTTGCGGCGTTTCCGCATCGCTCCAGTGTGAACCCAGCCTAATAAGCGATCATTTTTCTGATCGCCGTATTAGTGTCACAGGTGACGCTAGTTAGGCAGGTAGGTATTTAGGTTCGCCGCAGCTTTTTATAGCGCCAGGGACCCCCATATACTACCGCATAAAGCCCCCTGATTGCCCCCTAGTTAACCCTTTCACCAGTGATCACCATATAACTGTTACAGGTGACGCTGGTTGGTTAGTTATTTTTTTATAGTTTCAGGGCACCCGCCATTTATTACCTAATAAAGGTTTAACCCCCTGATCACCCGGCGGGTGTCATTTGTGACTAATAACTGTTAGGGCAGTTAGGGTTAGCCCCCTTTAGTTCTAAGGTACCCCCCTAACCCCCCCAATAAAGGTTTAACCCCGTGATCACCCCCCGTCGCCAGTGTCACTAAGGCTGGGTTCACATTGCAGCGGTTTATGAGAACGGATGTGATTCGCACCGCACTGCAGTGCAAATCACATCCGATCTCTGTGCGATTCGAGTTCAGCCATTCGCCGCACCCGCCGCAAATTCGCCCGGGACCCTTTTTTTGGCCCGCAGCAGAATCGGATCGCATGGGTGTTCACACCATGCGATCCGAGTTTGCAGATCGCACTGCGATATGCGAACTGATCTGGGGGTGTCAGTAACATTTCACTGACACTCCCAGCAGTTCGCATAGGGCAGTGTGAACTGCCGCTGGGAGGCATGCGATGCGGGAACCCGCCGCGCATTCGTGGCGTTCCCGCATCGCTCCAGTGTGAACCCAGCCTAATAAGCGATCGTTTTTCTGATCGCTGTATTAGTGTCACAGGTGACGCTAGTTAGGCAGGTAGGTATTTAGGTTCGCTGCAGCTTTTTATAGCGCCAGGGACCCCCATATACTACCGCATAAAGCCCCCTAATTGCCCCCTAGTTAACCCTTTCACCAGTGATCACCATATAACTGTTACAGGTGACGCTGGTTGGTTAGTTCTTTTTTTATAGTTTCAGGGCACCCGCCATTTATTACCTAGTCTCACTAGTGTACCCCTAAATTTAGGGGTGTCTACTTTCCAAAATGGGGTCATTTGGGGGGGGTTTGTGCCATCTTGGCATTTTATGGCCTTCAAAACTGTAACGCCCTTAGAAAGCCTGAAGGCGGTGCTTGGTTTTCGGGGCCCCGTACGCGGCTAGGCTCCCAAAAAGTCCCACATATGTGGTATCCCCGTACTCAGGAGAAGCAGCAGAATTTATTTTGGGGTGTCATTTCACATATGCCCATGGCATGCGTGAGCAATATATCATTTAGTGACAACTTTGTGAAAAAAAAAAAAAAGTTTGTAATTTTCCCGCAACTTGTGGCAAAATATAAAATATTCCATGGACTCAACATGCCTCTCAGCAAATAGCTTGGGGTGTCTACTTTCTAAAATGGGGTCATTTGTGGGGGTTTTGTGCCATCTTGGCATTTTATGGCCTTCAAAACTGTAATAGGTAGTGAGAAGTGAACTCAAAAATTTACGCCCTTAGAAAGCCTGAAGGCGGTGCTTGGTTTTCGGGGGCCCCGTACGCGGCTAGGCTCCCAAAAAGTCCCACATATGTGGTATCCCCGTACTCAGGAGAAGCAGCAGAATTTATTTTGGGGTGTCATTTCACATATGCCCATGGCATGCATGAGCAATATATCATTTAGTGACAACTTTGTTAAAAAAAAAAAAAAAAAAAAAGTTTGTAATTTTCCCGCAACTTGTGGCAAAATATAAAATATTCCATGAACTCAACATGCCTCTCAGCAAATAGCTTGGGGTGTCTACTTTCTAAAATGGGGTCATTTGTGGGGGTTTTGTGCCATCTTGGCATTTTATGGCCTTCAAAACTGTAATAGGTAGTGAGAAGTGAACTCAAAAATTTACGCCCTTAGAAAGCCTGAAAGCGGTGCTTGGTTTTCGGGGCCCCGTATGCGGCTAGGCTCCCAAAAAGTCCCACATATGTGGTATCCCCGTACTCAGGAGAAGCAGCAGAATTTATTTTGGGGTATCATTTCACATACGCCCATAGCATGTGTGAGCAATATATCATTTAGTGACAACTTTGTGTAAAAAAAAAAAAAAATTGTTTTTTTTGTCATTATTCAATCGCTTGAGGCAAAAAAATAAAATATTCAATGGGCTCAACATGCCTCTTATCAATTTCCTTAGGGGGTCTACTTTCCAAAATGGGGTCATTTGGGGGGGTTTTGTACTGCCCTGCCATTTTAGCACCTCAAGAAATGAGATAGGCAGTCGTAAACTAAAAGCTGCGTAAATTCCAGAAAACGTACCTTAGTTTGTAGATGTGACAACTTTTGCGCAAACCAATAAATATACAATTATTGACTTTTTTTTTACCAAAGACATGTGGCTGAATACATTTTGGCCTAAATGTATGACTAAAATTGAGTTTATTGGATTTTTCTAATAACAAAAAGTAGAAAATATCATTGTTTTTCAAAATTTGCGGTCTTTTTACGTTTATATCGCAAAAAATAAAAATCGCAGAGGCAATCAAATACCATCAAAAGAAAGCTCTATTTGTGGGAAGAAAAGGACGCAAATTTTGTTTGGGTACAACATTGCATGACCGCGCAATTACCAGTTAAAGCAGCGCAGTGCCAAAGTGTAAAAAGACCTCTGGTCATTTACCAGCAAAATGGTCCGGTCTGAAAGTGGTTAAGGAGATCAAACGTGCCTGCAAATTTAACCCCCAGTCTGGACCTTTGTATCAAAATACACCGCTGGTGACTACTATCTGTATATCTCCTCCTTTGAGCGTCTCTCATCCCAGCCACATTGATAGATATTAATGGGATAAAACAAACAGAAGAGGTCCCATAGCGTAACTCCACAAACGACTTTTATTAAAACATATAAATATCAAGAATTTAAACTCACAATTTAGCTATATACAAGCGTGTGTATAAAATAACGAGCCGGCCGGCTCTCTCTCTCTCACTGCTAGTCCTTCCTAGCCTAACAGGGAATGACCGTGACGTTAGCATGCCGCTCAACCCTACGTCGTTTCATCAAAAATGACTTCTTCCTGGGGTACGAGCAGCTCGCTGATCCACCGCCTTAAGTATACAATGACTATAATTGTAAATGCCCACTTCTGAGCTCTTGGTTATAAGAGGAAAAAAAAACACTTTGTATTTTCGTGGATAAGTTCCGTTATGCGACCTCCACAAACAAGTGTGTGTGACTCAAATGGGGGCATCCAACTCTCATCGTTCAATTCACACATATTAATACACCATTTTAAGAGAGGGCTAATGCCCAAATTTGGCGTACAAAGACATGTGAAATAGCCTATCTCTTCTATATATGAATTATAACTCTAATATTTGGATCACAATAATTATGAATAAATCTATTCCATAAAAACGTAATTATTTCTATTTTGATTGTTGGAATTCAATTCTACCACCCATTTATAAGGGCATAGATTATACAGATTCAAACAACCAACAATAAATATTATATAAAAAATATAACCATAATGTTTGAATCAATATAATTGTGAATGTAAATAATTCATAAAATCACAATTATTTGGTTATAAAACTTGGGGTCAACTCGCCAGCAATTTAATTGCAAGGTATAGATTATCTAAATTAAAATGGCCTTCACCCTCCCAATTCATATACCTTCACCCTCCCAATTCATATACCATATAATGGTGCTAAAATAAATCATTACCACGTGAAAAAACATATTCCCACCATATATACAGAATTATTGATAAATCAAAATTCTGACCTATATTTTATGGTTATAACTCTACATTCAGTTTAAAATTGTATGCATGTTATATATACTGTGTATACATGTTTCCTCTAAGATATGTTCAAATATATTTCTCACATCTATCTTATAATGAAAGGCTGATGTCGGTTAGAGAATGTATTAAAGAGAAAACCATTTATTTATAAAAATAAAATTAAAATTAAATATTTGAAAGACCAACTACCATTAATATTATAATTCAATCTCAATCGGTACTTATATGTATAATAATCATATAAATCTCACCTTCCTCAAAGGTATTTATCCTCACCCAGGAACTCAGAAATAGTTCACAGTACACAGGCCTAACTATTATCTATAAAGGCATTTACATCAACATCCACGTTAAGGCCATGCGGTGTATAACAACGTACTCTGTATATCCACATCATCACTAATAGTGATGGACGAACTTCTGACGGGATGTTTCGCGAAACGCGAACGCGGCCGATAGTTCGTGAACCGTAACGTTCGCGGCGGGCCCCATTGACTTCAATGGGAGGCGAACTTTGCAAACCTACAGGTCAAATTTGCAGCCACAAAATAATTACTAGCTGTGCACACATAGTCCCACCACATGGCCAATGACGTAACACATGTATGAGGTGAATCTGGGATCGACAACTACAAGCATTCTTTTTTTATATGTGAAATTGTGACAATTCAGGACTGTGGAGCACATGAAGGCAATGGAGGAGAGGGAAGGTCAGGGTAGGCAAAGAAGAGGGTGCAGGAGATGATCACCAGCAGCGTGACATACAGCAATGACACCTGCACCATGATAGAGTCATCTGACACCAGCACCGTGATAGAGACGAGCACTTGACATCAGCAGCGTGACATACAACAATGACACCTGCACCGTGACAGAGTGATCTGACACCAGCACTGTGATAGAGAGCACTGACATCACCAGCGTGACATACAGCAATGACACCTGCACCGTGATAAAGTGATTTGACACCAGCACCGTGATAGATAGCACTGACATCAGCAGCGTGACATACAGCATAGACACCTGCACCGTGATAGAGTGATCTGACACCAGCACCGTGATAGAGAGCACTGACATCAGCAGCGTGACATACAGCAATGACACCTGCACCATGATAGAGTGATCTGACACCAGCACCGGGATAGAGAGCACTGACATCAACAGCGTGACATACAGCAATGACACCTGCACCGTGATAGAGTGATCTGACACCAGCACCGTGATAGAGAGCACTGACATCAGCAGCGTGACATACAGCAATGACACCTGCACCGTGATAGAGTGATCTGACACCAGCACCGTGATAGAGAGCACTGACATCAGCAGCGTGACATACAGCAATGACACCTGCACCGTGATAGAGTGATCTGACACCAGCACCGTGATATACAGCACTGACACCTGCACCGTAAGCAGCCCCAAGAGTAAGTCAGCATAGCACAGGGATGGTGGGAGCCCCTCATAATGAGCATAGCACAGGGATGGTGGGAGCCCCTCATAATATGCACAGCAGAGGTACAGCCCCAGGAGGAAGTCAGCACAGCACAGGGATGGTGGGAGCCCCTCATAATAAGCAGCCCCAGGAGGAAGCCAGGACAGCACAGGGATGGTGGGAGCCCCTCATAATGAGCATAGCACAGGGATGGTGGGAGCCCCTCATAATAAGCAGCCCCAGGAGGAAGTCATCACAGCACAGGGATGGTGAACTTTACAAACCTACAGGTTATATTTGCAGCCACAAAATAATTACTAGCTGTGCACACATAGTCCCACCACATGGCCAATGACATAACACATGTATGAGGTGAATCTGGGATCGACAACTACAAGCATTCTATTTTTATATGTGAAATTCTGAAAATTCAGGACTCTTGAGACAATGGAGGCGAGGGAAGGTCAGGATAGGCAAAGAAGAGGGTGCAGGAGATGATCACCAGCACCAGCACCATGATATACAGCACTGACACCTGCACCGTAAGCAGCACCAGGAGGAAGTCAGCATAGCACAGGGATGGTGGGAGCCCCTCATAATGAGCATAGCACAGGGATGGTGGGAGCCCCTCATAATATGCACAGCAGAGGGTGCAGAAGAGTAAGGCTGAGTGAGCCATTCAACCAATTCTGGTGCTTCCTTTGACATAATCGCACGCACCTTCTGCAATTTCCCAATTTGGCTCAAGCCTGTTGCTCCTACCCTACCCCTACCACCCCTGCGGAAGGGCCTGCCTCTTTCTCTGCCTGTCATTTTTTAAATGACCCTGTGACAAAAGTCTCTACAGAAGTGCAGTATGTATGTGGAAGAAGGTATATAACACCCTGCTTCAAACTATTGTTTTTGGGGGCCACTGGTCTATCGCACCAGTTATAATACTTTTTTTGGATTGCGTTTGTCACTCTTTGTAGTATCGCTGCAGAACCGCTCAGCAGTCACAGTGCTGGAAAGTGGAAACGCACTATACTATGCTTTCTATAAGTGCAGGTATTTTATACGTGTATTACACAACTATATACTGCACACCAAATAGTACACCTATACCAGTCCTTAAGGACCTTTGTGGAACTAGTAGGTTGCGATTAGCAGACTGTACTTCACTCAACCCTATATACTGTAGTAAACTATACCTTACCAGTCCTTAGAAGGACCTTTGTGGAACTAGTAGGTTGTGATTAGCAGACTGTACCTCAGTCCCTATAATGATAAAGGACTACTGCAGCAGAAGGGCAGAAGTCAGCAGTAGTGCACCTCAACCCTATATATTGTGGACCTATACCAGTCCTTAAGGATTAGCAGACTGTACCTCACTCAACCCTATATACTGTAGTACACTATACCTTACCAGTCCATATAAGGACCTTTGTGGAACTAGTAGGTTGTGATTAGCAGACTGTACCTCAGTCCCTATACTCATAAAGGACTGCTGCAGAATAGGGCAGCAGTCAGCAGTAGTGCACCTCAACCCTCTATATTGTGGACCTATACCAGTCCTTAAGGATTAGCAGACTGTACCTCACTCAACCCTATATACCTTACCAGTCCTTATAAGGACCTTTGTGGAACTAGTAGGTTGTGATTAGCAGACTGTACCTCAGTCCCTATACTGATAAAGGACTACTGCAGCAGAAGGGAAGAAGTCAGCAGTAGTGCACCTCAACCCTATATATTGTGGACCTATACCAGTCCTTAAGGATTAGCAGACTGTACCTCACTCAACCCTATATACTGTAGTACACTATACCTTACCAGTCCTTATAAGGACCTTTGTGGAACTAGTAGGTTGTGATTAGCAGACTGTACCTCAGTCCCTATACTGATAAAGGACTACTGCAGCAGAAGGGCAGAAGTCAGCAGTAGTGCACCTCAACCCTATATATTGTGGACCTATACCAGTCCTTAAGGATTAGCAGACTGTACCTCACTCAACCCTATATACTGTAGTACACTATACCTTACCAGTCCTTATAAGGACCTTTGTGGAACTAGTAGGTTGTGATTAGCAGACTGTACCTCAGTCCCTATACTCATAAAGGACTGCTGCAGAATAGGGAAGCAGTCAGCAGTAGTGCACCTCAACCCTATATATTGTGGACCTATACCAGTCCTTAAGGATTAGCAGACTGTACCTCACTCAACCCTATATACTGTAGTACACTATACCTTACCAGTCCTTATAAGGACCTTTGTGGAACTAGTAGGTTGTGATTAGCAGACTGTACCTCAGTCCCTATACTCATAAAGGACTGCTGCAGAATAGGGAAGCAGTCAGCAGTAGTGCACCTCAACCCTATATATTGTGGACCTATACCAGTCCTTAAGGATTAGCAGACTGTACCTCACTCAACCCTATATACTGTAGTACACTATACCTTACCAGTCCTTATAAGGACCTTTGTGGAACTAGTAGGTTGTGATTAGCAGGCTGTACCTCAGTCCCTATACTGATAAAGGACTACTGCAGCAGAAGGGCAGAAGTCAGCAGTAGTGCACCTCAACCCTATATACTGTGGACCTATACCAGTCCTTAAGGATTAGCAGACTGTACCTCACTCAACCCTATATACCTTACCAGTCCTTATAAGGACCTTTGTGGAACTAGTAGGTTGTGATTAGCAGACTGTACCTCAGTCCCTATACTGATAAAGGACTACTGCAGCAGAAGGGCAGCAGTCAGCAGTAGTGCACCTCAACCCTATATATTGTGGACCTATACCAGTCCTTAAGGATTAGCAGACTGTACCTCACTCAACCCTATATACTGTAGTACACTATACCTTACCAGTCCTTATAAGGACCTTTGTGGAACTAGTAGGTTGTGATTAGCAGACTGTACCTCAGTCCCTATACTCATAAAGGACTGCTGCAGAATAGGGCAGCAGTCAGCAGTAGTGTACCTCAAACCTATATATTGTGGACCTATACCAGTCCTTAAGGATTAGCAGACTGTACCTCACTCAACCCTATATACTGTAGTACACTATACCTTACCAGTCCTTATAAGGACCTTTGTGGAACTAGTAGGTTGTGATTAGCAGGCTGTACCTCAGTCCCTATACTCATAAAGGACTGCTGCAGAATAGGGAAGCAGTCAGCAGTAGTGCACCTCAACCCTATATATTGTGGACCTATACCAGTCCTTAAGGATTAGCAGACTGTACTCAAACCTATATACTGTAGTACACTGTATCTTACCAGTCCTTATAAGGACCTTTGTGGAACTAGTAGGTTGTGATTAGCAGACTGTACCTCAGTCCCTATACTGATAAAGGACTACTGCAGCAGAAGGGCAGAAGTCAGCAGTAGTGCACCTCAACCCTATATATTGTGGACCTATACCAGTCCTTAAGGATTAGCAGACTGTACCTCACTCAACCCTATATACTGTAGTACACTATACCTTACCAGTCCTTATAAGGACATTTGTGGAACTAGTAGGTTGTGATTAGCAGACTGTACCTCAGTCCCTATACTAATAAAGGACTACTGCAGCAGAAGGGAAGAAGTCAGCAGTAGCGCACCCAGGGGAGGGCTGGCAGCCTTAGGCCTGGGGGGCAAGTCCAGTCAAGTGGCCCATTGAACCACCTAATCAGCTCACCATCCATCTGCACCACATTGCCCGCACAGAGAGAGAGAGAGAGAGAGAGAGAGAGAGACTGTTCCACATTGCCCCAGAGAAAGAGAGACCGCTTCACACTGCCTGCACAGGGAGAGAGACCACTTCACACTGCCTGCACAGGGAGAGAGACCGCTTCACACTGCCTGCACAGGGAAAGGACCGCTTCACACTGCCTGCACAGGGAGAGAGACCGCTTCCCACTGCCTGCACAGGGAGAGAGACCGCTTCACACTGCCTGCACAGGGAGAGAGACCGCTTCACACTAGCTGCACAGGGAGAGAGACCGCTTCACACTGCCTGCACAGGGAGAGAGACCGCTTCACACTGCCTGCACAGGGAGAGAGACCGCTTCACACTGCCTGCACAGAGAGAGAGAGAGAGAGAGACTGCTTCACACTGCCTGCACAGAGAGAGAGAGAGACTGCTTCACACTGCCTGCACAGAGAGAGAGAGAGAGACTGCTTCACACTGCCTGCACAGAGAGACCGCTTCACACTGCCTGCACAGAGAGACCGCTTCATACTGCCTGCACAGAGAGACCGCTTCACACTGCCTGCACAGAGAGAGAGACCGCTTCACACTGCCTGCACAGAGAGAGAGACCGCTTCACACTGCCTGCACAGAGAGAGAGACCGCTTCACACTGCCTGCACAGAGAGAGAGAGACCGCTTCACACTGTCTGCACAGAGAGAGACCGCTTCACACTGTCTGCACAGAGAGAGACCGCTTCACACTGCCTGCACAGAGAGAGACCGCTTCACACTGCCTGCACAGAGAGAGAGAGACCGCTTCACACTGCCTGCACAGAGAGAGAGAGAGACCGCTTCACACTGCCTGCACAGAGAGAGAGAGACCACTTCACGCTTCCTGCACAGAGAGAGAGACCGCTTCACACTTCCTGCACAGAGAGAGAGAGACCGATTCACACTGCCTGCACAGAGAGAGAGAGACCGCTTCACGCTTCCTGCACAGAGAGACAGAGAGACCGCTTCACACTGCCTGCACAGAGAGAGAGAGAGAGAGAGACCGCTTCACACTGCCTGCACAGAGAGAGAGAGAGAGAGAGAGACCGCTTCACACTGCCTGCACAGAGAGAGAGACCGCTTCACACTGCCTGCACAGAGAGAGAGAGAGACCACTTCACACTGCCTGCACAGAGAGAGAGAGACCACTTCACGCTTCCTGCACAGAGAGAGAGAGAGACCGCTTCACACTTCCTGCACAGAGAGAGAGAGACCGATTCACACTGCCTGCACAGAGAGAGAGAGACCGCTTCACGCTTCCTGCACAGAGAGACAGAGAGACCGCTTCACACTGCCTGCACAGAGAGAGAGAGAGAGAGAGACCGCTTCACACTGCCTGCACAGAGAGAGAGAGAGAGAGAGACCGCTTCACACTGCCTGCAGAGAGAGAGAGACCGCTTCACACTGCCTGCACAGAGAGAGACCGCTTCACACTGCCTGCACAGAGAGAGAGAGAGAGACTGCTTCACACTGCCTGCACAGAGAGGGAAAGAGAGACCGCTTCACACTGCCTGCACAGAGAGAGAGAGACTGCTTCACGCTTCCTGCACAGAGAGACAGAGAGACCGCTTCACACTGCCTGCACAGAGAGAGAGAGAGAGAGAGACCACTTCACACTTCCTGCACAGAGAGAGACCGCTTCACACTGCTTGCACAGAGAGAGAGAGACCGCTTCACACTGCCTGCACGGAGAGAGAGAGACCGCTTCATACTGCCTGCACAGAGAGGGAGAGAGAGACTGCTTCACACTGCCTGCACAGAGAGAGAGAGAGAGAGAGAGAGAGACCGCTTCACACTGCCTGCACAGAGAGAGAGAGACCGCTTCATACTGCCTGCACAGAGAGGGAGAGAGAGACTGCTTCACACTGCCTGCACAGAGAGAGAGAGAGAGACCGCTTCACACTGCCTGCACAGAGAGAGAGAGAGACCGCTTCACACTGCCTGCACAGAGAGAGAGAGAGACTGCTTCACACTGCCTGCACAGAGAGAGAGAGAGACCGCTTCATACTGCCTGCACAGAGAGGGAGAGAGAGACTGCTTCACACTGCCTGCACAGAGAGAGAGAGAGAGACCGCTTCACACTGCCTGCACAGAGAGAGAGAGAGACCGCTTCACACTGCCTGCACAGAGAGAGAGAGACTGCTTCACACTGCCTGCACAGAGAGGGAAAGAGAGAGAGACCGCTTCATACTGCCTGCACAGAGAGAGAGAGAGACCGCTTCACACTGCCTGCAGAAAGAAAGAGACTGATTGACACTGCTTGAAGAGAGAGTATTGTAAATAAGGTGGAGTTCAAAGTGAATCGTGCCATTAGCTGGAGGGATTGGCATTTAGAAGGTTAAAACAGGCAGGG
Source organism: Lithobates pipiens (assembly GCF_037356315.1). Classification (NCBI taxonomy): domain Eukaryota; kingdom Metazoa; phylum Chordata; class Amphibia; order Anura; family Ranidae; genus Lithobates; species Lithobates pipiens. Next base: position 243,334,125 of record NW_027507748.1, on the reverse strand, counting down.
AGGAAATGTGATGATACCTCCTCACTGCCTGTCAAATTCCTCAGAAAAGTGACCCGAGCATGAATCGCTTTTCAGTGGAGTGGCAGTGCCTGTGACAAGTGAATAGCCCTTGGGCTCACACTGGTGTGCTGTTTGGCTGCAGTGCTGGTGTACTGGTGGTTTTCTTTAGCCACAGTCCCCCAGATATCTTTTAAGTTGCACATTTTTTGCTGCATTTTCTAAAAGTGCCCCAAAGATACAGCATGCAGGACTTTTTTTGTGCACTTCAGAACATGCAGTAAAAATGTTCAACCTAATAGTGGTCTATGGGGCCAGGGGTAACATGCAGGAAGACTACCAGCTCTGCAGCATACCAGTGTCAGTGTGAACCTCTTCATACCACCTAGGGCAAGGTACAGTCACAGGCTGCCAGAAAGAAAACTCTTTAGCTTTAGCTCTTTAGCTTAGAGAAGGAGAGAGAGAGGAGAGGAGAGAGAAAGGAGAGGAGAGAGAGAGAAGAGAGAGAAATGAGAGAGAAATTAGAAGAGAAGAGAAGAGAAGAGAAGAGAAGAGAGAGAGAGAGAGAAGGGAGGGATGAGAAGCTCACTTACATGGACGCTCACTGGATTTCAGCCGACTGCTTGATTTTAACTTTCCCGCCCACACATCCTCTTCACAGACAGCACACTGGCTGCCCGGAGTGTGGGCGGGGCAAGCAAGAGCAGATCTACCAGCCATTCATATGGAGGAGGGAGGGGCTGGACTGGGCTGCGCTCTGTAACACAGAGTTTCAGCCCAGTGACAGAACACATTGCTGGATGGAGCTGCTGCACTCGGCCAGCTCAGACACTGCACATGCGCAGTTGTGAGCTGGACACCAGCCAAATTATACAGCAAATCAGAGTGGCCCGGAGGGCAAATGCATCCCTGCCCCCTGGCCCAGCCCGCCCCTGAGTGCACCTCAACCCTATATATTGTGGACCTATACCAGTCCTTAAGGATTAGCAGACTGTACCTCACTCAACCCTATATACTGTAGTACACTATACCTTACCAGTCCTTATAAGGACCTTTGTGGAACTAGTAGGTTGTGATTAGCAGGCTGTACCTCAGTCCCTATACTGATAAAGGACTACTGCAGCAGAAGGGCAGAAGTCAGCAGTAGTGCACCTCAACCCTATATACTGTGGACCTATACCAGTCCTTAAGGATTAGCAGACTGTACCTCACTCAACCCTATATACTGTAGTACACTATATCTTACCAGTCCTTATAAGGACCTTTGTGGAACTAGTAGGTTGTGATTAGCAGACTGTACCTCAGTCCCTATACTGATAAAGGACTACTGCAGCAGAAGGGCAGAAGTCAGCAGTAGTGCACCTCAACCCTCTATATTGTGGACCTATACCAGTCCTTAAGGTTTAGCAGACTGTACCTCACTCAACCCTATATACTCTAGTACGCTATACCTTACCAGTCCTTAGAAGGACCTTTGTGGGAGTAGTAGGTTGTGATTAGCAGACTGTACCTCAGTCCCTATACTCATAAAGGACTACTGCAGCAGAAGGGCAGCAGTCAAGTATAATATTCTTTCTATATTTGGAATAAAGAATATTATACGTGTACAAGCCTATTACAATACCAGTCCTGAAAAGGACTTTTGTGGACCTAATAGTAACAGCTAATTATTAAACTGACTGTCCCTCTCTGCAACACACAGCGTCCTATCTATCCCTTTCTCAGCCCTGACAAAAGACAATCTGCAGCAACAATGACTTGAATAGCAGTGCCACAAACCTATATCCTGAACTACACCTATACCAAACCAGTTCTTAAAAGAACTTTTGTGGACCTAATAGCTAGCGATTTGGGTCACTGCAGTCTCTCCCTGCTCCACACAGCAACCTCTCCCTATAGTGACAGTAGAAAGAATGTAAAATGGCCACCGGATCAGGTCTATTTATAAGTTAGGGGGAATGTCCAAGTGTCCATGTGCTGTAATGTCTCAATTGGCTGTCCTGTACCCCATGATGGATGTGTCATCATAGATCAAAGTTCGTTTACACAGTAAACACATAAGTCCGCCGGGCGAACAGCGGCAATAGTCCGCCGATCGGGCGGACCGCGAACAGCCGAAAATTACCGCGAACCGACCGCCGGGCGAACAGTTCGGCCATCCCTAATCACTAACCTCGACAAATCCTGCACCAGGGAGCTGCCCCTCCAGTGTGCATTAAACTTGTCTATTCCTATGAGCAATTTGTTCTTAGGATTACGATCATGGTGCAAGGCATAATGCTTGGATACAGAATGAAATTTGTATCCGTTCTTAATGTTCATGACATGTTCTCCTAAGCGAACCTGCATAGTTCGCTTGGTTCTACCTATATATTGAAGCCCACAAGGACATTGTAAAAGATATACAACACCCTTGGAGCTACATGTTATAAAGGGCTCAATTTTATGTTCTCTCGAGGTACTAGTGGAACTCCCCTAAATATAACCTCTGGATAGGTTGGAAGGAAAGTACGGATAATTCCATCATTACCTAGTAAATGCCAGTGTTTACGCAGCATCTTTTTAATCAGATAATGCTGAGTTGAAAAGGTTGTAACAAAAGGGATGATGGGTTTCTCCCTTTTCCTACCCAAACCCTCCTTCAACAATAAGGCTTTGTAAACCTAAGCAATTTGTTCTATGGTTTTATCCATAGACTCAACCTCATAACCTTTCTCCTCCAGCCTACTCTTTAAAATATTTGCATGTGATCTATAATCATTGATGTCCAAGCAATTCCTCCTCATTCTTACAAACTGACTCTTTGGGATTGATTTCAACCAGGAGTTATGATGACAACTCCCCATCGGTATAAAATAATTCCTGTTGGTCTTCTTAAAATACGAGATCGTTTGGAACTTACCCTCACACTTACTAATTGTTAAGTCCAAGAAGGGAATACTCTCTTGGCTAGCCTCCACTGAAAATCTAATACCTCTATCATTATTATTAATGCCAGAGAAAAATTCATGAAGTTGGGACATAGTCCCCTCCCATAAGAGGAGGACGTCATCTATATACCTCGCCCAAAAGGTCAAAAAAGGGCTTCGGTCCTTATAGATGACATCCTCCTCCCACTTTGCCATAAAAAGATTCGCTAGGCTGGGGGCATATTTAGCCCCCATTTCCACCCCACGAATTCGTTGGTAATATTTCTGTTCAAACCAGAAATAATTATGGCCTGCCGCAAACTCAAGCAAATCTATGATGAACTGTTGCTGCTGTTCTGGCAAAGTGGACATAATGCCCAAATAATACTTGACAGCTGCGATTCCCAACGTATGTGGGATAATCGTATATCGTGAAGTAACATCTGCTGTTACCAACAGAGTATGTTCACTAGGTTTAAAATCTGACAGCAAATGAATCACATGTCTCGTATCCTTCAAGTATGAAGGCATTTTCTGTACTAATGGCTGAAGGAAAAAGTCAATACACTTGCCCACCCGAGACTTTATGGAATCAATACCACTTACTATAGGACGTCCCGAGGGACAAGTAAGACTTTTATGAATTTTGGGCAAGTAATAGAGTACTGGAGCCCGCGGTGCTTTTGGAACAAGAAATATCCTTTCTTTTTTGTTCAATATTTTAGACTGAAAACCGCTATCCACCAGGGATTGTAAAGTTCTCTTATATTGAGTAACAGGGTTGCCTGGCAATTTAATATAAGCATCCCTGTCATCCACTATACTACTGCATTTCTCTAGAGTAATCCTGTTGATCCAAGACTACTATACCCCCCCTTTATCCGCTGGGCGAATAACCAAATTTTTGTTGTTATAGAGTAAGTCCAAACCCTCCTCCAGATTTTTATCCATTTTATGGTTAACACTCTTAATTTGTTCCAAATCCCTTAATAGAACGTCCTTAAACACTTTCAGTGAGGGTGCTAGCACTCCAGGGGGATTAAATAATTATATATTTAGTTATTACAATTCTTGATATAAGAACTTGATATAATAGTTCACAGCAGGGCACTCCAGCGCCCACCAAGAGTCACTTTGAGGGCTTACAGTGTTAACTTGTGGCAACACCAACACCTTAGGGCCAAATTTCTGCAGAGCATATAGAGCAGGCCCCTACTTTCAAACATCCAACTTACAAACGTCTCCTACTTGCAAATGGAAGGAGACAACTAGAAGTGAGATGAAAAAAGACTGACGGCCAAAAAAATTATACAGAGGTGATAACCCTTCCCTATGTTTTCCAAAAAGCTTAAAAATAGATTTTTTTACTGGAGCTGCACTTTAAAAATTTACCACTTCAAAATTACAAACAGATTCTACTTAACACAACAAACCTACACAGTCCCTCTCTTGTTTGCACCGCCTGTATACTGCTGTTCTGAGTATATGAGGCCTGGGGGCCCCACGCCTTTCCTTTTTTTAATTTGGGTATGGGGTCCCCCTTAATATCTGTACAAGACCCAAAGGGGCTGGTAACGGGCAGGGGGGGGGCTACCCATGCCATTTTTCCTCACTGATTTTCATCCATATTGCTGACACCCCCAGGCATGATATTTAGATGAATATTTCACTTTTTTTTTCACTTTAAGCGTCATTAAAATCAGTGCTCCCGAAAAAAATGCAGTTTTTAAAAAATGTTTGCATTGATCCATGTCCCCTGGGGCAGGAGCCGGGTCCCCAAAGCCTTTTTAGGACAATAACTTGCATATTAACCTTTAAAATTAGGACTTTTGATTTTGAACGTTCGAGTCCCATAGACTTTATTGGGGTTCTAAAGTTCGTACAAATTTTTGGTCCGTTTGAAGGTTCTGTGCGAACCGAACCAGGGGGTGTTCGGCTCATCCCTACTCACGGCTATAATGAATTGTCTGTCAAGACAATATGCATAAAAGTTCATTGATAAAAACGGCATGGGATTCCCCCACAGGGGAACCCCAAACCAAAATTATAAAAAAAAATACATGGGGTCCCCCCAAATTCCATACCAGGCCCTTCAGGTCTGGTATGGATATTAAGGGGAACCCCGCACCAAAATGTAAAAAAAAAATGGCGTGGGGATCCCCCCTCAAAATCCATACCAGACCCTTCAGGGTCCTCATTTTTATTGTTTCACTTTAAGCATTATTAAAATCACTGCTCCTGAAAAAATTGCAGTTTTTAAAACTTTTTTTGCATTGATACATGTCCCCTGGGGTAGGACCAAGGTCCCCAAACACTTTTTATGACAATACCATGTAAATTTACAATTTAAAATTTTCACTTTTGATTTCTCCCATAGACATTTAAAGGGTGTTCCGCGGCTTTCGAATTTGCCGCAAACACCCTAAATTGTTCACTATTCGGCAAATGGGCAAATATCCAATGTTCGAGTCAAACTCATGTTTGACCCGAACATAAAGGTCATCCCTACTAGTTAATTAGCTCATGTTAATTATATCACTGTCAGCTATTGTATGCATTATGTTTATGTTGGCTGTTTCTTAGATATGCTAATCAAACTTTTATCTGATTTTGTGTGGTATATCAATTCTCTGTGCGTTTTTAATAGAGAGTTTCAGTTGCATCTAAGCTAGTGCCGTATAGTCTTGAATGCTCAGCTATAATATCTGATTTCTATGCCCAAATTGACGGAAGCTATATCTTGATATAAGCACTCAAGCTGGATATATCTTTTCATGTGAAAACTTTGCTGCAATGTAAAGTAGTGAGTGTACAGCTTGTATAACAGTGTAAATTTGCTGTCCCCTCAAAACAACTCAACACACCGCCATTAACGTCTAAACCTCTGGCAACAAAAGGGAGTACATCCCTAAGTGAAAATATCCAAAATTGGGCCCAGTTAGCCATTTTCCCTCCCCGGTGTCATGTGACTCGTTAGTGTTACAAGGGAGCAGGTGTGTTAAATTTGGTGGTATCGCTCTCACTCTCTCATACTGTTCACTGAAAGTTCAACATGGCACCTTATGGCAAAGAACTCTCTGAGGATCTGAAAAAAAAATTGTTGCTCTACATAAAGATGGCCTAGGCTATAAGAAGATTGCCAAGACCCTGAAACTGAGCTGCAGCACGGTGGCCAAGACCATACAGCGGTTTAACAGGACAGGTTCCACTCAGAACAGGCCTTGCCATGGTTGACCAAAGAAGTTGAGTGCACGTGCTCAGCATCATATCCAAAAGCTGTCTTTGGGAAATAGACATATGAGTGCTGCCAGCATTGCTGCAGAGGTTAAAGGGGGGTCACACAGTATCAAAATGGTCTGCATGGCTGTCGTCCCAAAAGGAAGCCCCATCAGTGCCCATCAGTGAAAGAGAAAACTTACTTATTTACAAAGTTTTGTAACAGAAACAAAAAAAAATTTTTTTTCAACATTTTCGGTAATTTTTTATTTGTATAGCAGAAAATAAAAATCACAAAGGTGATCAAATATCACCAAAAGAAAGCTCTATTTGTGGGAACAAAATGATAAAAATATAGTTTGGGTACAGTGTAGCATGACTGCGCAATTGTCATTTAAAGTGCTCGGCACTGAAAGCTGAAATTTGGTCTGGGCAGGAAGGTGTATAAGTGCCCAGTATTAAAGTGGTTAAAGAAAAACGTATAAGGTCAACTTATCAGATTCCTCACCCCCTCTGGTGGCCCTTTCCAAAATTGTTATGGTGGAGGGGAAATGGGTAGATGTTTTGGACAGGTAACCCTCTCCTCTTCCATGAGGGCCTGCCTGAATACCATCAAATGGTACTGTTGAGAGTTTTTGTCTTCTATTATCTTGATAGGTAATTTATGAATGTAAAAATGGGCTTCAATTTGGACAGCGTGTATCCATATTTTTGGATTATGACACTTCTTACCTGTCCAGTGGGCTGCCAAAAGTGTAAGTGGACAAGTAAGAAGTGTTTGGGCCCTAAAAAAATAGCCTTTTGCACGCTGCCTGAATTTGAGGAAAACAATAACATTTGTACACATTTTAGGGGGTGTTTAGGGTAAGCACAAAAATGAAGATGACAAAATACATTAAGTTACTACGCTAGGTGTGCATGGGCCCAGGATAGCATGCTGGGGAGGTTAGTGAAGGCAAATATGCATGAAGGACAATAAAGGAGCATTAAAAGCTTCCAGCGTGCATGAGGACAGTGGACATTCACAGCATATTACAATAATGGTAATTATGGAATGATGAAATTAATACAATACATTAGCAAACATTAAATACATAGAATGTGATGTTAACGGCTAAAACTTACCCGAATATACCGTATTTATCGGCGTATAACACACACCCCAAGTTTAGGAGGGAATTTTGTGGAAAAAACTTTTAGGAGGGAAATTTAAGGAAAAAAAACTTACATTTAAATGCCCATTAATGCAGCCTTATCAGTGTCCATCTGCAGCCTTGTCAGTGTCATTTGCAGCCTTGTCATGCAGCCTGTCCATCATTGCAGCCTTGTCATGCAGCCTTGTCATGCAGCCTGTCCGTCATTGCAGCCTTGTCATGCAGCCTGTCCATCATGCAGCCTGTCCGTCATGCAGCCTTGTCTGTCATTGTAGCCTTGTGCATCAGTGATGTCAGCTTATGTTTTTAAAAATGGCGCCGCTGAGATGTCCTGTGTATCTCGCCAGCGCCTGGAAGTTCTTGACGGCTTTCGGTCGCTCTCGGATGTTATTTTAACCACTTGCTTACTGGGCACTTAAACACCCTTCCTGACCAGACCAATTTTTAGCTTTTGGTGCTCTCACACTTTGAATGACAATTACTCAGTCATGCAACACTGTACCCAAATGAATTTTGTGTCCTTTTTTTCCCACAAATAGAGCTTTCTTTTGGTGGTATTTGATCACCTCTGGGGTTTTTATTTTTTGCGCTATAAATGAAAAAAGACCGAAAATGTTGAAAAAAACGCATATTTCTTTGTTTCTGTGATAAAATTTTGCAAATTATAATTTTTTTTCATAAATTTTGGCCACAATTTATACTGCTACATATCTTTGGTAAAAATAACCCAAGTTAGTGGATATTATTTGGTCTTTGTGAAAGTTAGAGAGGTCACAAGCTGTGGTGCGAATCATAAAAAATTGATCACACCTGATGTACTGGTGGCCTATCTCATTTCTTGCGACCCGAACAAGTCAGGAAAGTACAAATACCCCCCAAATGACCCCTTTTTTGAAAGTAGACATTCCAAGGTATTTACTAAGATGCATGGTGAGGTTTTTGATGTTGTCATCTTTTTCCCACAATTCTTTGCAAAATGAAGATTTTCTTTTTTTCTCACAAAATTTTCAATGTAATAGGTTATTTCTCTCACATGGCATGTGTATACCACAAATGACACCCCAAAATACATTCTGCTACTCCTTCTGAGTATTACGATACCAAATGTGTGAGACTTTTACACAGCCTGGCCACATACAGAGGCCCAATATTGAAATAGCACCATCAGGCGTTCTAGGAGCATAAATTACACATTTCATTTCTCAACCACCTATTACAGTTTTGAAGGCCCTGGAGCACCAGGACAATGGAAATGCCCACAAAGTGACCCCATTTTGGAAAGCTAACACCCCAACGTATAATCTATGAGGCATATTGAGTCGTTTAAATGGTTCATTTTTTTTCCAGAAGTTTTGGGAAAATGTGGAAAAAAAATGAAAACGCATTTTTTTTACGCAAAGTTGTCCATTTATAAGATATTTCGAACACATAGCATGTACATAGCAAAAATGACACCCCAAAATACATTCTGCTACTCCTTCTGAGTATTACGATACCAAATGTGTGAGACTTTTACACAGCCTGGCCACATACAGAGGCCCAATATTGAAATAGCACCATTAGGCGTTCTAGGAGCATAAATTACACATCTCATTTCTCAACCACCTATTACATTTTTGAAGGCCCTGGAGCACCAGGACAATGGAAATGCCCACAAAGTGACCCCATTTTGGAAAGCTAACACCCCAATGTATAATCTATGAGGCATATTGAGTCTTTTGAATGGTTTATTTTTTTCCAGAAGTTTCGGGAAAATGTGGAAAAACATTTGGGGTCACTTTTGTACGCAAAGTTGTCCATTTATAAGATATTTCCAACACATAGCATGTACATAGCAAAAATGACACCCCAAAATACGTTCTGCTACTCCTCCTGAGTATGGCAATACCAAATATGTGAGACTTTTACACAGCTTGGCCACATACAGAGGCCCAACATGCAAGGAACACCATCAGGTGTTCCAGGGACACATAGCATGCACATACCAAGAATTACACCCCAAAATACATTCTGCTGAGAAAAGAGTAAACAAAAGATTACCTGTGGTTTTAGCAGCGCAGTTGTCCACAGGATGATAGCACTGGTCCAGGCAGCAGGCAGGGACTTGGTCAGCAAAAGTGAACACAATTTTCCAGGCAACAGGCAGGTATACTGTCCATAGTCAATATTGGCAGCAGGCAGGGATACTGTCCATATACAGTCCAAGGTCAGTGCAGGCAGAGATCGTCAGCATTGCCAAAATATTGGTCCTGGTAGTAGGCAGGAACATGGTCCATCCATGTGGTGTGGTCAGTTCATGCGACAGGCAGAGGCATGATGGTATAGGTCCTACAGGCAGCAGGCAGAAGTAGGGCCTTGTTCAGCACAGAATGGGGATAGGGGTAGAGGCTTCTCCCACCCAAATCTCTTTGAAGCCTCCGAGTCTCCAGACCCTAATCTAAGAATGAGAAAACAAAGGAAATTGTCTTCTTCATCCAAAAAAACTATTCTGGAGCCCCTCACATATGTGAGACCCCTGTTATGAATCCCACTAGTCCACTGAGAGGGTACAAGATCAGTCCAAGAGGCAGGCAAAAGGCATGGTCAAACAGTCCAGGGTCAGTTCCAGATCAGGCAGAGGTATGTACAGAATCAGTAGGCAGAAGCGTGGTCGAATAACAGTCCAGGGTCAGTTCCAGATCAGGCAGAGGCATAAACAGAATCAGTAGGCAGAAGCGTGGTCGAATAACAAGCCAGGGTCAGTTACAGAGCAAGCAGAGGCATAAGGGGTTTGAAGGTAAATGGCAGGAAGTGAGGGTTATGGTTACCATACTTCACTAATAATTCACTGAAGTATGGTAACGGCGGAAACAGTCACCTATGCAGAGGCCTGGTTGGGAAGGGCATTGGGCACAATGATAAGTGGTGTCTCTTCTCAATCCTCGTTTGCTGCACACCCGACATTTTTTCTGATGTCTTCGGCCTGTTGGTCTGGGAGGGATTTTATCAGGAAAGTGGCATTCAGAGAGTCTGCTAATTACATCGGATCGAATGTTTTGTGGTGGGCCGTTGGGGTATATAAGGGCAGTGGTGATTTCCTCCTGGTAGCCAAGGAAGGGTATGGGTCTTTCTGTGGATTTACGATAAATTACATGTGTTGTATATGGCCAAATTAAAGAAATAAATTGAATTTTTTTTATACCACTTGTATGTTCTTCTCGTGGCAAGATAGGGTTCGAGCATCTGGTCGTTCAAGTCGACACCCCCCATGAACATGTTGTACTCATGGATACAAGTGGGTTTTTGTATTGGGCCATCCCTCCTGGTGATCTCAACAAAAGTGTTGTTGTGGATCGAAGAAAGCATGTAGACATCCCTTCTGTCCCTCCACTTCACAGCCAAAATTTCCTCGTTCCGTAAACTCGCCGCTTCGCCTTTTCTTAGCCTTTTGTTGATGAGGCTTTGAGGAAAGCCCTTCCGGTTCGTTCTTACGGTGCCACATGCTGGAGTTTGCTTTCTATGGAGGTTGCGGAACAGGGGTAAACTGGTATAAAAATTGTCCACATACAGATGGTAGCCTTTCTCCAGGAGTGGGTTTATGAGTTCCCAAACAACTTTCCCACTCGATCCGATGTATTCGGGGCAATTAGGGGGATGTAGCTGGGTGTCCTTCCCTTCGTATACCATGAAGGAATATGTATACCCTGTGGCTCGATCACACAATTTATACATTTTCACCCCATAGCGGGCCCTTTTGGAGGCAATAAATTGCTTTTGTCCCAGCCTGCCAGAAAATTTGATCAGGGACTCATCCACACATATGTGTTGGTCTGGGGTAAACAACTGGGGGAAAATCTGAGAAAAATAATTTATTAGCGGCCGAATTTTGTAAAGTTTATCAAAATTTGGGTCATTCCGGGGAAGGCACTGGGTATTGTCGTTAAAGTGTAGGAATCTCATTATCATTAGATATCTGGTCCGGGACATTATTGAGGAAAAGATGGGCATGTGATAGATGGGGTGGGATGACCAATATGCACATATTTCATTTTTATTGTTTATTCCCATACAAAATGTGAGGCCCAAAAATTTTAAACTCCTCCACTGTTAGGGCTCTCCACTTGTAGGGACGGGCATAAGAGGACGTTGGGTTGCTTTCAATAAATTGTTGGGCATATAGGTTGGACTGGACCACAATGGATTCAAGCATGTCCTCTGTAAAAATTAGGTGGAAAAAGTCCATCAGGGAAAAATTGTGTGTGTCCACCTGGACTCCTGGGTTGGCAGTGAAAGGGGGAACGTTAGCTTCTCCTGAGTTAGGAGGAAGCCACAAGGGGTTCTGGAGGGAATAGGGAAGGCTGGCATGGGACCTAACCCTTTGGGGCCGAGTTGACACCCCACTTGTACGTGGCCTTTGCCGAGGTACTGTGGTGCCGGTGGATGGCACTGGGTTGCCGGTGGATGGCTCTGCGGTGCTGGTGGATGGTACCGCCTCCTCACCAGTGCGCCTTCGTCTGACGGGCGGACTATCATCTTCCTCCTCTGAGGCTGTCATGGTACCGCTGCTGAGGACAGGCTCGTAGTGCACGTCAGAGTCACAATCTGAATATGAGGAGGAATCCGAAGCGGAAACCTCCCCGTCGCTCTCGTCAGCTGCAAGAATATCATATGCCTCCTCAGCTGAATACAATCTTTGTGACATTTTTATTGACAGGTGACGCTGATGTGGCAGGTGACACTGACAGGTGACACTGACAGGTGACGCTGATCACAGGTGACACTGACGTGGCAGGTGGCACTGACGACACGTGGCACTGACAACACGTGGCACTGACAAATGGCACTGGAGGCAGATGGCACTGGAGGCAGATGGGGCTGACAGATGGGGCTGACAGATGGGGCTGACAGATGTCGCTGACAGATGGCACTGGGGCTGGCACTGGCAGATGGCACTGGCACTGGCAGATGGTGCTGGCTATTTGCTCTGGCTAATTGCTCTGGCAAATGGGGCTGGCAGATGGCACTGCGGCTGGCAGATGGCGCTGGCAGGTGGCACTGGTGCTGGCAGGTGGCACTGGCAGGTGGCACTGGCACTGGCAGGTGGCACTGGCACTGGCGGCACTGGCACTGATGGCACTGAGGCTGAAGGATGACACTGGCGCTGGCAGGTGGCACTGGTGCTGGCAGGTGGCACTGGCACTGGCAGGTGGCACTGGCAGGTGGCACTGGCAGGTGGCACTGGCACGTGGCACTGGCGGCACTGGGGCTGACGGCACTGGGGCTGACGGCACTGGGGCTGACGGATGGCACTGGCAGGTGGCACTGGTGCTGGCAGGTGGCACTGGCAGGTGGCACTGGCACTGGCAGGTGGCACTGGCACTGGCGGCACTGGCGCTGACGGCACTGGGGCTGACGGCACTGGGGCTGACGGATGGCACTGGCGCTGGCAGGTGGCACTGGCGCTGGCAGGTGGCACTGGCAGGTGGCACTGGCACTGGCGCTGGCAGGTGGCACTGGCACTACTGGCAGATGGCACTGGGCTGACAGATGGCACTGGCACTGGGGCTGACAGATGGCACTGGGGCTGACAGTTGGCACTGGGGCTGACAGTGTAACAATGTATCACTCACAGATCCTCTCTCTCCTCACACGCTGTCTCTGTGTGAGGAGGGAGAGACACGGCAATGGGAGATGATCTCATATGTTTACATTTGAGATCATCTCCCATTGGCAGCTGCGATCGCGCTGTGAACGGCCGCTTTGATTGGCCGTTCACGGCGATCTGTATTTGCCTGTCTCCGGGAGACACAGCGAATACAAAACTTCCGCGATGCGCGCCCCCGGCGGCGCGCATTGCGGAAGTAAACACAAGGCCATCCAGGTGCGGCCAGGCGAAGGAACCCGCCTGCTCTACGGCCGTCATTCGGCTATAGGGCGGGCGGGAGGTGGTTAAAATAACAAGAGCAGCTACTATAATAATGAAACAATAAAGCAGAAATATGTCACAGTAATAAATGCCATAACATTATCAGCGCTAAAATAGTCCAAACGTTTTACTAAAATAGTTAAATAAGTATGAAGTCCACTTTATATATAAAATGAGGCAGATGTAAATGTAGGATTGCCCATCACAGAAAAAACGTTGCAGATAGTAATTCAAAACAATCGCCTCCTCCACACTGCACGTGTCACAATCCCCCTAGGAAATGCACTTTCCAGATGCTACTGGGTATACGCTTATCTGTCAATGGACAATGTCTCCTGCTGCTATCCGGAATCGGTTTGTTTTTCCAGCCCAGTCTGTTGGAGCATGGTGGGATTATTATCCAAAGCGTGAAACTACTGCTATCTGATTCCAATCTAGCACCTAGATCCTGGGAACTCTGAGGATCCCAAATTTGTGCAAAGTGTAAGGCTGCAAGTAGACATCATCCATTGACAGATGAGCGTATTTAAGATTACAAGGAAACCGAGCAGGTTAGGATCAATCCATAAAGAGCAATGTGTACAGTGCTTACTGATGATTACATCTGGGAAAACTAAGGGGGGTTTACAACCACTTTAATGTCTAAACCGCTGGCAACAAAAATGAGTAAACCCCTGACTGAAAATTTCCAAATTGGGCCCAAATTGTCTATATTTTGTGTGGCCACCATTATTTTCCAGCACTGCCTTAACCCTCTTGGGCATGGAGTTCACCAGAGCTTGACAGGTTGCCACTGGAGTCCTCTTACACTCCATGATGACATCACAGAGCTGGTGGATGTTAGAGACTTTGCGCTCCTCCACATTCCATTTGAGGATGCCCTACAGATGCTCAATAGGGTTTAGGTCTGGAGACATGCTTGGTCAGTCCATCACCTTTACCTTCAGCTTCTTTAGCAAGGCAGCAGTCATCTTGGAGGTCTTGGAGGTGTGCTTGGGGCTGTTATAATGTTGCTCAGACCTGCGGCCTTATCTCCTGAGGGAGGGGATCATTCTCTGCTTCAGAAGTTGTCACAGTACATGTTGACATTCATGGTTCCCTCAATAAACTGTAGCTCCCCAGTGACAGTAGCACTCATGCAGCCCCAGACCATGACACTCCCCCCACCAAGTTTGACTGTAGGCAATACACATTTGTCTTTGTACTACTGACCTGGTTGCTGCCACACACGCTTGACATCATCTGAACCAAATAAGTACCTTGGTCTCATCAGACCAACCGACATGGTTCCAGTAATCCATGTCCTTAGTCTGCTTGTCTTCAGCAAACTGTTTGCAGGCTTTCTTGTGCATCATCTTTAGCAGAAGCTTCCTTTTGGGACGACAGCCATGCAGACCAATTTATAGGTGGCACTGATGCACACTAATTGATGTTACGGATGGATGCCAATCAGTGCCAAACAATAATGCCTGCATTCATTGTGGGCACTGATTGGCAACCCTGTTGGTCTAGGGTGGCACACCTGGGGGGGCATTCCCGGTGGTCCTAGTGGCATCACTGGTGGTCCAGTGTGGGCATCATGCAATTTGATAGCTAAAATTACATGACAAGTCTCAGCCTATTTGAGGCAATGGCACTGTTCCAATTGGTGCAACACTGACTTAGCGGTGCCACAATAATTTGCAAAGCTAGTTCCTGCAATACTTTTTCCAATTTCAGGTGTGACTTCAATAGACATCTGGGCATGAAGCCACACAAATGAAAGCAATTTAAAACTGTACAAACACATGTACAACATAACCACAATAATAAATAATTTTTGGTTTTTAGATTTTCGCTAAAATATCTATGATGTTGATAACTCTGTTTTTTACATCATGGATGTTTTCTTTCATTTTCTCCAGTTCCCTATTGCAAGCCAAGAGCTCACTGATAAGGATTTGTGCACTTGCACTGCTGAAGTGATTTTGGTTTTGCACAACATCCACATCACCTAAAAATAAAAATAAAAAACACCATGTATTAGAAATATGCAGACATACATCTATTACTTGAGGCTGTGGTCGACACCATTTCGAGAACTTCACACAGTACTTCCTGCACATCAGCATCAAAATCTTCAGCAACTACTTAGCAGACAGATATGTTAGGCTAGAAATAGTAATGTGAAACATTGCTTGGAAGTGTCTTCCAATTGTCTGTTTTGGCAGAGTTCCAAGCTAAATACATATTTTTATTTCCCTTTCAAAAGCAGGAATACTTACTTGTTTTGTGCAAGTTTCACACATGGAGATACCCCTAGTATCCACTGGAGCACATGCGTGGGACACCATAACAAGGTTGTTATGGTGTCCCACACTAGTGCTCCTGCATCCAGATGCGTAAACAGCTGCTGAGTGTCCTCAGAACTGACACTGAATAAAGTTGAATTTTCATTATAATTAGAAACACATCTAGCCAAAAATCCAATGAACTTATTTTAATTAAAATAGGCCATAACAAATGCATTTAACCTGCATCTCTCAAAAACTAAGTATTAGTGGTCGAATATAAAATATTTAATGTCCCGCGAATGATTCCTGCGAATGATTTCTGTGTCCACAAAAGTAAAACCTGGCATTTTAAACTGTACAACATAAAGAAAAGAACATGGACCAGCACGGCAGTAATAATAATAGGAACACACGAAAAATACTTTTTCGCAGCACTTTCCTGACCTTTCTATACTGACCTGCCTCTCTCAATTTAAGGTCTGACCAGCGTTTTCTAAACTGATCCTTGGATCGTCGTACCCAAAAATTCCTGTGCAGACTTCTCACAACTTTAGTCATGATCTTGGCCTTTCTGGCATTTGGGTTTCTGTAAGGTCCATGATTCCCATCATAGTCTGTCCTCAGTAAGATGTCCACCATCTCCACCATTTCTTCAAATGACATATTTGAGGCCTCTCCTCCTGAAAGTTTCTTGCTCCAGGCTTTCCTCATTGCTGCTCTCAGCACACACCTGCTGTCTCGCCTCCATTTGCTCTCCAATTGCCTCAAAAGAGAGGAGACAGGGAATACACTAGAAAGAAGGACAGGGGCGGAGTTTCACGCATGCGTAGTGTATATAAAGCATAACACACGGTCGATGTAACGGCCATGGGAATGATCTGGTATTGGAGGACGAACGATCAACATCGGCAAAAGGAATGCTAACACAAAGGTACAATTGTAAATTGGGGCATTAGTGGTTAGTGGCTAGGGATGAGCCGAAAACCCCCCGGTTCGGTTCACACCAGAACTTTCGAACGGACCGAAAATGTATGCAAACTTTAGAACCCCATTGAAGTCTATGGGACTCAAATGTTTGAAATAAAAAAGTGCTAATTTTAATGGCTAATAAGCAAGATATTGTCCTAAAAAGGGTTTGGGGACCCGGCTCCTGCCCCAGGGGACATGGATCAATACCAATTTTTTTTTTTAAATTGCCGTTTTTTCGGGAGCACTGATTTTAATGTTGATTAAAGTGAAAAAAACTTGAAATATTCCTTTAAATATCATGCCTGGGGGGAGTCTATAGTATGCCTGTATAGTGGCACATGTTTCTTTAGAACAGTCCCCGCAAAAAATTACATTTAATGGAAAAAAAAGTCATTTAAAACTGCTTACGGTTTTAATGTAATGTCTGATTCCGGCGATATGGATGAAAATCAGTGAGAAAAAGGGCATGGGTAAACCCCCTGCCCATTACCAGCCCCTTTGGGTCTTGTATGGATATTAAGGGGAAATTAAAAAAAGGAAAGGCGTGGGGCCCCCAGGCCCTATATACTCAGAACAGCAGTATACAGGTGGTACAAACAAGACAGGGACTGTGAAGGTTTTTGTGTTAAGTAGAATCAGTTTGTAATTTTGAAGTGGTACATTTTAAAAGTGTAGCTCCAGTTAAAAAAACTATTTTTAAGCTTTTTGGAAAACATAGGGAAGGGTTATCACCCCTGTATAATTTTTGGACGCCTGCCTTTTTCATCTCACTTCCTGTTGTCTCCTTCCATTTGCAAATAGGAGACGTTTGTAAGTTGGATGTTTGAAAGTAGGGGCCTGCCCTATATGCTCTGCAGAAATGTGGGCCTAAGGTGTTGGTGTTGCCACAACATTGTAAGCCCTCAAAGTGACTCTTGGTGGGCGCTGGAGCGCCCTGCTGTGTACAATTATATCAAGAATTGTAATTACATGCCATTGTTGAACAGTGGTAGAAAAATTGAGCCTTTGGTGGTTGCGGTGGTGGTGCTGGTGCCACAATGCTATAAGTCTTCACAGTTACTCTCGGTGGGTGCAGGAATGGGCCCTGCTGTGAAATATTATATCAAGAATTGTAATTACATGCCCCTGTTAAACAGGGGCTTAGCCACTGCTTGCTGGTGCCACGATACTGCAACCTCTCGCAGATTCTCTAGTTGGAGTGCAGGAATGAGCCCTGCTGTAAAGCATTGCATCAAAAATTTTAATTACATGCCCCTGTTAAACAGGGGCTGAAAAATTGGGCCTTAGGCACTGGTGCTGGTGCCACGACACTGCAACCTCTCCTATATACTCTAGTTGGAGTGCAGGAATGAACCCCGATGCAAAGTATTGCACCAAAAATTGTATCACATGCCCCTGTTAAACAGGGGCTGAAAAATTGGGCTGGTGGCATCACCCAGAACCAAAAATGTTCTTCCAAGCTATCAGCAGGATCATTGAGGAGGAAGAGGATAGTCAGTCAACATAACAGGACAGTCATTCAGCATCAGCAAAGGCAGGCTTGAAGGGATGTGATATTTCAAAAAAAATGATTCGGTTACATCAGCTTCAGGTGCTTGGTAGCCGGTGGTGATCCAAGGCTGATTCATCTTTATGAAGGTCAGTCGATCAACCGAGTCGGTGGACAGGCGCACCCCGTGATCGATTACAAAGCCTCCAGCAGCACTGAAGGTGCATTCTGAAAGAACACTGCATGCAGGACAGGCCAGTAGCTCAATTGCATATTGTGCAAGCTCTGGGCAGTTATCCATCCTCAAAACCCAGTAAGCCAGAGGATTTTTGGTGGGAAAGGTGTCCAAGTCTGACCTTGCCCCTAGGTATTCCTGCACCATGTAAATCAGACGCTGGCGATGGTTGCTGGAACCTTGGGGCAGCGGACTAAAAAATGTTTTAGTCCGCAGACGGTCACCTTCTCCAACGCTCCTTCTTTGACTGACTGAAGCCTCAGCAACACGTTGTCCAGGACCAGGAGTTTGTAACCTCCCAGTCTCTGGGAACATGTTGCACAGACCTTTCTGCAAGGCCTCCTGGAGATGTCTCATCCTCTGCTCCCTCTGCAATTGCAAGATAAGGTCCGCAACCTTACCCTTGTACCGTGGATCAAGGAGAGTGACCAGCCAGTAATGGTCCCTCTCCTTGATCCGAAGAATACGAGGATCCTTCCGCAGGCTTTGCAGGATCCATGCAGCATAGGTTAGCTGAGGTATTCGGTCTGGAATCCTCTGGGTCACAAAGGACAACATGATCTGCAGCCACCTCCTCCCAGCCACGTACAAGTCCACGGGTTTCTTGGGATTGTAAATCATCCCTAAAAGACTGCTACTGCTGATGCTGAGTGTCAGGCTCCACCTCCATGCTGACACAAGCCTCCTCCTCCTCCTCCTCTTCCTGTGGGATGGGTGGGACAGCAGGAACACTGTCTGAATAAAGGAGGCCTTGAGAGGCAAGGAAGTCCTCCTCTTCCTGCCTCTGTTCTGCCATTATTCCACGCAGTGTGTGCTCCAACAGCTGGACAAGAGGTACAGTGTCACTGATGCATGCACTGTCACTGCTCACCCTCCTTGTGGCCTCCTCAAATGGTGACAGGACAGTGCATGCATCCCTGATCATGCCCCACTGGCGTGGTGAAAAAAACAAGCTCTGCTGACCCTGGCCTGGTGCCGTAGTCGCACAGGTACTCATTGATGGCCCTCTGCTGCATGTGCAGCAGCCGCAGCATGGCCAACGTTGAATTCCACCTGGTGGGCATGTCACATATAAGGTTCTTGGGCAGGTTCAACTCCTTTTGGTGCTCAAATGCACACAGACTTTCCTGACCTGCCTCAGGACATCCTGTAAGCCCAGGTACCTGCCCAAGAACCGCTGCACCACCAGGTTAAGGACGTGAGCCACACAGGGCACATGGGTCAGTTGTCCCTGTCGGAGGGCGGAGAGGAGGTTGGTGCCATTGTTGCAAACCACCATTCCTGGCTTAATCTGACGTGGCATCAACCACCTCTTGGCCTGCCCTTGCAGAGCTGACAAAATATCTGCCCCAGTGGGGCTCCTGTCCCCCAAACAAACCAGCGCAAGCACGGCATGGCATCTTTTTGCCTGCGTACTTGCGTAGCCCCTTGAATGCCTACGGAGCACCACTGGTTTCGAGAACAAAGCACTGGAAGAGGCCATGGAGGAGGAAGAAGTGGAGTGGGTGGAGGAGAGAGGCGTGGTGGTGGAACAACCTCCAACACTACTGCACCTTGCATCCTTCCCAGCTGCCAGAAGAGTGACCCAATGGGCCGTGAAGGATAGGTAACATCCCTGTCCATGCCTGCTGGACCATGAGTCAGCAGTAATATGCACCTTACCGCTGACCGCCCTGTCCAGCGAGGCATGGACATTGCCTTCTACATGCCGGTAGAGAGCCGGAATTGCCTTCCATGAGAAAAAGTGGCATTTGGGGACCTGCCACTGAGGAACCACACATTGCACAAACATCCAGAAGGGGGCCGAGTCTACCAACTGAAAAGGCAGCAGTTGAAGTGCTAGCAATTTAGCCAAGCTAGCATTCAACCACTGGGCATGTGGATGTCTGGGAGTGAACTTCTTTCGACGGTCCAGCAGCTGGGGCAGGGAAATTTGCCTGCTACAATCGGATGTGGGTGTACTGCTAGCAGAGTGCCCGCAAGTACTTGGCTGTGACACACCTAATTCAACACCTTCATTCCTCTTAGTGCATGTTTCAGAAAGGACTGAAGGTCTAGTGGGGTTGGAGATCCCAGCTGATGAGGAGCAAGGAGAGGGCTGCTTTTTTCTTTGGTGTGGGTCTTTAAGGTACGCTTGCCAATGAGCTGCATGGCAGGTCAACATATGTCTGGTCAAGCATGTGGTGCCCAAGCGGCTGATGTTTTGGCCACGTGAGATATGCTGAGACATATGTTGCAAATAGTAGCATTGCGATCTGATGCACTCGTCTCAAAAAAGGCCCACACCAAAGAACTTTTGGAATAACTTGCAGAGGCAGCAACCTGCACAGCTGGAGCTCTGTGGCGTGATTCAGTCGGTGTGCTGCCCCTAAGCTGGCCCCCGGAGGGCATCCTGTCTCATTGGAGATGTGCCTCCTCCTCTCTCCTATCAGGCACCCACATGGAGTCAGTGACCTCATCATCCCTTCCCTCTTCATCACAGGAGCAAACCTGGCAGTATGCTGCAGCTGGTGGAACATGACTGCCAGATTGCTGTCCTTCTTGAGCATCCCCTCTCTCTGCGCTAACGCTACTGCCTTCCTCTAGCTGGGTATCATCATCAGAGCCTTCAAAACGCTGGGCATCCTCCTGTAGCATGTACCCAACACTGTGCTCAAACAGTTCGGGGGACTACTCAGGAGGACATGGTGGGTCTAGGGAAGGAGTGACTGATGACATTGAGACGAGGGAAGAGGACGCGTTGACAGCTGCTTTCCTAGTACCCTGAGCCTGGATGAGAGAGGATGAGGAGGATGAGGAGGGCTTGGTCATCCACTCTACCAAGTCTTCGATGCGGCTTAACACCTCCAGCTGCCGAAAATAAGGACAAGTGTGTCCCATGGCCACGTGCTGATGACAATGCACCGCTTCCACGACCAGCACTGTTGTCTCTAGACACAGAGCCTGCTTGCCCTCTTTTATTGGCTCGTGACTGTCTGCCTCTACTTCTTGGCCTTCCAGACATAGTAATGGCCTGCAGGGAGATGGGAAAACCAGCAATTGGGTAGTGTATACTGTGCAGGAGGCACACAACACCCACTTTAGCTCCTGCAGATGCCTATATTACAGAACACTAGTAATAAAGGGTAGCGTCAGGTGTATACTGTGCAGGAGGCACACAATACCCACTTTAACTCCTGCAGATGCCTATATTAGAGAACACTAGCAATAAAGGGTAGCTACAGGTATATACTGTGCTGGAGACACACAACACCCACTTTAACTCCTGCAGATGCCTGTTTTAGAGAACACCAGAAAAAAGGGTAGATACAGGTGTATACTATGCTGGAGGCACACAACACCCACTTTAACTCCTGCAGATGCCTGTATTAGATAACACCAGCAATAAAGGGTAGCTACAGGTGTATACTGTGCTGGAGGCACACAACACCCACTTTAACTCCTGCAGATGCCTGAGAAAAGAACACACTGTCCCTGCTATCCTTCTCTCCATGCACACCGGAACACACTACACAAGGCCACCGTGCTGGTGGCCTTATATAGTATGGGTCGTGTACTAAACCCCCTGAGCTATAATTGGCCACAGGCACCCTGCCTGTGGCCAATTATGGCTCTCCTCGCTGCCGGCGCTGTGATTGGCCAAGCATGCAGGGTCACAGTGCATGCTTGGCCAATCATGAGCCAGCAATGCACTGCGATGGCGCAGTGCATTGTGGGCCGCGAGTGCCACACAAATTTGGCACGAACGGCCCATAACGTTCGGTATTCGCCGAACGGGCGAACAGCCGGTGTTCGAGTCGAACATGCATTCGACTCGAACACCAAGCTCATCCCTATTAGTGGCCTATACTGCTTATAAATTGAGGCCTATATTGGGACCAGATTATGAGAGTATAGCCTGACATTAGGGTTTGTCTTGTGTTGTGTCTTGCAGGCAAAATGATGCCCTGATGTTTTACCTGAATTTATCCAGTAATACCGGAAGCTGCCATGTCTATGGCAAGTTAAAAGCAGGGATTACTCAAATAAAATCAAGAGGAAGGTAGGGTTGGAGAAACCGTTGGAATTGGTGAAGCCTGTGTATCCCACGGCAGACATCAATTATTTGAAGGCCAAAGTTGGTACATATAACAGGGAGCACAAGAAGGTTATGTATGCCCAGAGATCCGGAGCAGCAGCAGATGACATACCGTATATACTCGAGTATAGGCCGACCCGAATATAAGCCGAGGCCCCCAATTTACCCCCAAAAAAACTGGCAAACTTATTGACTCGTGTATAAGCCGAGGGTGAGACATGCCTGTCCATCCCTGTGTGTGTGTCCGTCCATCCCTGTGTGTCCGTCCATCCCTGTGTGTCCGTCCATCCCTGTGTGTCCGTCCATCCCTGTGTGTCCGTCCATCCATCCCTGTGTGTGTGTGTGTCCATCCATCCATCCATCCCTGTGTGTGTGTGTCTCCATCCATCCATCCATCCATCCCTGTGTGTGTGTGTCTCCATCCATCCATCCATCCATCCCTGTGTGTGTGTGTGTCTCCATCCATCCATCCATCCATCCCTGTGTGTGTCTCCATCCGTGTGTGTGTGTGTGTGTGTGTGTGTGTGTGTGTGTGTGTGTGTGTGTGTGTGTGTCCAGCCTACCTTTGTCCCGAGCCTCCGTCCCGTGCCTTGCCTCCTTGCCTCCGTCCCGTGCCGTGACTTGCCTCCTTGCATCCGTCCCGTGTCGTGCCGTGCCTTGCCGCCGCCGTCCCGTCCCGTCCCGTGCCGTGCCTTCCCTTGCCTCCGTCCCGTGCCCTCTTCGTTGGCGGCCATTGTAAAGTTCAAAAGCTGCGCCGCCGCCTTCGCCTGTGATAGGCGGAACACTGAATTTCCCAGCAGCCTGTGTTCCGCCTATCACAGACGTCGTATCATCCTCGTCCGTAGTACGAGGATGATACGATGTCCGTGATAGGCGGAACACAGGCTGCTGGGAAATTCAGTGTTCCGCCTATCACAGGCGAAGGCGGAGCCGGAGGCGCGGCTTTTGAATAGAATGGCCGCTGTCTGTCTGCTCGACACGCTGATCGAGCGGGCAGACAGCGATGACTCGAGTATAAGCCGAGGGGGGCACTTTCAGCCTCAAAAAAGAGGCTGAAAATCTCGGCTTATACTCGAGTATATACGGTATATGTCCAAAGACTGTGGTACTACCACAGCCTGCGTTTTTTGTCAGACCAAACCGAACCACGCCCATCACTCTCAACGCTTCCTTCCACATCGACTGAGGCCACAGCTCCTGAGGTCCACCCTGGCCCTTTGACACAGGAAGAAGATGTGGCGGAGCCCAACTTGACCCAGGTATAGCTTTGTTGAACATATTTTTAAAATTGAATGATGTTAACTAGATGTTATTGATTTAAATTTTCTGCCTTAAAGGGGTGTACATATCAATAGACAGTAGTGGCCAAAAATGATTGGGACAAGAAGGAAAAATGTTGGGGTCAGAATGATAGGCTTTCTATTTGTTAACATTCAATTTGCAACAATCAAAATTGTGTGTGATTGATGACCAAAAACCTAAAAATATGTCCCATTTTCATACACAGGAAAGTCTCCGCCAAAAGGAGGCTGTACCCAGCAGCCAGACTGAGTCCCAGGTTCCTCCCCTATGCCCTCCAAACTAAAAGAGCCAGGAAGTCGAGAAACCTGGATTATGTCCAGGAGGCCTTTGGATGCATGACGGGAAATAAACTTAAGGATATGGAAGAGGACCAACAAAGCACGTGCGAGGAGATGATCCTTCAGCTCCTCAACAAGTGGAGGAGGGGCCAAATTACCCCGAAAATGCGAAATGGAGCATAATCCTCCACCATCTCCACAGACACCACAGCCACCCTACCCACCACAGCAGCATAGCGGATCTTGGCTAATGCTGCCTCAACAGCCCAACAAGGTCGCTGGGCTGAAGATCAACAGTACAATTTATATATTTTTTGTTTTAAGTTGATTTTCTTTTTTTTGTGCAGAGAATACATTTTTTATTTAATTTAGTTTAATTGTGTGAAAGGAAGCATTGAGTGATGGCCTCGGTTCGGTCTGGTCTGGCAAAAAACAGAGGCTGTTGGAAGACCACAGCATCATGACATACGTGTCATCTGCTGCTGCTCCCGATCTCTTGGAGTCCAGGACCGTATTGTGCTCCCTATTAAATGGACTCCTCGGGTTAACAATTTTGAAATTCACATAATTGATGTCTGACCTGGGGTACAAATGCTTCACCGATTCCAACTGTTTCTCCATCATTGCCTTCCTCTTGATTTTTATATGACTGTGTGCTCCCTATTCAATAAAAAAAAAAATTATCTGGATAAATAATTGGCTATGTGTTTTAATTAAAAAAGGACAGTTTGTTTGTGAGTAGGCAGGTACATTTAAAAAATACAATATCAAACTAACAAGGGACATCTTTGAACTTAAAAAATATGAGATAATAATGGTGTTGTGGTAACTTGACCCCAAAAAAATAAAAAATATTCTAGAGATCACTAGAAAAAAATATTCTGGCGATCACTATAAAATAAAATAAATATTATTCTGGAGATCACTAGAAAAAAAAAAATATTCTGGAGATCAATAGAAATAAAAAAATAAAAATAAATACGTTTGGCAGAACTCTGTCAATATCACCAGCAAAGCAGCTTCATTATTATATCATTATAAAGAAGAAGAGAATGTGCTGCATTGAGAGATGTGATATCTCCATTACGAACGCTAGTTTTACAAGATCAACCGCTTCCGGCTCCTCCTTGCAGTGGCGTGTTTGTACTTTGGAGTTTTTCAGACGGACGTGTGTACACACGCTTGGAGAATCCAATAACATTTGTCCGCGGAAAAAAAAAAGTCAGACAATTGTCCGATGGAGTATACACACGGTCGGATTTACTGACAACAGCTTGTCATCGAATATTTCCCGTTGGAAAGTCTCATCATGTGTACGCGCCTTAACTGCTTCCCGACCACCGGCCGTCAACTGACGCACCTATTGTGGTGGGAGGCCGTCATATGACGGCCTCCCGTTTAAACAGGGAATGTGCGCGATCGTGCACGCACATCCCTGTTTCTTTGGTGGTGGCGTGTCACGGAGACACCACTTGCCACCGAAGGGGGTGAACAGCCATTGGTTATGGCTGTTTACCACGTGATCGGCCGTGATGAAGTCACGGGCGATCACAGATGGTCACACCCCCGCTGTGCACGGAGCATGCGTGCGAGCGCTCTGCGTGTGCATGTCGGTGGCGGCATGTTCCCCGGGAACACTGCTTGTCACCAACGGTGGTAAACAGCCATTGGCCGGCTGTTTACCCACGTGATCAGCTGTGATCCTTTCACAGCCGATCACTAAAATGTAAACAAACTGCAGTAACGAGATGTTACCGGGTTCTCTTCCTCACACACTGATCGTGTGTGAGGAGGAGATTGCGGTAACATCTCGTTACCACTTACAGTGTACACCAATCACACCAATTGCCCCCCCCATAAAGAGGACCTGTCACCACCCCTCATAGTACCTGTCACTCACAGTCCATCAGAGTACCTGTCACAGTCCATCAGAGTACCCGAGTATCTGTCACAATCCATCAGAGTACTTGAGTACCTGTCACAGTCCATCAGAGTACTTGAGTACCTGTCACGGCACATCAGAGTACTCGAGTACCTGTCATGGCACATCAGAGTACCCGAGTACCTGTTACAGCACATCAGAGTACCCGAGTACCTGTTACAGCACATCAGAGTACCCGAGTACCTGTCACAGCCCATCAAAGTACCCGAGTACCTGTCACAGCCCATCAAAGTACCTGAGTACCTGTCACAGCCCATCCGAGTACCAAAGTACCTGTCCCAGTCCATCTGAGTACCCAAGTACCTGTCCCAGTCCATCTGAGTACCCAAGTACCTGTCCCAGTCCATCTGAGTACCCGAGTACCTGTTACAGTTCATCTGAGTACCTGTCCCAGTTCATCTGAGTACCCGAGTACCTGTCCCAGTCCATTTGAGTACCCAAGTACCTGTTACAGTTCATCTGAGTACCTGTCACAGTTCATCTGAGTACCTGAGTACCTATCACCGCCATTCAAAGTACCAGTCACCAGGCCATCAGAGAACCTGTCACCAGGCCATCAGGGTACCCAAGTACCTGTCACCAGGCCATCAGAGTACCCGAGTACCTGTCACCAGGCCATCAGAGTACCTATCTGCAGCCCATGCCTCATAGAATATATGTTGGGGTGTTTGCTTTCCAAAATGGGGTCATTTTGTGGGTAATTTCACTGTCCTGGTGCTCCAGGACCTTCAAAAGTGTGATAGGTAGGAATGAAATGAGATGTGTCAATTATGCTCCTAGAACGCCTAAACGTGTTCAGGTTCGGCCTCCTGAACGTCCTGAACGCCTGAACGTCTTCAGTGTTCGGCCTCTCTATGTGACCAGGCTGTGTAAAAGTCCTACACATGTGGTATCGCCATACTTGGGAGGAGTAGCAGAATGTGTTTTGGGGTGTAATTTTTGCTATATACATGCTATGTGTTAGAAATATCTTATAAATTGACAACTTTGTGTAAAAAAAAATGCGTTTTCATTTTTTTCCACATATTCCAAAAACTTCTGGGAAAAAATGAACTGTTCAAAAGACTCATTATGCCTCACAGATTATATGTTGGGGTGTTTGCTTTCCAAAATGGGGTAATTTTATGGGAAATTCCATTGTCCTGGTACTCCAGGGCCTTCAAAAGTGTAATAGGTGGTTGAGAAATGAGATGCGTCATTTTTGCTCGTAGAATGTCTGAAGGTACTACTTCAATGTTGGTGTTCTGTATGTGGCCAGGCTGTGTAAAAGTCTCACACATGTGGTATCGCCATAATCGGGAAGAGTAGTAGAATGCATTTTGGGGTGTAATTTGTTGTATGCATATGCTGTGTGTGAGAAATAACCTGATAATATGACAATTTTGTAAAAAAAAATAATAATAAAAAAAAATCTTCATTTTGCAAAGAATTGTGGGAAAAAATTACAACTTAAAAAACTCACCATGCTACTTACTTAATACCTTGGAATGTCTACTTTGTAAAAAGGGGTCATTTGGGGGGGTATTTGTACTTTCCTGACTTGTTAGTGTCTCAAGAAATGAGATACACCTGATGTACTGAAGGCCTGATCAGATGTGATCAATTTTCAGTGATTGGCACCATAGGTTGTAGACTCTATAACCTTCACAAAGACCAAATAATATACACTAATGTTGGCCAAAATGTATGAAGAAAAATTACTAATTAGCAAAAATTTATGACAGAAACAAAGATAAAGGCATTTTGTTCACAAAATGTACGTTTTATTTTATTTATAGCACAAAAAATAAAAAACCCACTTGTGATTAACCACTTACCAACCGGCCCATAGACGATTAACAGCTTCAGGGCGGTTGTCTAACTCTGAGAGGCCGTTAATTAACGGCCTCCCAGAATTCGGCTCTCGTGCGCCCCCTGGGGCGCACACTCGAGAGCATCCGTGACCGCCGGGTCCATAGGACCCGGCGCATCACTGATCACGGTAAACGGCCGCTCGTCGCGGCCGTTTACCACTGGATCTGTCATGGTTATGCAGTGATCTTCCTGTGTTTGCTTACCTCCCCTCATGTGTTCAGACTAAGAAGCCAGCCACTTCCACCTGGTGGTTTTTATAACCTCTCCTCTAAGCATGGCTCCACCCCAGGCCCTATCAGGGAGCCCTATATTAACCTGTGCACTGCAGGCCATCAGTGCTGATCAACCATTGTGTATTCCTTTGTGTGTTAGCTTCCTGTTACCTGCCGTGTGCTCTTCTACTGTTTTCCGTTACCGACTTTGGCGTGTCTTTGACTATCCCTGTTTGCCTGTGATCCTGACCTTTTGGTGTGTCCCCGACTATTCTTGTCTGCTTGTGGCCCCGACCTTGGCTTTGTCCCTCACCATCCTTATCCTCCTGTTGCCTACTGTGGGTGTGAGCTGGCGGACCCTGGGGGTCGCGACCTGGAGCCAGTTGCAGCCTGCTGGCTCTTAGACTCTGCGCCCCAGGGAATCTTACGCTCTAACCCCAGTGGGATCTGTCCCCCGTCTGCAGCAGTCAGCCATAGGGTCCACAACCTTGCGGTGCACTTCTGATCCCTACGGTGTGCACCTGTCACTTCGCCTCAAGGTGACCTGACAGGATCGCGGAGCGATCACTTATAAACAAACCGGCGTCATGTTATGACTCCCCCTCTCTGTACCGATCGGTACAACAGAGGGGGAAGAGATCGGTGTCAGCAGCGATGTGGGCTGCAGCTGCAGTGCCCACATCACTGCTCACCGAAATTTAACCCCTTAATTCCCTGCCAATACTCTGCATTACCCAATACTCTGCCATACCCTGCCAATACTCTGCATTACTCAATACCCTGCCAATACCCTGCCAATACTCTGCATTACCCAATTACCATCTCCAGCCGTCCGCTGGAAGTGTGCTGTTCCTTGCAGACACTGTATTACACTTCCGGGTAGAAGGCAGAGCGTGGTGGAGCGTACAACGTCACTTCCAGTTTCCGTGCTGGCCAGGCCCTAACCGGTTTCGTTGTTCGACTTCAACAGAGGGCATGACAGCACGGCGTGATAGCTGATATAGATATATATATATCCACCCACTCCTTATTAGCCAATGAGAATTGCCCAGTCACAGGTGACATATAACTAGCCTCATCAGCCAATTAGACAACATCAGCATGTAGGAATCCATGGGGGAAAATAATTAAGGCACAATGGATACAACTTAAAATTGACAGATCCCTGTCAGGTACAAACACTTATAAAAATGCATCATTAAGGTGGAGCCGGCACTTATGAGAGACGGATGGGTAATCAATAAGTATAAACATTGTTATTGGTAAAAAGTTCTATATTATTTATCATGGATCTGCTACATCACAGATTAAAAGCGGTGGGTTATTCGTTCTCCCACAAGAGCCCATTGTAATCATTTGTATCAAATATACATAGAAATGTCAATAATATTATTTATTCTCACAGGCATAGTTTAACTGCTTCCCGACCGCCGGCCGTCAACTGACGGCCAGGCGGCGCACCTATTGTGGCGGGAGGCCGTCATATGACGGCCTCCCGTTTAAATAGGGAATGCGCGCGATCGTGCGCGCGCATCCCTGTTTCTTCGGTGGTGGCTTGTCACGGAGACACCGCTCACCACCAAAGGTGGTGAACAGCCATTGGTTATGACTGTTTACCGCGTGATCGGCTGTGATGAAGTCACGGGCGATCACAGATGGTCACACTCCCGCTGCTCGTCACCGACAGTGGTAAACAGCCATTGGCCGGCTGTTTACCCGCGTGATCGGCTGTGATCCTTTCATAGCCGGTCGCTAAAATGTAAACAAACTGCGGTAACGAGATGTTACCGGGTTCTCCTCCTCACACACCGATCGTGTGTGAGGAGGAGATTGCAGTAACATCTCGTTACTGCTTACAGTGTACACCAATCACACTGATTGCCACCCCCCCAATAAAGAGGACCTGTCACCACCCCTCATAGTACCTGTCACTCACAGTCCATCAGAGCATCTGTCACAGTCCATCAGAGTACTTGAGTATCTGTCACAGTCCATCAGAGTACCCTAGTACCTGTCACGGCACATCAGAGTACCCGAGTACCTGTCACAGTCCATCAGAGTACCCGAGTACCTGTCACAGCACATCAGAGTTTTCGAGTACCTGTCACGGTTCATCTGAGTACCCGAGTACCTGTCACAGTCCATCTGAGTACCCGAGTACCTGTCACAGTCCATCTGAGTACCCGAGTACCTGTCACAGCCCATCTGAGTACCTGAGTACCTGTCTCAGTCCATCTGAGTACCCGAGTACCTGTCTCAGTCCATCTGAGTACCCGAGTACCTGTCACGGCACATCAGAGTACCCGAGTACCTGTCACGGCACATCAGAGTACCCGAGTACCTGCCACGGCACATCAGAGTACCCGAGTACCTGTCACAGCCCATCAGAGTACCCGAGTACCTGTCACAGTCCATCAGAGTACCCGAGTACCTGTCACGGTTCATCCAAGTACCCGAGTACCCGTCACAGTTCATCTGAGTACCTGTCACAGTTCATCAAAGTACCCGAGTACCTGTCACAGCCCATCTGAGTACCTGAGTACCTGTCCCAGTCCATCTGAGTACCCAAGTACCTGTCCCAGTCCATCTGAGTACCCGAGTACCCATCACAGTACATCTGAGTACCTGAGTACCTGTCACAGTCCATATGAGTACCTGAGTACCTATCACCACCCTTCAGAGTACCCAAATACCAGTCACCAGGCCATCAGAGAACCTGTCACCAGGCCATCAGAGTACCCAAGTACCTGCCACCAGGCCATCAGAGTACCTGTCACCAGGCCATCAGAGTACCCGAGTACCTGTCACCAGGCCATCAGAGTACTCAAGTACCTGTCACCAGGCCATCAGAGTACCAGAGTACCTATCTGCAGCCCATCAGAGTACCTATTTGCAGCCCATGCCTCATAGAATATATGTTGGGGTGTTTTCTTTCCAAAATGGGGTCATTTTGTGGGTAATTTCACTGTCCTGGTGCTCCAGGACCTTCAAAAATGTGATAGGTAGGAATAAAATGAGATGTGTCAATTATGCTCCTAGAACACCTGAACGTACTACTTCAGTGTTGGGCCTCTCTATGTGACCAGGCTGTGTTAGTGTCTCAAGAAATGAGATACACCTGATGTACTGAAGGCCTGATCAGATGTGATCAGGGCTGGACTGGGACAGAAATTCGGCCCTGGACGTCATCCAGACTGGCCCACTTACGTTTTGAGTGTCCCATCAGCACCCCCTTACATCAGATTCTCATCGGCAGCCCCTTTACATCAGATTCTCATCGGCAGCCCCTTTACATCAGATTCTCATCGGCAGCCCCTTTACATCAGATTCTCATCGGCAGCCCCTTTACATCAGATTCTCATCGGCAGCCCCTTTACATCAGATTCTCATCGGCAGCCCCTTTACATCAGATTCTCATCGGCAGCCCCTTTACATCAGATTCTCATCGGCAGCCCCTTTACATCAGATTCTCATCGGCAGCCCCTTTACATCAGATTCTCATCGGCAGCCCCTTTACATCAGATTCTCATCGGCAGCCCCTTTACATCAGATTCTCATCGGCAGCCCCTTTACATCAGATTCTCATCGGCAGCCCCTTTACATCAGATTCTCATCAGCAGCCCCTTTACATCAGATTCTCATCAGCAGCCCCTTACATCAGATTCTCATCAGCAGCCCCCTTACATCAGAGTCCCATCACCAGCTCTTTACATCAGAGTCCCATCACCAGCTATTTACATCAGAGTCCCATCACCAGCTCTTTACATCAGAGTCCCATCACCAGCTCTTTACATCAGAGTCCCATCACAGGCTCTTTACATCAGAGTCCCATCACAGGCTCTTTACATCAGAGTCCCATCACCAGCTCTTTTCATCAGAGTCCCATCACCAGCTCTTTACATCAGAGTCCCATCACCAGCTCTTTACATCAGAGTCCCACCACCAGCTCCTTACATCAGAGTCCCACCACCAGCTCCTTACATCAGAGTCCCATCACCAGCTCCTTACATCAGAGTCCCACCACCAGCCCCTTACATCAGCTTCCCTTTAGCAGCCCCTTACATCAGAGTCCCATCACCAGCTCCTTACATCAGAGTCCCATCACCAGCTCCTTACATCAGAGTCCCACCACCTGCCCCTTACATCAGCTTCCCTTCAGCAGCCCCCTTACATCAGAGTCCCATCACCAGCTCTTTACATCAGAGTCCCATCACAGGCTCTTTACATCAGAGTCCCATCACCAGCTCCTTACATCAGAGTCCCATCACCAGTTCCTTACATCAGAGTCCCATCACCAGCTCCTTACATCAGAGTCCCACCACCAGCTCCTTACATCAGAGTCCCACCACCAGCTCCTTACACCAGAGTCCCACCACCAGCTCCTTACACCAGAGTCCCACCACCAGCTCCTTACATCAGCTTCCCTTCAGCAGCCCCCTTACATCAGAGTCCCATCACCAGCTCCTTACATCAGAGTCCCATCACCAGCTCTTTACATCAGAGTCCCACCACCAGCTCCTTACATCAGAGTCCCACCACCAGCTCCTTACATCAGTGTCCCACCACCAGCTCCTTACATCAGCTTCCCTTCAGCAGCCCCCTTACATCAGAGTCCCATCACCAGCTCCTTACATCAGAGTCCCATCACCAGATCTTTACATCAGAGTCCCACCACCAGCTCCTTACATCAGAGTCCCACCACCAGCTCCTTACATCAGAGTCCCACCACCAGCCCCTTACATCAGCTTCTCTTCAGCAGCCCCCTTACATCAGAGTCCCATCACCAGCTCCTTACATCAGAGTCCCATCACCAGCTCCTTACATCAGAGTCCCACCACCAGCCCCCTTACATCAGAGTCCCATCACCAGCTCCTTACATCAGAGTCCCATCACCAGCTCCTTACATCAGAGTCCCACCACCAGCCCCCTTACATCAGAGTCCCATCACCAGCTCCTTACATCAGAGTCCCACCACCAGCTCCTTACATCAGCTTCCCTTCAGCAGCCCCCTTACATCAGAGTCCCATCACCAGCTCCTTACATCAGAGTCCCATCACCAGATCTTTACATCAGAGTCCCACCACCAGCTCCTTACATCAGAGTCCCACCACCAGCTCCTTACATCAGTGTCCCACCACCAGCTCCTTACATCAGCTTCCCTTCAGCAGCCCCCTTACATCAGAGTCCCACCACCAGCCCCCTTACATCAGAGTGTCCCCCTCCCACATGTACTCACAGTTCTAAAGGCAGCCTCTCTTCTTCCTCTCTCCAGTCATGTGATAACAAGTGATAGAGGAGAGAGGAAGGAAAGTATGCTGACCGTGTCTATCTCCCCCTGCAGGCTGGAGGGAGCAGAAAGCCTAATGCTCTCTCCAGCATATCACGGAACCTGCTTCTCCTGACAGGAGTGAAATCGAGATCACTCACTGTCAGAGAGGAACCGCTCCAGGACTGCACCAGACCAGCCCACTGAGCCACCGGCCCCCCGGGAATCTCCCGGTAGTCCTGATGGCCAGTACATGCCTGGATGTGATAGATTTTCAGTGATTGGCACCATAGTTTGTAGACTCTATAACTTTCACAAAGACCAAATAATATACACTAATGTGGGTTATTTTTACCAAAGATATGTAGCAGTATAAATATTGGCCAAAATGTATGAAGAAAAATTACTAATTAGCAAAAATTTATGACAGAAACAAAGAAAAAGGCATTTTTTTCACAAAATGTATGTTTTATTTTATTTATAGCACAAAAAATAAAAAACCCACTAGTGATTAAATACCACTAAAAGAAAGCTCTATTTGTGTGGAAAAAAGGACGCAAGTTTCATATGGGTACAGTGTTGAATGACTGAGTAATTGTCATTCAAACTGTGAGAGCGCTGAAAGCTGAAAATTGGTCTGGTCAGGAAGGGGGTGTAAGTGCACTGTACTGAGGTGGTTAAAATATATATATATAGCTAGACCAATGTATTAAACCTATCCTTATATATGTAAAACCATATGTGCATGTAGAGGAACATGTAAGGAGGACTTTAAAGTGGTTGTAAACCCTTACAACACACTTTGACCTACAGGTAAGCCTAGATTAAGGCTTACCTGTAGGTCCAAGAAAGATCTCCTAAACCTACATGGTTTAGGAGATATTTGCCGAAAGACAGGCACCGCTGTCTACGGCTCATGGCGCACTGAGCGCGGCACCGTCAATGGCGAATATGCCGCGCGTGGCGGCTCCCGTGCGCATGCGCGGGAGTGACATCATCGCGGCTTCGCCGAATGACAGCGGTGGAGCAGCGAGACCCACCAAGAAGATGGATGCGCCGGACTACAGGGGACAGCGGTGACATCGCTGGCTCCTGTGTCAGGTAAGTGACACATAATGGACTACTATGCGATGCGTAGTCCATTATGCTTTACCTTTGCAGGCATGAAAGAGGAAGTAAACTCATCAGGGTTTACTTTCTCTTTAAACTGGTAAGGTAAATACCCCATGTTCAAAAGTATTGGGACACACCCGTACTCGGAAAATAATCCGGACTGATCACCTGGATATAAAAGAGACCCCTGACGGTTATTAATTACTAATGTAGGCTAATATACGTACTACAGAGGATATCCAGTACTCAAAAAGTTCAAATGTTTTGGGACGTTAAAAACAACAAGTAAAAGACTAACTGCCTCTATATTGAGATGCTTCAAACTAACTGACTCTATGATGAGATTGTTAAAACAAGGGTAAGTACCCCAATGTTCAAAAGTTTTGGGACACTGCAACACTCTGAACAAGGCCAAACTGACCACCTAAATATAAAAGGGCGCCACAATGGTTTCTACTGTAGTACTGAGAAAATATGTTTAATACATGCGGGTGATATACGCCTGCTACCTGGGTATTTGGTCTAGCTATATATATATATATATTTTAACCACCTCAGTACAGTGCACTTATACCCCCTTCCTGACCAGACCAATTTTCAGCTTTCAGCGCTCTCACAGTTTGAATGACAATTACTCAGTCATGCAACACTGTACCCATATGACATTTGTGTCCTTTTTTTCACACAAATAGGGATTTCTTTTGGTGGTATTTAATCACTGCTTGGTTTTTTATTTTTTGTGCTATAAAAGAAAAAAGACCGAAAATTCTGTAAAAAAATGATTTTTTCTTTGTTTCTGTTATAAAATTTAGCAGATTAGTAATTTTTCTTCATAAATTTTGGCCAAAATGTATACCACTACATATCTTTGGTAAAAATAAGTACAAGATATTATTTGGTTTTTGTGAAAGTCCACAAGCTATGGTGCCAATATCTGAAAATTGTTCACCCAAAGGACTGACGACCTATCTCATTTCTTGAGACTCTAACATGCCAGAAAAGTACAAATACCCCCAAATGACCCCTTTTTGGAAAGAAGACATTCCAAGGTATTTAGTAAGAGGCATGGGGAGGTTTTTGAGGTTGTAATTTTTTCCTACAATTCTTTGCAAAATCAAGATTTTTTTTTCCTTTTTTTTTTCACAAAATTGTCATATTATCAGGTTATTTCTCAAACACAGCATATGCATACCACAAATTACACCCCAAAACACATTCTGCTATTACTCCCGAGTATGGCGATACCACATGTGTGAGACTTTTAAACAGCGTGGCCACATACAGAGCCCCAACATGCAGGGAGCGCCATCAGGCGTTCTGGAGCACCCAGGACAATTCTGACATTTCTCTCCTACATGTAAAAATCATTATTTATTTGCTAGAAAATTACATACAACCGCAAAACATTATATATGTTTTTTTAGCAAAGACCCTAGGTGGTCGTCTCAACTTTTTATCACGCATGGTATTTGCGCAGCAATTTTTCAAAAGCGTTTTAAAAAAAAAAACAGTTTTGTGCTTAAAAAAATAAAAAACAGTATAGTTAGCCCAATGTTTTTGCATAATGTGAAAGATGAAGTTACGCTGAGTAAATAGATACCTAACATGTCACCCTTCAAAATTGCACACGCTCGTGCAATGGCGCCAAACGTCGCTACTTAAAAATCCCCATAGGCGACGCTTTAATTTTTTTTTTTTACTGGTTACATGTTTTGAGTTACAGAGGAGGTCTAGGGCCAAAATTATTGCTCTCACTCTACCGTTCGCAGCGATTCCTCACATGTGTGGTTTGAACATCGTTTTCATATGTGGGCGGGACTTACGTATACGTTCGCTTCTGCATGCGAGCACATGGGGCGCTTTACATTTTTTTTTTTTTTTTTTATTCATTCTACTTTA
Source organism: Lithobates pipiens (assembly GCF_037356315.1). Classification (NCBI taxonomy): domain Eukaryota; kingdom Metazoa; phylum Chordata; class Amphibia; order Anura; family Ranidae; genus Lithobates; species Lithobates pipiens. The sequence continues at coordinate 243,298,034 of NW_027507748.1, read as the reverse complement.
TTTATTTTAGTTTGACATTTTTTTCCCCAAAAATAAATTTTTTGATCACTTTTATTCCTATTACAAGGAATGTAAACATCCCTTGTAATAGGAATAGGCATGACAGTCCTCTGTACAGCGAGATATGAGGTCAATAAGACCCCACACCTCACCTCTAGGCTGGGAAGCCTGAAATAAAAAATAAATAAAAAAATGGCAGGGTATTGGCAGGGTATTGGGTATTGCAGAGTATTGGCAGGGTATTGGCAGGGTATGGCAGAGTATTGGCAGGGTATTGCAGAGTGTTGGCAGGGTATTGGGTATGGCAGAGTATTGGCAGGGTATGGCAGAGTATTGGCAGGGTATTGCAGAGTGTTGGCAGGGTATTGGGTATGGCAGAGTATTGGCAGGGTATGGCAGAGTATTGGCAGGGTATGGCAGGGTATGGCAGAGTATTGCAGAGTATTGGCAGGGTATTGGCAGGGTATGGCAGAGTATTGAAGAGTATTGGCAGGGTATGGCAGAGTATTGGCAGGGTATGGCAGAGTATTGGTGGGTATTGCAGAGTATTGCAGAGTATTGGCAGGGTATTGCAGAGTATTGACAGGGTATTGCAGAGTATTGGCAGGGTATTGGGTATTGCAGAGTATTGGCGTGTATTCCAGAGTATTGGCAGGGTATTGCAGAGTATTGGGTAATGCAGAGTATTGGCAGGGTATGGCAGAGTATTGGCAGGGTATTGTATTTCTTTATGCTTGTTGATTGCATTTTAAATGTAAGCAGCTAGGATTAAGGGGGGTTTCTGCTGTATGGGTATGTTGCATTATAATAAACAGGATTATGCTATGTACATCTATCCTTTTTTTTTATGATACAATCGCAGTACCTATACCAGTGGACCTTCTGGATAAGTGGGGTGTCAGCACAGAGCGGTGTTTGGACACAGATACAAGGCTTTATTTCTAGCGGCGTCTGGTGAGTTTATACCCCAGAGGGGTGTGTGCTTCACGAGGTGGATAATTGTTATTCTTACTCTGGTGGAAGGTGCACGCTAAGAGAAAAGTGACTGTGAATTATCTGAGCTGTCCACATATCCATCTGCTACATAAAGACTGTTGGCCGTGGTGTTTGCCATTGCCCATCAATTTTTTATTTCTATTTTTATTTTCGTTTTAGCGCTGTTTTAGTATTTATCTTATGCAAGGATGACTTTAGCTTTGGTTATACTACTGTAATACTTTATTTATATTTATTTAAACAGCTGCTTAGTCTTATTTTATGTTTTGATTTCATCTCTATTTTATATTGGTAATTTTATATGTTTATTTATCTATAATTTTTTTTTTTTAACGTCTGAGACATCGACATATGATATCGAATAGTACAACACATCTACCTGCTGCTGGCACTGTAGGATTGAGGCCGCGTACACACGCGGGGACTGTTCGCCCAACTTTGTCCGCTGAACAGTGTTTCGGCAAACAGTCCGCTCGTGTGTGGGCTTTCAGCAGACAGTTTCAGCGAACAGTCCGCTGAACAAGGTTTTTCGGAAATTCCGAAAAACTGTCCGCTGAAACCTTGTTTCAGCGAACAGTCCCCTCGTGTGTAGGCTTGTTCGTCAAACTAAGTTCCGCGCATGCTCAGAAAGGATTTACACGCCGAAAGTTATAATGCAGTGTATAGGACGTCGTATTTTTCGTCCCGTCGTACGTGCCGTTCACGTCATCGCGCACGGTTTCAGCAAACTGTTCGTCCGTCGTGTGTGGCCATGTCCGTCCATGCTAATTTTGAGCGGACTGTTTGCCGAAACTGTTTGACGGACAAAGTTGGGCGAACAGTCCCCGCGTGTGTACGCGGCCTGAGGTGGCGCTGAGTGGGTGACCCATAGGCCATAGTTATACCTCATTTATCTAAAAGTAGGAATAACACAATATTGACAATAAAAGAGCCTATATACGATATTCAATATGAATAAGAATATTCTTTCTCACTACTACTTTTCCCATACTACCCTCAAGAAACCAGCCAGCCTATTTTTTTTTTATTTCATTTCCGTTCACCTATTTATCCCTCCCCTCTCCTTCCCCTACCCCTCCCAGCCCTCTCATCCACTCCTAATATAAGTGGACGAGAGGGAGGGGAGCCCCCCCTCTTCCCTCCCCCCTAAAAGTTCCTACACCTCACTATATTTCCTTGTTAACTTACATTTTTTCCAATCCCCCACTAATTCTGTGACTCCCTACCTAACTTCTCTTCGGCTGCTCCAAGTTCTTCCATTCTGTATATTTCGTCTATTTTCTCTAACCATTCCCTAACTTTCGGGGCTTCTACTTCCTTCCATTTTTTTGGTATCGGGCTCTTTGCCGCATTTATCAGATGAATTGTAAGAGAGTTTCTATATTCTTTAATTGGAGAATCTATGCAATGGAAAAGGCAAGCCCAGGTATTTTCAGGTATTTCGGTGTTAGTTATCATCTTTATATATCCTATTATTTCACTCCAATGGTTCTTAATCTTTGGGCAATTCCACCATATATGTACCATATTCCCTACCTGTCCGCACCCCCTCCAGCATTCCCCAGATTGCCCTATTTGAAACTTTTTAATTAGAAATTGGAATACTACAGAGTGGACTTAATGGGCACCCAAGTAAAAGAACTAAAATAGTAATATTTTTCTTGTTTTATTAAAATAGATATAAAAAAGAACTGAGGTACAGTAATTACAATAGCATATAAAGTAGAATTAGTTAGTAATATACCCTGTACATATAGAAAATGACATCACATAATAACCACACTCATAACAATGAGCCAGAACACTGCCTGATATAGATATCAAATGAATTGTGTGTCTAAATCTAGATCCGGGTATATCAATAATTTTTTGTTCAGAAGCTCGACATTAGTGATGGCCCAACGGTTCGCCCTGGCGGTCGTTTTGCGGTGAATTTCGGCTGTTCGCGGTCCGCCCGATCGGCAGACTATTGCCGCTCTTTGCCCGGCGGACTTCCGTGTTTACTGCGTAAAAGAACTTTGACCTATCATGACACATCCATCATGGGGTACAGGACAGCCAATTGAGACATTACAGCACATGGACACTTGGACATTCCCCCTAACTTATAAATAGACCAGATCCGGTGGCCATTTTACATTCTTTCTTCTGTCACTATAGGGAGAGTTTGCTGTGTGGAGCAGGGAGAGATTGCAGTGACCCAAATCGCTAGCTATTTGTTACACAAAAGTTCTTTTCAGGACTGGTATAGGTGTTAGGTGTAGTTCAGGATATAGATTTGAGGCACTGCTGTGCTACTGATTGTTGCAGTAGCCTGTCTCTTGTCAGTGTAGAGAGAGTGAAAGGACGCTGTGTGCTGCAGGGACAGTCAGTTTAATCATTAGCTGTTACTATTAGGTCCACAAAAGTGCTATTCAAGTTATTGTTCCAGCAGCCTCTGTTTTGTCAGTTTATATAGGGACAGGCAGGAAGCTGTGTGTGAGGCAGTGAGGGTCAGTTTAATCAGTAGCTGTTACTATTAGGTCCACAAAGATTCTTTTCAGGACTGGTATGGTAATAGGCTTGTACACGTATAATATTCTTTCTTCCAAATATAGAAAGAATATTATACTTGACTGCTGCCCTTCTGCTGCAGTCTGCTAATCATTCACAACCTACTTGTTCCACAAAGGTCCTTATAAGGACTGGTAACTTGGTCTAGGGTGCTGCAGTACATAGGGTTACGTGAGGTACAGTCTGCTATTCCATAAGGACTGGTATAGGTCCACAATACATAGGATTGATGTGCACTATTGCTGACCGCTGCCCTATACTGCAGCAGTCCTTCATCAGTATAGGGACTGACGTACAGTCTGCTAATCAGTCACAACCTACTTGTTCCACAAAGGTCCTTATGAGGACTGGTAACTTGGTCTAGGGTGCTACAGTACATAGGGTTGAGTGAGGTACAGTCTGCTATTCCATAAGGACTGGTATAGGTCCACAATACATAGGGTTGAGGTGCACTACTGCTGACCGCTGCCCTATACTGCAGCAGTCCTTCATCAGTATAGGGACTGACGTACAGTTTGCTAATCATTCACACCCTACTTGTTCCACAAACGTCCTTATAAGGACTGGTAACTTGGTCTAGGGTGCTACAGTACATAGGGTTGAGTGAGGTACAGTCTGCTATTGCTTAAGGACTGGTATAGGTCCACAATACATAGGGTTGAGGTGCACTACTGCTGACCGCTGCCCTATACTGCAGCAGTCCTTCATCAGTATAGGGACTGAGGTACCGTCTGCTAATCATTCACACCCTACTTGTTTCACAAACGTCCTTATAAGGACTGGTAACTTGGTCTAGGGTGCTACAGTACATAGGGTTGAGTGAGGTACAGTCTGCTATTGCTTAAGGACTGGTATAGGTCCACAATACATAGGGTTGAGGTGCACTACTGCTGACCGCTGTCCTATACTGCAGCAGTCCTTCATCAGTATAGGGACTGACGTACATTCTGCTAATCAGTCACAACCTACTTGTTCCACAAAGCTCCTTATAAGGACTGGTAACTTGGTCTAGGGTGCTACAGTACATAGGGTTGAGTGAGGTACAGTCTGCTATTCCATAAGAACTGGTATAGGTCCCCAATACATAGGGTTGAGGTGCACTACTGCTGACCGCTGCCCTATACTGCAGCAGTCCTTCATCAGTATAGGGACTGACGTACAGTCTGCTAATCATTCACAACCTACTTGTTCCACAAAGGTCCTTATAAGGACTGGTAACTTGGTCTAGGGTGCTACAGTACATAGGGTTGAGTGAGGTACAGTCTGCTATTCCATAAGGACTGGTATAGGTCCACAATACATAGGGTTGAGGTGCACTACTGCTGACCGCTGCCCTATACTGCAGCAGTCCTTCATCAGTATAGGGACTGAGGTACAGTCTGCTAATCATTCACAACCTACTTGTTCCACAGAGGTCCTTATATGGACTGGTAACTTGGTCTAGGGTACTACAGTACATAGGGTTGAGTGAGGTACAGTCTGCTATTCCATAAGGACTGGTATAGGTCCACAATACATAGGGTTGAGGTGCACTACTGCTGACCGCTGCCCTATACTGCAGCAGTCCTTCATCACTATAGGGACTGACCTACAGTCTGCTAATCAGTCACAACCTACTTGTTCCACAAAGGTCCTAATAAGGATTGGTAACTTGGTATAGGGTGCTACAGTACATAGGGTTGAGTGAGGTACAGTATGCTATTTCATAAGGACTGGTATAGGTCCACAATACATAGTGTTGATGTGCACTACTGCTGACCGCTGCCCTATACTGCAGCAGTCCTTCTTCAGTATAGGGACTGAGGTACAGTCTGCTAATCAGTCACAATCTACTTGTTCCACAAAGGTCCTTATAAGGACTGGTAACGTGGTCTAGGGTGTTACAGTACATAGGGTTGAGTGAGGTACAGTCTGCTATTCCATAAGGACTGGTATAGATCCACAATACATAGGGTTGAGGTGCACTACTGCTGACCGTTGCCCTATACTGCAGCAGTCCTTCATCAGTATAGGGACTGACGTACAGTCTGCTAATCAGTCACAACCTACTTGTTTCACAAAGGTCCTTATAAGGACTGGTAAGGTCTAGGGTGCTACAGTACATAGGGTTGAGTGAGGTACAGTCTGCTATTCCTTAGGGACTGGTATAGGTCCACAATACATAGGGTTGAGGTGCACTACTGCTGACCGCTGCCCTATACTGCAGCAGTCCTTCATCAGTATAGGGACTGACGTACAGTCTGCTAATCATTCACAACCTACTTGTTCCACAAAGGTCCTTATAAGGACTGGTAAGGTCTAGGGTGCTACAGTACATAGGGTTGAGTGAGGTACAGTCTGCTATTCCTTAAGGACTGGTATAGGTCCACAATACATAGGGTTGAGGTGCACTACTGCTGACCGCTGCCCTATACTGCAGCAGTCCTTCATCAGTATAGGGACTGACGTACAGTCTGCTAATCATTCACAACCTACTTGCTCCACAAAGGTCCTTATAAGGACTGGTAACTTGGTCTAGGGTGCTACAGTACATAGGGTTGAGTGAGGTACAGTCTGCTATTCCATAAGGACTGGTATAGGTCCACAATACATAGTGTTGAGGTGCACTACTGCTGACCGCTGACCTTTACTGCAGCAGTCCTTCATCAGTATAGGGACTGACGTACAGTCTGCTAATCATTCACAACCTACTTGTTCCACAAAGGTCCTTATAAGGACTGGTAACGTGGTCTAGGGTGCTAAAGTACAAAGGGTTGAGTGAGGTACAGTCTGCTATTCCATAAGGACTCTTATAGGTCCAGAGTACATAGGGTTGAGGTGCACTACTGCTGACCGCTGCCCTATACTGCAGCAGTCCTTCATCACTATAGGGACTGACGTACAGTCTGCTAATCAGTCACAACCTACTTGTTCCACAAAGGTCCTTATAAGGACTGGTAACTTGGTCTAGGGTGCTAAAATACATAGGGCTAAGTGAGGTACAGTCTGCTATTCCATAAGGACTGGTATAGGTCTACAATACATAGAGTTTAGGTGCACTACTGCTGACCGCTGCCCTATACTGCAGCAGTCCTTCATCAGTATAGGGACTGACGTACAGTCTGCTAATCATTCACAACCTACTTGTTCCACAAAGGTCCTTATAAGGACTGGTAAGGTCTAGGGTGCTACAGTACATAGGGTTGAGTGAGGTACAGTCTGCTATTCCTTAAGGACTGGTACAGGTCCACAATACATAGGGTTGAGGTGCACTACTGCTGACCGCTGCCCTATACTGCAGCAGTCCTTCATCAGTATAGGGACTGACGTACAGTCTGCTAATCAGTCACAACCTACTTCTTCCACAAAGGTTCTTATAAGGACTGGTAACTTGGTCTAGGGTGCTACAGTACATAGGGTTGAGTGAGGTACAGTCTGCTATTCCATAAGGACTGGTATAGGTCCACAATACATAGGGTTGAGGTGCACTACTGCTGACCGCTGCCCTATACTGCAGCAGTCCTTCATCAGTATAGGGACTGACGTACAGTCTGCTAATCATTCACAACCTACTTGTTCCACAAAGGTCCTTATAAGGACTGGTAACTTGGTCTAGGGTGCTACAGTACATAGGGTTGAGTGAGGTACAGTCTGCTATTCCATAAGGACTGGTATGAGTCTACAATACATAGTGTTGAGGTGCACTACTGCTCACCGCTGCCCTATACTGCAGCAGTCCTTCATCAGTATAGGGACTGAGGTACAGACTGCTAATCATTCAAAACCTACTTGTTCCACAAAGGTCCTTATAAGGACTGTTAAGGTCTAGGGTGCTACAGTACATAGGGTTGAATGAAGTACAGTCTGCTATTCCTTAAGGACTGGTATAGGTCCACAATACATAGGGTTGAGGTGCACTACTGCTGACCGCTGGCCTATACTGCAGCCGTCCTTCAACAGTATAGGGACTGACGTACAGTCTACTAATCAGTCACGACCTACTTGTTCCACAAAGCTCCTTATAAGGACTGGTAACTTGGTCTAGGGTGCTACAGTACATAGGGTTGAGTGAGGTACAGTCTGCTATTCCATAAGGACTGGTATGAGTCTACAATACATAGTGTTGAGGTGCACTACTGCTCACCGCTGCCCTATACTGCAGCAGTCCTTCATCAGTATAGGGACTGACGTACAGTCTGCTAATCATTCACAACCTACTTGTTCCACAAAGGTCCTTATAAGGACTGGTAAGGTCTAGGGTGCTACAGTAAATAGGGTTGAGTGAGGTACAGTCTACTATTCCATAAGGACTGGTATAGGTCCACAATACATAGGGTTGAGGTGCACTACTGCTGACCGCTGCCCTATACTGCAGGAGTCCTTCATCAGTATAGGGACTGACGTACAGTCTGCTAATCAGTCACAACCTACTTGTTCCACAAAGGTCCTTATAAGGACTGGTAACTTGGTCTCGGGTGCTACAGTACATAGGGTTGAGTGAGGTACAGTCTGCTATTCCATAAGGACTGGTATAGGTCCAGAGTACATAGGGTTGAGGTGCACTACTGCTGACCGCTGCCCTATACTGCAGCAGACCTTCATCAGTATAGGGACTGACGTACAGTCTGCTAATCATTCACAACCTACTTGTTCCACAAAGGTCCTTATAAGGACTGTTAAGGTCTAGGGTGCTACAGTACATAGGGTTGAATGAAGTACAGTCTGCTATTCCTTAAGGACTGGTATAGGTCCACAATACATAGGGTTGAGGTGCACTACTGCTGACCGCTGGCCTATACTGCAGCCGTCCTTCAACAGTATAGGGACTGACGTACAGTCTACTAATCAGTCACGACCTACTTGTTCCACAAAGCTCCTTATAAGGACTGGTAACTTGGTCTAGGGTGCTACAGTACATAGGGTTGAGTGAGGTACAGTCTGCTATTCCATAAGGACTGGTATGGGTCTACAATACATAGTGTTGAGGTGCACTACTGCTCACCGCTGCCCTATACTGCAGCAGTCCTTCATCAGTATAGGGACTGACGTACAGTCTGCTAATCATTCACAACCTACTTGTTCCACAAAGGTCCTTATAAGGACTGGTAAGGTCTAGGGTGCTACAGTAAATAGGGTTGAGTGAGGTACAGTCTACTATTCCATAAGGACTGGTATAGGTCCACAATACATAGGGTTGAGGTGCACTACTGCTGACCGCTGCCCTATACTGCAGGAGTCCTTCATCAGTATAGGGACTGACGTACAGTCTGCTAATCAGTCACAACCTACTTGTTCCACAAAGGTCCTTATAAGGACTGGTAACTTGGTCTCGGGTGCTACAGTACATAGGGTTGAGTGAGGTACAGTCTGCTATTCCATAAGGACTGGTATAGGTCCAGAGTACATAGGGTTGAGGTGCACTACTGCTGACCGCTGCCCTATACTGCAGCAGACCTTCATCAGTATAGGGACTGACGTACAGTCTGCTAATCAGTCACAACCTACTTGTTCCACAAAGGTCCTTATAAGGATTGGTAACTTTGTCTAGGGTGCTACAGTACATAGGGTTGAGTGAGGTACAGTCTGCTATTTCATAAGTACTGGTATAGGTCCACAATACATAGTGTTGAGGATCACTACTGCTGACCGCTGCCTTATACTGCAGCAGTCCTTCATCAGTATAGGGACTGACGTACAGTCTGCTGATTAGTCAAAACCTACTTGTTCCACAAAGGTCCTTGTAAGGACTGGTAAGGTCTAGGGTGCTACAGTACATAGGGTTGAGTGAGGTACAGTCTGCTATTCCTTAGGGACTGGTATAGGTCCACATTACATAGGGTTGAGGTGCACTACTGCTGACCGCTGCCCTATACTGCAGCAGTCCTTCATCAGTATAGGGACTGACATACAGTCTGCTAATCATTCACAACCTACTTGTTCCACAAAGGTCCTTATAAGGACTGGTAACTTGGTCTAGGGTGCTACAGTACATAGGGTTGAGTGAGGTACAGTCTGCTATTTCATAAGGACTGGTATATGTCCACAATACATAGTGTTGACGATCACTACTGCTGACCGCTGCCCTATACTGCAGCAGTCCTTCATCAGTATAGGGACTGACGTACAGTCTGCTAATCAGTCACAACCTACTTGTTCCACAAAGGTCCTTATAAGGACTGGTAACTTGGTCTAGGGTGCTACAGTACATAGGGTTAAGTGAGGTACAGTCTGCTATTCCATAAGGACTGGTATAGGTCTACAATACATAGAGTTTAGGTGCACTACTGCTGACCGCTGCCCTATACTGCAGCAGTCCTTCATCAGTATAGGGACTGACGTACAGTCTGCTAATCATTCACAACCTACTTGTTCCACAAAGGTCCTTATAAGGACTGGTAAGGTCCAGGGTGCTACAGTACATAGGGTTGAGTGAGGTACAGTCTGCTATTCTGTAAGGACTGGTATAGGTCCAAAATACATAGTGTTGAGGTGCACTACTGCTGACCCCTGCCCTATACTGCAGCAGTCCTTCATCAGTATAGGGACTGAGGTACAGTCTGCTAATCAGTCACAACCTACTTGTTCCACAAAGGTCCTTATAAGGACTGGTAACCTGGTCTAGGGTGCTACAGTACATAGGGTTGAGTGAGGTACAGTCTGCTATTCCATAAGGACTGGTATAGGTCCACAATACATAGGGTTGAGGTGCACTACTGCTAAACGCTGCCCTATACTGCAGCAGTCCTTCATCAGTATAGGGACTGACGTACAGTCTGCTAATCAGTCACAACCTACTTGTTCCACAAAGGTCCTTATAAGGACTGGTAAGGTCTAGGGTGCTACAGTACATAGGGTTGAGTGAGGTACAGTCTGCTATTCCTTAGGGACTGGTATAGGTCCACATTACATAGGGTTGAGGTGCACTACTGCTGACCGCTGCCCTATACTGCAGCAGTCCTTCATCAGTATGGGGACTCACGTACAGTCTGCTAATCATTCACAACCTACTTGTTCCACAAAGGTCCTTATAAGGACTGGTAACTTGGTCTAGGGTGCTACAGTACATAGGGTTGAGTGAGGTACAGTCTGCTATTCCATAAGGACTGGTATAGGTCCACAATACATAGTGTTGAGGTGAACTACTGCTGACCGCTGCCCTATACTGCAGCAGTCCTTCATCAGTATAGGGACTGACGTACAGTCTGCTAATCAGTCTCAACCTACTTGTTCCACAAAGGTCCTTATAAGGACTGGTAACTTGGTCTAGGATGCTACAGTACATAGGGTTGAGTGAGGTAAAGGCTGCTATTACATAAGGACTGGTATAGGTCCACAATACATAGGGTTGAGGTGCACTACTGCTGACCGCTGCCCTATACTGCAGCAGTCCTTCATCAGTATAGGGACTGACGTACAGTCTGCTAATCATTCACAACCTACTTGCTCCACAAAGGTCCTTATAAGGACTGGTAACTTGGTCTAGGGTGCTACAGTACATAGGGTTGAGTGAGGTACAATCTGCTATTCCATAAGGACTGGTATAGGTCCACAATACATAGTGTTGAGGTGCACTACTGCTGACCGCTGACCTTTACTGCAGCAGTCCTTCATCAGTATAGGGACTGACTTACAGTCTGCTAATCATTCACAACCTACTAGTTCCACAAAGGTCCTTATAAGGACTGGTAACGTGGTCTAGGGTGTTAAAGTACATAGGGTTGAGTGAGGTACAGTCTGCTATTCCTTAAGGACTGGTACAGGTCCACAATACATAGGGTTGAGGTGCACTACTGCTGACCGCTGCCCTATACTGCAGCAGTCCTTCATCAGTATAGGGACTGACGTACAGTCTGCTAATCAGTCACGACCTACTTGTTCCACAAAGGTTCTTATAAGGACTGCCAACTTGGTCTAGGGTGCTACAGTACATAGGGTTGAGTGAGGTACAGTCTGCTATTCCATAAGGACTGGTATAGGTCCACAATACATAGGGTTGAGGTGCACTACTGCTGACCGCTGCCCTATACTGCAGCAGTCCTTCATCAGTATAGGGACTGACGTACAGTCTGCTAATCATTCACAACCTACTTGTTCCACAAAGGTCCTTATAAGGACTGGAAAGGTCTAGAGTGATACAGTACATAGGGGTGAATGAGGTACAGTCTGCTATTCCTTAAGGACTGTTATAGGTCCACAATACATAGGGTTGAGGTGCACTACTGCTGACCGCTGGCCTATACTGCAGCAGTCCTTCATCAGTATAGGGACTGACGTACAGTCTGCTAATCATTCACAACCTACTTGTTTCACAAAGGTCCTTATAAGGACTGGTAAGGTATAGGGTACTACAGTACATAGGGTTGGGTGAGGTACAGTGGACTCGGTATAGGGTACTACAGTACATCGGGTTGGGTGAGGTACAGTCTGCTATTCCTTAAGGACTGGTATAGGTCCACAATACATAGTGTTGAGGTGCACTACTGCTGTCTGCTGCCCTTCTGCTGTAGTAGTCCTTTACCAGTATAGGGACTGAGGTACAGTCTGCTAATCATTCACAACCTACTTGTTCCACAAAGGTCCTTATAAGGACTGGTAAGGTATAGGGTACTACAGTACATAGGGTTGAGTGAGGTACAGTCTGCTATTCCATAAGGACTGGTATAGGTCCACAATACATAGGGTTGAGGTGCACTACTGCTGACTGCTGCCCTTCTGCTGCAGTAGTCCTTTATCAGTATAGGGACTGAGGTACAGTCTGCTAATCATTCACAACCTACTTTTTCCACAAAGGTCCTTATAAGGACTGGTAAGGTCTAGGGTGCTACAGTACATAGGGTTGAGTGAGGTACAGTCTGCTATTCCTTAAGGACTGGTATAGGTCCACAATACATAGGGTTGAGGTGCACTACTGTTGACCGCTGCCCTTCTGCTCCAGCAGAACTTCATCAGTATAGGGACTGACGTACAGTCTGCTAATCAGTCACAACCTACTTGTTCCACAAAGGTCCTTATAAGGACTGGTAACTTGGTCTAGGGTGCTACAGTACATAGGGTTGAGTGAGGTACAGTCTACTATTCCATAAGGACTGGTATAGGTCCACAATACATAGGGTTGGGGTGCACTACTGCTGACTGCTGCCCTATACTGCAGCAGTCCTTCATCAGTATAGGGACTGACGTACAGTCTGCTAATCATTCACAACCTACTTGTTCCACAAAGGTCCTTATAAGGACTGGTAAGGTATAGGGTACTACAGTACATAGGGTTGGGTGAGGTATCATCTGCTATTCCTTAAGGACTGGTATAGGTCCACAATAGATAGGGTTGAGGTGTACTACTGCTGACTGCTGCCCTTCCGCTGCAGTAGTCCTTTATCAGTATAGGGACTGAGGTACAGTCTGCTAATCATTCACAACCTACTTGTTCCACAAAAGTCCTTATAAGGACTGGTAAGGTATAGGGTACTACAGTACATAGGGTTGAGTGAGGTACAGTCTGCTATTCTGTAAGGACTGGTAAAGGTCCACAATACATAGGGTTGAGGTGCACTTCTGCTGACTGCTGCCCTTCTGCTGCAGTAGTCCTTTATCAGTATAGGGACTGAGGTACAGTCTGCTAATCATTCACAACCTACTTGTTCCACAAAGGTCCTTATAAGGACTGGTAAGGTATAGGGTACTACAGTACATAGGGTTGAGTAAGGTACAGTCTGCTACTCGGTAAGGACTGGTATAGGTCCACAATACATAGGGTTGAGGTGCACTACTGCTGACTGTTGCCCTTCTGCTGCAGTAGTCCTTTATCAATATAGGGACTGAGGTACAGTCTGCTAATCATTCACAACCTACTTGTTCCACAAAGGTCCTTATAAGGACTGGTAAGGTATAGGGTACTACGGTACATAGGGTTGGGTGAGGTACAGTCTGCTATTCCTTAAGGACTGGTATAGGTCCACAATACATAGGGTTGAGGTGCACTACTGCTGACTGCTGCCCTTCTGCTGCAGTAGTCCTTTATCAGTATAGGGACTGAGGTACAGTCTGCTAATCATTCACAACCTACTTGTTCCACAAAGGTCCTTATAAGGACTGGTAAGGTCTAGGGTGCTACAGTACATAGGGTTGAGTGAGGTACAGTCTGCTATTCCTTAAGGACAGGTATAGGTCCACAATACATAGGGTTGAGGTGCACTACTGTTGACCGCTGCCCTTCTGCTGCAGCGGACCTTCATCAGTATAGGGACTGACGTACAGTCTGCTAATCATTCACAGCCTACTTGTTCCACAAAGGTCCTTATAAGGACTGGTAACTTGGTCTAGGGTGCTACAGTACATAGGGTTGAGTGAGGTACAGTCTACTATTCCATAAGGACTGGTATAGGTCCACAATACATAGGGTTGAGGTGCACTACTGCCGACTGCTGCCCTATACTGCAGCAGTCCTTCATCAGTATAGGGACTGACGTACAGTCTGCTAATCATTCACAACCTACTTGTTCTACAAAGGTCCTTATAAGGACTGGTAAGGTATAGGGTACTACAGTACATAGGGTTGGGTGAGGTACCGTCTGCTATTCCTTAAGGACTGGTATAGGTCCACAATAGATAAGGTTGAGGTGCACTACTGCTGACTGCTGCCCTTCTGCTGCAGTAGTCCTTTATCAGTATAGGGACTGAGATACAGTCTGCTAATCATTCACAACCTTCTTGTTCCATAAAGGTCCTTATAAGGACTGGTAAGGTATAGGGTACTACAGTACATAGGGTTGGGTGAGGTACAGTCTGCTATTCCTTAAGGACTGGTATAGGTCCACAATACATAGGGTTGAGGTGCACTACTGCTAACTGCTGCCCTTCTGCTGCAGTAGTCCTTTATCAGTATAGGGACTGAGGTACAGTCTGCTAATCATTCACAACCTACTTGTTCCACAAAGGTCCTTATAAGGACTGGTAAGGTCTAGGGTGCTACAGTACATAGGGTTGAGTGAGGTACAGTCTACTATTCCATAAGGACTGGTATAGGTCCACAATACATAGGGTTGAGGTGCACTACTGCTGACTGCTGCCCTATACTGCAGCAGTCCTTCATCAGTATAGAGACTGACGTACAGTCTGCTAATCATTCACAACCTACTTGTTCCACAAAGGTCCTTATAAGGACTGGTAAGGTATAGGGTACTACAGTACATAGGGTTGGGTGAGGTACAGTCTGCTATTCCTTAAGGACTGGTATAGGTCCACAATACATAGGGTTGAGGTGCACTACTGCTGACTGCTGCCCTTCTGCTGCAGTAGTCCTTTATCAGTATAGGGACTGAGATACAGTCTGCTAATCATTCACAACCTACTTGTTCCACAAAGGTCCTTATAAGGACTGGTAAGGTATAGGGTACTACAGTACATAGGGTTGAGTGAGGTACAGTCTGCTATTCTGTAAGGACTGGTGAAGGTCCGCAATACATAGGGTTGAGGTGCACTACTGCTGACTGCTGCCCTTCTGCTGCAGTTGTCCTTTATCAGTATAGGGACTGAGGTACAGTCTGCTAATCATTCACAACCTACTTGTTCCACAAAGGTCCTTATAAGGACTGGTAAGGTATAGGGTACTACAGTACATAGGGTTGAGTGAGGTACAGTCTGCTATTCGGTAAGGACTGGTATAGGTCCACAATACATAGGGTTGATGTGCACTACTGCTGACTGCTGCCCTTCTGCTGCATTAGTCCTTTATCAGTATAGGGACTGAGGTACAGTCTGCTAGTCATTCACAACCTACTTGTTCCACAAAGGTCCTTATAAGGACTGGTAAGATATAGGGTACTACAGTACATAGGATTGGGTGAGGTACAGTCTGCTATTCCTTAAGGACTGGTATAGGTCCACAATACATAGGGTTGAGGTGCACTACTGCTGACTGCTGCCCTTCTGCTGCAGTAGTCCTTTATCAGTATAGAGACTGAGGTACAGTCTGCTAATCATTCACAACCTACTTGTTCCACA
Organism: Lithobates pipiens; assembly: GCF_037356315.1. Classification (NCBI taxonomy): domain Eukaryota; kingdom Metazoa; phylum Chordata; class Amphibia; order Anura; family Ranidae; genus Lithobates; species Lithobates pipiens. The sequence goes on along the minus strand of NW_027507748.1, from coordinate 243,282,506 downwards.
AAGGTCCTTATAAGGACTGGTAAGGTATAGGGTACTACAGTACATAGGGTTGGGTGAGGTACAGTCTGCTATTCCTTAAGGACTGGTATAGGTCCACAATACATAGGGTTGAGGTGCACTACTGCTGACTGCTGCCCTTCTGCTGCAGTAGTCCTTTATCAGTATAGGGACTGAGGTACAGTCTGCTAATCATTCACAACCTACTTGTTCCACAAAGGTCCTTATAAGGACTGGTAAGGTATAGGGTACTACAGTACATAGGGTTGAGTGAGGTACAGTCTGCTATTCCGTAAGGGCTGGTATAGGTCCACAATACATTGGGTTGAGGTGCACTACTGCTGACTGCTGCCCTTCTGCTGCAGTAGTCCTTTATCAGTATAGGGACTGAGGTACAGACTGCTAATCATTCAAAACCTACTTGTTCCACAAAGGTCCTTATAAGGACTGGTAAGGTATAGGGTGCTACAGTACATAGGTTTGGGTGAGGTACAGTCTGCTATTCCTTAAGGACTGGTATAGGTCCACAATACATAGGGTTGAGGTGCACTACTGCTGACTGCTGCCCTATACTGCAGCAGTCATTTATCAGTATAGGGACTGAGAGTTTTGTCACAGGATCATTTAAAAAATGACAGGCAGAGGAAGAGGCAGGCCCTTCCGCAGGGGTGGTAGGGGTAGGGCAGGAGCAACTGGCTTGAGCCAAAGTGGGAAGTTGCAGAAGGTGCGTTCAATTACTTTAAAGGACACACCAGACTTGGTTGAGTGGCTCACTCAGCCTTACTCTTCTGCACCCTCCTCATCCTCTCGATCTGCACCCTCTTCTTCACTCTCTGCTATGTGCACCCCCAAAGACACTACCACCAACAACACCACCACCACCACCACATACCTTCCGCTTGAGTCACAGGAATTATTTTCCGATCCATATCAAGACATTTCTGATATGCAGCCACTCTTGGTATTGGATCAGGAAGAGGAGGTAGCAACAACCGCCACTCAGCAGTCTGACGACAGTACCCAGATCAGCCCAAGGAGGAGGTTGGTCCCCTGTGTTGCTGCCTACTCTGAGATCTCTACTTATAGCGGTGGAGAAGGTGACATCGATGACGATGTGTCTAGTGATGTCACGTGGGTGCCAACAAGAGAGGAAGAGGAGGGGAGTTCACAGGGAGATATGGACCAGCAGATAGGGAGGAGAAGCAGGAATAACTTGCACAGGAGGGACAAAGCAGACTGCAAATGTATCAGGAGCGAGTCATCGACCAGGTACGGTCACATCTGGCGCTCCCAGGACACCGGAAACATGGCTCCGCAGTGTGGGCTTTTTTTAACGTGTCCGCTGCTGACAATAGCGTTGCCATCTGCAATCTTTGCAGTCAACACATTAGTCGCGGTAAGCCCAACACTCACCTAGGGACGACCACCTTAAGAAGGCACATGAGCAGCCATCACCGAGCCCAGTGGGAGCAACGGAACACACAAAGCCACACTCCAGGCTCTCACCGTCCAGCCTCGTCTTCTACTTCTCCTTCTCCTCTCTCCTCACAATTGTCCTCCACTCCACCCTTCATCACGCCAAGCTCACGTTTTTCTGCAAAAAGGCAGGCTTCTGTGGGCCTAATGTTCGAGCGTAAAAAAATGATAACGCCGGATAACCAGCCATCAACCGTTGGGCAAGAGCCCAACGGTTGACGGCTGGCTTGTCAGAACTCATAGCCCGCCAACTACTGCCATATAAACTGGTGGACTCGGAGGCCTTTCGCAAATTTGTGGCCATTGGAACACCATAATGGAAGGTCCCAGGAAGGAAGTATTTCTCAGAGAAGGGCATCCCAGAGCTATATGGCCATGTTCAGCGGCAAGTGAATGTATCTCTGGCACACAGTGTCGGTGCCAAGATACATCTGACCACAGACACGTGGTCTAGCAAACACGGGCAGGGAAGGTATATCACTTTTACTGCCCACTGGGTGAACCTTCTGATGGCCGTCAAGCATGTAACCCTTGGCACCCGTGTAGTTTTGGTTTTACCGCCACGGATTGCATCCAGGCCTGGATCTTCTTCTCCTCCTCCTCCTACTCCATCCTCCTCCCTCTCCTCCTCGGGTGACTCCTCCTTTTCCGCTGCTAGCGTCTCTTCCGCTGCACCGCCCAAGCTCCCCAGAACCTATTCGACATGCCAGGTGAGACGTTGCCATGCCGTGCTGCGTCTGTTGTGCCTGGAAGCCAAAAGCCACACTGGCCCGGCACTCCTTTCAGCTTTGCGTTCACAGGCAGATCAGTGGCTAACACCGCTCAATTTGACAGTTGGTAAAGTGATGTGTGACAACTGTGCCAATCTGTTTAGCGCATTGAAACAGAGCAAAATGACGCACGTGCCATGCATGGCACACGTCTTAAACTTGGTCGTTGCAGCGATTCGTTGTCAAATACCCTGGGGTCCAGGACATCTTGCGGCAGGCAAGGAAAATCTCTCCCCATTTCAGAAGATCTTACACGGCCATGGCTCGCCTTGCTGACATTCAGCGGCGACACAATCTGCCGGTCAGACGTCTTATTTGCGATTGCCCGACGCAATGGAACTCAACCTTCTATATGCTTGATAGGCTGCTCCAGCAGAAACGTGCAGTTAATGTCTACCTGTATGAACTCTGCGGCAGAACAGGTTCTGGGGAGCTGGTTTTTTTTTCACCGCGCCAGTGGCTGCTCATGTGTGATGCATGCAGACTTCTGCGGCCATTTGAGGAGATCACCAAACTGGTCAGTCGCAGCCATGGCGCCATCAGTGACATGGTACCTTATGCCTTCTTTATAGAGCGTGCATTGCGTCGTGTCATTGATCAAGCTGTGGAGGAGCAGGAGCGGGAAGATGAGGAAGTCGCAATGCTGGATGAATTCCCAGGGGGGCTACTCTATCTGAGACAAGTGAACAACAGGAGTCTGAAGAGGAGTCAGAGGAGGATGGTGCCGGGGCGGATGAGGAGGAGCAAGAGGAGCATGCTTTAAACCTTTCTGGGATCCCTGTTGTTGTGCGTGGATGGGGAGAGGAGAATGAAGAGGACGACATTATCCTGGATGATGAGCAGGAGCCAGGCCACCACTCCGCTTCCAGTTTAGTGCAAATGGGGGCCTTCATGCTCCAGTGTTTTAACAGGGACCCCCGTATAAAAAGCATAAGGGTCAAGGACCAGTACTGGGTGGCAACGTACTTAGACCTCCGGTACAAACACAAAATGGTGGAAATGTTACCGCCGTCACAGAGGGCTGTCAGAATGGAGCACTTCCAGGCCTTGCTTCGCGAAATGCTGCATTCTGCTTTTGCGTGCGCTGGCAGAGGAGCAATTCCCACTCCCAGAGAAGGAGTTGCGGGTACCAATCCAACAGCGCCTGCAAAAAGAGGCCGGCTTGAAGATGTGTTGGTGACTTCTGATATGAGGTGTGTCATCCGGATCCAGCATCAGGGAACGCCTAGACCGTCAGGTGTCCGACTATATCGGGTTAACGGCCGATGTGGACGCTCTGAGGAGTGGTGAACCCCTGGACTACTGGGTGGGCAGGCTTGACCTCTGGCCAGAGCTTGCCCAATTTGCAATCAAAACTGTTGGCTTGCCCCTCGTCCAGTGTCCTGTCAGAAAGGACGTTCAGCGCAGCAGGGGGGATCGTGACCGAAAAGCGTACTCGCCTAGCTCACGACAGTGTTAACTACCTCACATTTCTAAAAATGAATGAGGCATGGATCTCGGAGGAATTCAACACATGTGACCAGTAGACAAATGTCTATAACACATATGTCTATAAACAATTTTTTTAATCGAGCACACAGACCTTCTTTCTTCATTTGGCTCACTTCCTTGTCCAAAAAAAGCACACCGTACTATATGCCCGTACCCTCCTGTTTGAAGAGGTTGAGCGGTGTCATATTTCTACTGGGGCTGCTTATTATGAGGGGCTCCCACCATCTGTGCTGTGCTGACTTCCTCCTGGGGCTGTACCTCTGCTGTGCATATTATGAGGGGCTCCCACCATCCCTGTGCTATGCTCATTATGAGGGGCTCCCACTATCCCTGTGCTATGCTGACATCCTGCTGGGGCTGCTTATTATGAGGGGCTCCCACCATCCCTGTAGCTCTGCTGTGCATATTATTAGGGGCTCCCACCATCCCTGTGCTATGTTCATTATGAGGGGCTCCCACCATCCCGGTGCTATGCTGACATCCTCCTGCGGCTGCTTATTATGAGGGGCTTCCACCATCCCTGTGCTGTGCTGACTTCCTCCTGGGGCTGCTTATTATGAGGGGCTCCCACCATCCCTGTGCTGTGCTGACTTCCTCCTGGGGCTGTACCTCTGCTGTGCATATTATGAGGGGCTCCCACCATCCCTGTGCTATGCTCATTATGAGGTGCTCCCACCATCCCTGTGCTATGCTGACTTCCTCCTGGGGCTGCTTACAGTGCAGGTGTCAGTGCTGTATATCACAGTGCTGGTGTCAGTGCTGTATATCACGGTGCTGGTGTGAGTGCTTTATGTCACGCTGCTGATGTCAGTGCTCTCTATCACGGTGCTAGTGTCAGTTCTGTATATCATGGTGCTGGTGTCAGTGCTTTATGTCACGCTGCTGATGTCAGTGCTCTCCATCATGGTGCTGGTGTCAGTGCTGTATATCATGGTGCTGGTGTCAGTGCTTTATGTCACGCTGCTGATGTCAGTGCTCTCTATCACGGTGCTGGTGTCAGATCACTCTATCACGGTGCAGGTGTCATTGCTGTATGTCACGCTGCTGATGTCAGTGCTCTCTATCACGGTGCTGGTGTCAGTGCTGTATATCATGGTGCTGGTGTCAGTGCTTTATGTCACGCTGCTAATGTCAGTGCTTTCTATCACGGTGCTGGTGTCAGATCACTCTATCACTGTGCAGGTGTCATTGCTGTATGTCACGCTGCTGATGTCAGTGCTCTCTATCACAGTGCTGGTGTCAGATGACTCTATCATGGTGCAGGTGTCATTGCTGTATGTCACGCTGCTGGTGATCATCTCCTGCACCCTCTTTTTTGCCTACCCTGACCTTCCCTCTCCTCCATTGCCTTCATGCGCTCCACAGTCCTGAATTGTCACAACAATTTCACATATAAAAAAAGAATGCTTGTAGTTGTCGATCCCAGATTCACCTCATACATGGGTTATGTCATTGGCCATGTGGTGGGACTATGTTTACACAGCTAGTAATTATTTTGTGGCTGCAAATTTGACCTGTAGGTTTGCAAAGTTTGCCTCCCATTGAAGTCAATGGGGCCCACCGCGAACGTTACGGTCCACGAACTATCGGCCGCGTTCACGGTCCGCGTTCGCGAAACATCCCGTCGGAAGTTCGTCCATCACTAGTGCCCAGGCACACCTGGCACCCCATGTGTGAACGCCTATGGAAAGCATATACTTAAGATGTCTCATCTCTGCATCCTTTTCATTTCATGGCTGGAAGACAAGACGAGCGGCCACAATAAGATTAACGCTGATCGGGTACAGAGCTTTCCTTCTTTCAGTTCCTAATGCCTTTATTGGTTTAAGCGTTCTTTACTAGATAAGCCTGCTATGTTTATCTTTCTAGCGTGATTTAATGCCAGTCCTTAACCACTTAAGGACCGCCGCATGTAAATATACATCGGCACAATGGCATGGACAGGCACAATCACATGCCCATACGTGCCTGCCTTCCAGCGGGTGGGGGGTCCGATCGGACCCCCTCCCGCTGGCTGTGGCGGTCCGTTTTGCTTCAGGTGTGATCTGGGATGAGGGGATGGCCGTTGGTTTCTGGCCATCCCCTTGCGATCACTCCTGGTGTATGAGAAGCTTCCCCTGCCTGTGTAGTGTCACCCAGCAGGTGATATCAATTAGGTTTTAGGGTCAGATAGGGTCTGCGTCGCCACAGGCAGCGCTAGGTTACTGCCAGTACCGCTAACACCCACGCGCAAAGCATACACCTCAATATCTGATCTGATCAGATCTATACTAACGTCCCCAGCAGTTTATGGTTCCAAAAAACACATTGTTAGCGGGATCAGTCCAGATACCTGCTAGCACCTGCATTTTGCCCCTCCGCCCAGCCCACCCAAGTGCAGTATCAATCGATCACTGTCACTTACAAAACACTAAACACATAACTGCAGCATTCGCAGAGTCAGGCCTGATCCCTGCGATCGCTAACAGTTTTTTTTGGTAGCGTTTTATACAGTCGCTGACAGCCTAGGTGCTTTTTTACCTGTGAATCTCACTAGTGTACCACTAAATTTAGAGCCCAAAATGGCAAAGTGAAGGTACACTAGCGAAGAGGCCTACATGTTTCTGAGCATGACAGATAGTGAAGAGGAAGTCACTCATCTGTCAGATTTTGGCTCAGTGAAATAAAAAATTAATGCCCTTAGAAATCCTGAAGGCGGTGCTTGGTTTTTAGGCTCCCAAAAAGTCCCCCAACATGTGGTATGCCCGTACTCAGGAGAAGCAGCAGAATATATTTTGGGGTGCAATTCCACATATAACTATGGCATGTGTGAGCAATATATCATTTAGTGACAACTTTTGGAAACATTTTTTTTTATGTCATTATTCAATCACTTGGGACAAAAAAAAATATTCAATGGGCTCAACATGCCTCTCAGCAATTTCCTTGGGGTGTCTACTTTCCAAAATGGGGTCATTTGGGGGGGTTGTACTGCCCTGCCATTTTAGCACCTCAAGAAATGAGATAGGCAGTCATAAATTAAAAGCTGTTTAAATTCCAGAAAATGTACTCTAGTTTGTAGACGCTATAACTTTTGCGCAAACCAATAAATATACGCTTTTGACATTTTTTTTACTAAAGACGTGTGGCTGAATAAATTTCGGCCTAAATATATGACTAAAATTTAGTTTATTTGATTTTTTTTATAACAAAAAGTAGAAAATATATTTTTTCTTTCAAAATTTTCGGTCTTTTTCAATTTATATCGTAAAAAATAAAACTTGCAGAGGCAATCAAATACCATCAAAAGAAAGCTCTATTTGTGGGAAGAAAAGGACACAAATTTCGTTTGGGTACAACATTGCATGACCGCGCAATTACCAGTTAAAGCAGTGCAGTGCGAAATTGTAAAAAGACCTCTGGTCCTCAGGCTGACAATTGGTTCGGGGCTTAAGTGGTTAAGTAAATCAGTGTCTGAGTCAAGAGCAGGTCTAATTTCTAACCTGTACCTTGACTGTGATTCCACACATATGACAACTTGCGGTCTATATAATAGATCTTATTTAAAATAAAATAGATTACTATATCCTTTAAAATAAAAATAATTACATATTAACAATAATAATAGACTCTTTGGCTATTCTATTTGTGATCTATATATCATTTTCTTTTTGGGACAGTCTATTTATTATATATTTGTGACATTACACAAGTTGTGGTTACTTTAAATCAGCTATTTACATAATGACGGTATCCATAATCTTTTAGGCTATAGCGTAACTTTGATAATAATTAATGCATTTATCACTTTTTAGAGTTGCTGCTCCACGCTGCTCTAGTTGTTTTGGTACAGGCATTAGCTCATTAATAACAGGTATTAAAGTATTTTAAAATAACACCAATATTTATACTTAAAATCATGCATTTCTTTCTTTTTGTTTGCACCTTTAGTTCTTTTCTTTTCTGACCCCAGTGTGCCCCCAGGTTCTCCCCGTTTTTCAGTTTGCCAAAAAATCCTCCCCTGGGTAGAGAAGGGTTTTTTTTGGGGTCTACGGCAGGCCTCCCATTTTGATGGCAGCTGCAGACTTCTAACCATCTGTATATGTCCATGCCAGCGGGGACCTCTGGGATGAAGATTTGAGAGATACCTGTACCAGTGCACATACCACTTGGGATCCGCGCTATTGCCGAATGACGGCATTAGTGCGGACCTAGATTGCCGGGACTACGTCTATTGACGTCGTCCCGGTTACGAGCGGCCTGCGCGCCCCCTGAGGGGCGCGCGCGGCGCGCTCTGTGATCGGCGAGTCCGTGAGACTCGCCTGATCACCGATCCGTGTAAGGGGTCGATCCCGACCCCTTATCACGTGATCAGCTGTCAGCCAATGACAGCTGATCATGTGATAAAACGGAGCCGGTAATCGGCTAGTATTCCTCCTCGCGCTGACAGCGCGAGGAGAAAAAAAAAAGCCGATCGCCGGCGGCCGTGTTCGGGACATCAGTCCCGATCACGGCCAGCAATTCAAGCGGACACCTGCCCCCTGCCAGTGCCCACCTGCCACCCGCAGTGCCATCCTGAAATAAAGTAAGTGCCCCCCTGTCAGTGCCACCCAGCAGTGCCCATAGTGCCCACAGTGCCACCCAGCAGTACCCAGTGCCACCCAGCAGTGCCCACAGTGCCACCCAGCAGTGCCACCCACAGTGCCACCCAAAATCTGCCTCAAAGGTGCTGCACCCCAGTGCCGCCCATCAGTGCCCAGCAGTGCCGCCCATCAGTGCCCAGCAGTGCCGCCCATCAGTGCCCAGCAGTGCCACCTATCAGAGCCACCTATCAGTGCCACCTATCAGTGCCCATCAGTCCCATCTATCTGTGGTACCTATCAGTGCCCATCCGTGCCACCCATCCGTGCCACTTATCCGTGCCACCCATCCGTGCCATCTTATCTGTGCCCATCTTTGCCCATCAGTGCCGCCTTATCTGTGCCCATCGGTGCCGCCTTATCTGTGCCTATTAGTGCCGCCTTAACTATGCCTATCAGTGCCCACCAGTGCAGCCTATCAGTGCCCACCAATGCAGCCCATCAGTGCCCACCAATGCAGCCCATCAGTGCCCACCAATGCAGCCTATCAGTGCCGCCTAATCAGCGCACTTCAATGAAGGAGAAAAATGACCCGTTTGCAAAATTTTGTAACTAAATACCACCAAAAGAAAGCTCTATTTGTGGGAAAAAAATGATAAAAATTTCATTTGGGTACAGTGTTGTATGACCGCGTAATTGTCACTCAAAGTGCATCAGCACTGAAAGCTGAAAATTGGTCTGGGACTGAGAGGGGTTTAAGTGCCCAGTAAGCAAGTGGTTAAAGTTCTACTATTGAAGTGTTTAACACACCTCTTGAACATCTGTAAGTTTTTGTTTGGCATTGTACACTATCAAATATTATGTCATTTCTGTATATTTATTCTATTTATTATTCTATTCTAGAAATATGGTTTCTCCCTATTTTCACCCCTGAAGCAGGAGGAAATTATAGACTCCGAAACGCGTCGGTTGTGAGAAACCAAATAATTGCATTGTATATTTTTACATGTACAACGATGTTAATAGACGTTCTAACATTTCATGTTTTTATATATATATTATCTTTTGTTACTTTTCTAAATAAATACTTTAAAATTATTTACGTACGGTATTTTTCTGATATTTGATGCGGCACAACCCCCAACGTTTTCTAATTCTGTGAATTTGACATTCTGTGAAATTTACATTCTTTTTATAAGATGATGGCCATCGTTTCCTTGCCTTTGTCTGTTATGTTTTGGATTTAGAATAAGAACTTTATTGTGACAAATGGTGTGTGTGTGGGGGGGAGGGGGGGTAGGTTTGAGGTTAAGGGAGAAGGAAAGAAGGTGGTGAAAGGGAGGAAGAAATGATGAGGTGGGGTCCATAAAGCATTTGGTTATGCCATACCACTTGCTTACTGGGCACTTAAACACCCTTCCTGCCCAGACCAATATTCAGCTTTCGGTGCTCTCACACTTTGAATGACAATTACTCAGTCATACCCAAATGAATTTTTTGTCCTTTTTTCCCCCACAAATAGAGCTTTCTTTTGGTGGTATTTGATCACCTCTGGGGTTTTTATTTTTTGCGCTATAAATGAAAAAAGACCGAAAATTTCGAAAAAAAACGCATATTTCTTTGTTTCTGTGACAAAATTATGCAAATTATACATTTCTTCATAAATTTTGGCCACAATTTATACTGCTACATTTTTGGTAAAAATAACCCAAATTAGTGGATATTATTTGGTCTTTGTGAAAGTTAGAGAGCCTACAAGCTGTGGTGCGAATCATACAAAATTGATCACATCTGATGTACTGGTGGCCTATCTCACTTCTTGTGACCCAAACAATCTAGGAAAGTACAAATACCCCCCAAATGACCCATTTTTGGAAAGTAGACATTCCAAGGTATTTAGTAAGAGGCATGGTGAGCTTTTTGATGTTGTCATTTTTTTCCCACATTTCTTTGCAAAATTAAGATTTTTCATTTTTTAAATTTTTTCCACAAAATTGTCATTGTAATAGGTTATTTCTCTCACATGGCATGTGTATACCACAAATGACACCCCCCAAAAAATTCTGCTACTCCTGAGTATTACAATACCACATGTGTGGGACTTTTTCACAGCCTGGCCACATAGAGAGGCCCAACATGCAGGGAGCGCCGTCACATGTTCTAGGAGCATAAATTACACATCTAACTTGTTGACTACCTATTACACTTTTGAAGGCCATGGAGCACCAGGACAATGACATGTGACACTGATGACAGATACGTGGCAATGATGACACTTATGCGTGGCACTGATGACGCGTGGCACTGATGATAGATGGCACTAATATGTGGCACTGATGACAGATGGCACTTATACGTGGCACTGATGACAGATGGCACTTATACGTGGCACTGATGACACATGGCACTGATGACAGATGGCACTAATACGTGGCACTGATGACAGATGGCACTAATACCTGGCACTGATACGTGGCACCGATGACAGATGGCACTAATACGTGGCACCGATGACACGTGACACTGATGACAGATGGCACTAATAAGTGGCATTGATGACACTGACAACAGATGGCACGTGACACTGACAGGTGGCACTGATGACAAATGGCACTGATACGTGGCACTGATGACAGATGGCACTATGTGGCACTGATGACACGTGGCACTGATGACAGATGGCACTGGGGACAAATGGCACTGACAACAGGTGGCACTGGGGACAGATAGCACTAACAGGTGGCACTGGGGACAGATAGCACTAACAGGTGGCACTGGGGACAGATAGCACTGGGGAGGATGGCACTGGGGAGGATGGCACTGGGGTGGATGGCACTGGGGAGGACGGCACTGGGGTGGATGGCACTGGGGCGGATGGCCCTGGGGCGGATGGTACTGGGGGAGGATGGCACTGGGGGAGGAATGCACTGGGGGCGGATGGCACTTTTTTTTACTTTTTTTTTCCACTTACGGCCGCTGCAGCCGTTCATCTCTCCCCTCTCACACGCTGTCTGTGTGAGGAGGGAGAGCGGCGCTGAGAGATGATCTTGTATGTTTATATATGAGATCATCTCACATTGGACACGCCGATCGCGATGTAAACGGCCGCTGTGATTGGCCGTTTACAGCGATCTGTGTTTGCCTGTCTCCGGGGGACACGGCAAACACAAAACTTCCCCGATGCGCGCCCGCGGCGGCGCGCATTGCGGAAGCAAACACCAGGACATCCAGGGACGGCCTCCCGGACGAGAGCGCCCGCTCTAAAGCCGTCATTTGGCTATAGGGCGGGCGGGAAGCGGTTAAATAGGAAGATGCTGAACAACATGAACATGAGCTGTACAAGTAGTGGAGTCTCCAAGGTGTTATGCATTCATATTAGGAATGTTTCAGTGAAAGCATATCAATGAATCAGCTGAGGTTCAGAGTTACAGAGGTCAGATCAGACAGGCAAATTCAGTGAACATCTTGGTAGAAAACTTTTGCAAAAATAAAGTTTGTCATAAGGCAACATAATGTATTATTCGGGTAGGTGGCCTTGAAGATTTAGGTTTCCTTCTAATTGATAATGAAGAAGATCCATTCTGTGTGTTTTTGCAGTAAACAAATGCATGCTTTTACAGACTTATACAGGTGCTCTTTTTCCCCAATCTTCTACTCCTTTGAACTGCACAATTGCACATACATTGTAAGTTCAGTATAACAGCAGTGATACCGCAGTAAAAGCAGTGACATAGGCCTGGTAGCCACTGATAACATTAGAAATAATGGGGTCCTGTACAACCTACCTGACAAACAGGTAGACATTACACAGGTCTGAGTTTGGCCTGATTCCGTTCATGGCTAAAGTTAAATTTCTAACTCACAGTGGCAAGTGTTTATAATGGACTTTACCAGTTTTATACATTTTTCCCGTATTCATTGTGGAAATGAGGCTCCTGTTCTCCATATGTTGATGTCAGTCAGACTCAGGTCTAATGCAGTCCATTGTTGAAGTGGCCTGGACAGGAAGGGGGTGAAATTGCCTGCAGGTAAAGGAAGTATAATGCCCCGTACACACGAGCAGACTTTTCAACATCCAAAGTCCGTCAGACCGAGTCCGTCAGACTATCCGATCGTGTGCGGGCTGCAACGGACTTTAGCTTCGCAAAAGTCTGACGGACTTTAGAAATGAAGCATGCTTCAAATTTTCCCGACGGAACTCCGCCGGACCCGGTCCCCTTCGAAAAATCCGCTCGTGTGTATGCTACTCCGACGGACTAAAACCGACGCTAGGGCAGCTATTGGCTACTGGCTATGAACTTCCTTATTCGAGTCGGGTCGTACGTCATCACGTTCGAATCCGTCGGAGTTTAGTGTGATCGTGTGTGGCCAAGTCCGTTCGGCCGAAAAGTCTGTCAGAACTCCGTCGGAACTCCGGCGGAACTCCTTTGGAAGTCTGTCGGACATAAGTCCTCTCGTGTGTACGGGGCATAAGACATTATAGGCGGTTGGCAGATTTCACTCACTGCAAATTTTGCCAAAGATTGGAATTCAGGAAATTCAATGTAAATTCATTATTGAGCAATTATGAATTTCAGCTGTTATTTAAACAAGGTAGTTTATGTGCAGTTCAAGGGAGTATATTTAAAAATATACTTAAAAAACAGTGAATGTGACTTTCTCCAAACATTAACTGCAGGTGAATATTTGTGGTCCATGTGTTTTCATTTACAGTCATTGATTTACCTTCAGTGATTTTATAAATACAACCAACAATGTCAGTTAAAGCAACCTTTTAAAAAAAAAAAATAGAATTTACCCACGTATTAACACTTAGTTAACCCTTCTTTCTCTGCTCCCCCCTATAGCTAAGGAGGGTTTTGCTTTTCTTTAACAATGCAAACTTTTTTCCCTTTCAATAACTTTGTTAGAGGTAAATTAACAGACACATACAGTATTTAAAATGTATGTGTCTGTTACATACAGGTTTTTATGATGCTCAAGTGGTTTGATCAACCCTTGTCTTTTTTTTCCTTTCAGCAATCACATTTTGGGGAAGAAATGTGCTACATTGCATTCACTGGTCTGGATATTCCTCCTCCCACAGGACCTATGTGGATTCTGGGAGCAACATTCATAGGACAGTACTACACTGAATTTGACAGACGTAATAACCGCATTGGATTTGCTGTATCCCTCTGAGTTAAAACTAAGTGAAGCATACCAAACAGCATGCCAAGGCCATTCACGCAGTTTAAAGTTCAACTTCAGTTTTGTTGAGAAAAAAAAACATTCCACTCCAGATCATCTATGTATATTTGTGAGAAAACTTTTAGGATTGTTAGAATTTTTTGGGCTTTCGGGAATTTTATTGTTCCAAAATTTGGTCTTCAGCTACGTAGTATTAAAGATGGTGCTGTATAAGAAAAAGCCTGGAGCAAAATGTGGCTCTTTAAAGTTAAAGTGGAATTAAACCCAAAAACAAAAATGTATATTATTGCAGCTTAAAGGATAAGTTGATCTTTGGAATGATACACGTTCCACCCATTTATAACGTGGAACACGTAGGTTCCAGCACCTGCACCTTCTCTCTTCGCAATCACTGTCATATTTTAAAAGTAGCCCACCCACACAGCAGTGTTCTGTGAATGAATAAACTATAAGTACCATTAGTCATCACAGCAGATGTGAACTGCGGGCGTGCTGATCAGCTTTGCAATTTTAGCCCATACAGAGGTACAGGCAACAGAGCTGTAGCCAATGTGTGCAGGAGCTGATCACGAGTGCAATGCTTTCCAGGCTCTTGTTTTATAAAATGTTAAATGCACATTTTTACCTGCAAAAAGATGTGCATTTGTGCATTATTAGCACTACCAACATACAAAATCCGATGATTATTGCCTCTTTGCCAATTCACATCTTTCTCTGCTTTCATTGCCTATTGGTTAAATCTACCTACTATCCAAAACAACCTCTTTCTGTATTCCCCCCTCCTCCCACCCCAATTGGAACAATCTCCCTGAATGCAATATACATTATACAATATACATTATTCTTTGAATCTACTACAAAGTGATTGTACATGCTTTTGTTTTCGTTATCCCTCCTTTGTATTGCATCAACATTGTCTTAGGACTCATGTACGTGTAAAATTTGTAATACTCCTTACGTTAATAAAAAAATTAAAAATGATGTGCATTTATTATTTTTTACGTAAAGACAAACTTCTGCTGGGGTAGGTGGAGGACCTGGTGCCCAGAGTGGCTGAGAGAACCATTTTGGGTCTCCTGCTGTTCTATGCCAGGAAATCCATTGTCCTATGCTGGAAGCGAAAGACTCCTCCCTCTATAGGCTCATGGAAATTACTGGTTAACAATGTTTACAGGGACACCTATGCACACAGAGGCTGTCTGAAAAAACATGGCAGAGTTTGGAGTAAGTGGTTAGCGGAACCCTCCACTGTTAAATTAAGTAACCTCTCTGAGATATGTTGGCCCTCCTTGGCGTCCTAATAGACCAACCCGGGTTCGTGGAAGAATCTAGGCGAGCTATCTTATTGTTAGTCCCCAAACGGAGCAAGAGCTTTGACAATCTATTGCTGTTATACTACAGTAGTCATAGATATTCTAGTGTTTTTTGATATTATAACAATACTTTGTGACCCCTGGGTGGGTCCCTTCCCTGTTGACGGCCAGATGTTGGCTGAGCTGTTGTGCGTCTGTATTGTTCTGTTTGTTTGGAAAAGAAAAAAAGTAAAAAAAAAAAAAAAAGACAAACTTAATTTTCTTGGCTTTATTTTCTTAATTTTCAAAGTTTCACTTGGTGATTCAGCCAGTAAGTCTGTTATTTTCTAACTTCCCTTACCAGACCAAGCTGTCCAGCAAAAGTTTTGGTTAAAGGGTTCAGATAAACCATTTAAAACTGCTTATAATAGTCAACCTCTGTTTGTGTAAAAACTGTTGTAAAACCTAATGAGGATCATTAATAATTTAATGTAATTATTAGTATTGTTGTAGAAACAGATGAACAGACAGGTGTAGATGAGCAGACTCCTTCAACCTAAATACATTTTCCCACAGCATCTTAGTTCTTTTCCAAAAATCATTACAGTTAAACAGTCGCATACCTCGTATACCTAGTAAATCTGGGGAAAAAATGTATAGCTTTACCCCTGTAAGGAAAGGTGACATACTCCGCTTGAATGCTTTTGTCATATACCACTTCCTACCTGTCTGAATACAGATATCAGATATTCCAACTGCTCACAAGCACAAAACAAGACGATACTTGTTCAGTTGCTGACCATGGACTCTTTTATTTTAGAACCAAAATGTCAGGTCACCTTGAGGCGAGGTGACAGATGCAGACCGTAGGGATCAGGTTGTGGACCCTACGGTTGACTGCTGCGGATGGGAGACAGGTCCCACCGATGTTAGAGCGTAAGATTCCCTGGGACACGGAGTCTAAGAGCCAGCAGGTGTTCACCAGAGCCTCGAGTGGTGAGGATGGACTTGGCTGCAACTGGCTCCAGGTCGCGACCCCCAGCTCACACCCACAGTAGGCAACAGGAGGATAGGGATGGTGAGGGACAAAACCAAGGTCGGGGCCACAAGCAGACAGGAATAGTCAGGGACACGCCAAAAGGTCAGGATTACAGGCAAACAGGGATAGTCAAAGACATGCCAAAGTCGGTAACGGAACAACAGAAGAGCACACGGCAAGTAACAGGAAGCTAAACACACAAAGGAATATACAATGGTTGATCAGCACTGTTGGCTTGCAGTGCACAGGTTAATATAAGGTTCCCTGATAGGGCCTGGGGTGGAGCCATGCTTAGAGGAGAGGTTATAAAAACCACCAGGTGGAAGTGGCTGGCCTCTTAGTCTGAACACATGAGGGGGGGTAAGCAAACAGGAAGATCACTGCATAACCATGACACAAAATACAAGTCTTATATACAGTAGAAGAGGCGGCCCCCCTCCTGCTCATATTACTCTAACAATATAACTGTAACCAGAAACCTAATTAACATGAGCTAATTAACTAATCCCTTAAAGCAGCCGATGTGACTCCATGCCCTCCTGAGCATTGTTATGATTTTTCAGGATTTCACTACAGACTTGTTGTCACCGAGCTTCACACAGTAGATTATACATTATCATAAGTATAACACAGGACACCTTCACACAATAGCAGGAGCTAATTACAATTAACAATACAAACGGTGATCTCCCCCTCCTCGGCCCAGTAATCAACTATAGTAGGAGTATACCGTCCGGCTCCTACCCAGGAGACTAACACAGGAGGAGACTGGTTAACTCCGAAGTTAGTCCATAGTTCAAGTCCGCTAATGCCTGTGTCCACACAGTACCCCAAACAAATTGTGCTAAACAGAGCATTACTCACCCAGCCAACCTCTGCCTCTCTCATAGAACATAGCCGCTGCTGGGGGGAAAGTGCGGAGAGGTCCTTCCCCCTGGAGTCCCTTTAGCAGCAGGAGAGAAGATAGGGTGGCTGGGCTCAGTCCGTCATGCTGTTGGGCATCTGGGCTGACTGCCCAGCATCCTTTGGGTATACAGGTGGAGAGTGAAGTCCCACACACCTTTACACGAAATCTGTGCTCTGGTATTTGTGGGCAGAGGCCAGCAGCACTCTGCTCTGTTGTCAGCCCTTCTGCTGGAAACCCCACACCATCTGCTCAGGCTAACTGTTGGGGAGGGAGGCCGACTGCCCTGGCTCCTTGGAACTCTGTAGTTGTTGCCGGTACTTGGCAGAGGTTGGTAGCACTGAAGTGCACTTCTGCTGGGTTTATGCTAGGGGCCCATCCACCGACACCAGATCAAGCTGCATTTGTGAGGTGCCGATTGCATTCTCTCCTTGGGTCCTGACCTGCTCAGAACTGCCGCAGGTGTGAGGCAGAGGTCCTGGACCCTCTGTCCATTGCCAGCACTTCAGTTGGGTTGGTGTCATCATTCTGGGGCGCCGTCTGTTGTTGGAACTCCTTAATCTGTGGCTGGAGAGATGAGCCGACTGCCCCAGCTCCCTGGAACTCCACAGTTGTTGCCGGTGCTGGGCAGAGGTTGGTAGCACTCTGCCCTGTTGCCAGCACTTCTGCTGGGGACTCCACATCATCCACTTTGGGTAACTGTTGGGGCAAGAGGCTGAATTCCTCCACTCCCAAACTGTGTAGCTGCCATTGGGGAGGTGAGCTAGCTGCTTCCTTTTCTGTTCCCTCATCTGGCTGCTGGGAGGACATGTCTATGGTACTGTCTCCCAGGTGCACGGATCTTTGCTGGGGATGAAAGACCGCTTTCTCCACCCTGGCTGACTGTTGGGGAGGGACAATGAACACCTCCTCTCCCTTCCTCCCCTGTATCTGCTGCTGGGAAGTGATCGCCACCTTCTCACCCTGAGCCTCTGGAACTGCCACAGGTGTGGGGCAGATGTCTTGGACTCCCTGTCTGGTGACAAGCACTTCAGCTGGGGAAATTCCTTGCAACTCCACAGATACTGCTCAGGGGCGGGCTGGGCCGGGGGGAAGAGTGGAAATTTCCCCCCAGGCCGGCGTCTAAATTATGTTTAAAATGCTGCTGGCTGTTTGTTCTTTTTTTTTTTTTTAAATGCTGTGACTGGAGCGGCCCGGGTCACAGAGTTCTTTTAACAGCCTCCCCCGCAGCCGCCGACGATTGGCTGGCTCAATGCTGCTGCCCAGCCTGCGCTGCATTGTGGGAGTTGTAGTCCAGCTGCGCTAAAGCTCCTGGAGGTGTGAGCGCAGCAGACTACAACTCCCACCTCCCAGGAGACCCAGAGGCAGGCCAGGTATGTGTGGCACGTCAGGGGAGGGGACGCCCGGCGTCAAGAATGTCACGTCGCACGTGACCTGCTGGGAGGCGTGGCTAGCTGCAGTCGGCTTAGAAGACAAGACCTGCTTCATCACCCCCACCCCCGAAGAGTGGCAAGGACCTGGCGCAGTGCTCCCAATCAACGCTCCCCAGTCTGAAGTAAGGTATTTCTAAAGGGAGAAGTTAGTCATCATGACAATTAAACATTTTGGCAGTGGCAGCGTGTTTTTTTATTTTCTAACACCCCCCACCAGCGGACTTAACACCCCCCCTCCCCCCCACCAGCGGACTTAACACCCCCCTTTCTCCCCACCAGCGGACTTAACAACCAGCGGACTTAACACCCCCCCCTCCCCCCCACCAGCGGACATAACACCCCCCACCCCCCCACCAGCGGACTTAACAATCAGCGGACTTAACACCCCCCCTCCCCCCACCAGCGAACTTAACACCCCCCCTCCCCCCACCAGCGGACTTAACACCCTCCCCTCACCAGCGGACTTAACACCCTCCCCCACAAGTGGACTTAACACCCTCCCCCTCCCCCCACCAGTGGACTTAACATCCTCCCCCTCCCCCCCACCAGCGGACTTAACACCCTCCCCCACACCAGTGGACTTAACACCCTCCCCCTCCCCCCACCAGCAGACTTAACATCCTCCCCCTCCCCCCACCAGCAGACTTAACACCCTCCCCCCACCAGCAGACTTAACACCCTCCCCCCCACCAGCGGAATTAACACCCTCCCCCTCCCCCCCACCAGCAGACTTAACATCCTCCCCCTCCCCCCCACCAGCGGACTTAACATCCTCCCCCTCCCCCCCACCAGCGGACTTAACACACCCCCCCCCCCCATCGGACTTAACACCCTCCCCCCCACCAGCGGACTTAACACCCTCCCCCCACCAGCGAACTTAACACCCCCACCAGCGGACCTAACACCCTCCCCCTCCCCCCCACCAGCGGACTTAACACCCTCCCCCCACCAGCGGACTTAACACCCTCCCTCCCACCAGCGGACTTAACACCCTCCCCCCACCAGCGGACTTAACACCCTCCCCCCCACCAGCGGACTTAACACCCTCCCCCCACCAGCGGACTTAACACCCTCCCCCTCCCCCCCCACAGCGGACTTAGATAACGCCCTCCTCCCCCACAGTGAACTTAGATAACACCCTCCTCCCCATCAGCGGGCTTAGATAACGCCCTCCTCCCCCACAGCGGATTTAGATAACGCCCTCCTCCCCCACAGCGGACTTAGATAACGCCCTCCTCCCCCACAGCGGACTTAGATAACGCCCGGCGCCCGCACCAGCAGACTTAACACCCTCCCCCTCCCCCCCACCAGCAGACTTGCAGACTTAGCATCCTCCCCCTCCCCCCCACCAGCAGACTTAACACCCTCCCCCCACCAGCAGACTTAACACCCTCCCCCCACCAGCGGACTTAACATTCTTCCCCTCCCCCCACCAGCGGACTTAACATCCTCCCCCTCCCCCCCACCAGCGGACTTAACACCCTCTCCCTCCCCCCCACCAGCGGACTTAACACCCCCCCACCAGTTGACTTAACACCCTCCCCCACAGCGGACTTAGATAACACCCTCCCCTCCACCAGCGGACTTAACACCCTCCCCCTCCCCCCACCAGCGGACTTAACACCCTACCCCTCCCCCCCACCAGTGGACTTAACACCGTCCCCTTCCCCCCCACCAGCGGACTTAACACCCTCCCCCCACCAGCAGACTTAACACCCTCCCCCCACCAGTAGACTTAACACCCTCCCCCCACCAGCGGACTTAACACCCTCCCCCCACCAGCGGACTTAACACCCTCCCCTTCCCCCCCACCAGAAGACTTAACATCCTCCCCCTCCCCCCCACCAGCGGACTTAGATAACACCCTCCCCCCCACCGGCGGACTTAACACCCTCCCCCACAGCGGACTTAGATAACACCCTCCTCCCCACCAGCGGACTTAGATAACGCCCTCCTCCCCCACAGCAGACTTAGATAACCCCTTTCTCCCCCACAGCGGACTTAGATAACGCCCTCCTCCCCCACAGCGGACTTAGATAACGCCCTCCTCCCCCACAGCGGACTTAGATAACGCCCTCCTCCCCCACAGCAGACTTAGATAACGCCCTCCTCCCCCACAGCGGACTTAGATAACGCCCTCCTCCCCCACAGTGGACTTAGATAACGCACTCCTCCCCCACAGCAGACTTAGATAACGCCCTCCTCCCCCACAGCGGACTTAGATAACGCCCTCCTCCCCCACAGCGGACTTAGATAACGCCCTCCTCCCCCACAGCGGACTTATCTAACACCCTCCTCCCCCACAGCGGACTTATCTAACACCCTCCTCCCCCACAGCGGACTTAAATAACACCCTCCTCCCCCACAGCAGATTTAAATAACACCCTCCTCCCCCACAGCGGACTTAGATAACACCCTCCTCCCCACCAGCGGACTTATCTAACACCCCCCCACCAGCGGACTTATCTAACACCCCCCCCACCAGTGGACTAGTCCAACCAATCCCCTCCTCCCGCGCACACGGCAGGAAGCACAGACGCACACAGCCACCCCCTAGACCCCACCGGTCAGTGGAGCGGACTGATCCAGGAGGACACCGCCTGCTGCATGCCTGCTACTTACCCCATCTTAGTGGTGGGTCAGGCAGCGGGTGAATTGCAGCAAGATGCATATTGGAGGTGGAGAGGAGAGAAGGGGCGCAACTGCATTTTGGTTCTTCTGTTTTGAACGGAGCCCTCCGTGCTTTCTGTGAATTTAACCCAGTCACACATTGAAGTGTATTTGGAAATTCAGACTCTGGGCAGTGGGCACTGAGGGCTAGGACAGGCATGCAGAGATTTGCTATGCTACATAGACCTGTGAGTTCGCTATCCCACAAGAATATATTCCTGCAATTGCCTGGAGAGATTTTGAGCTCCCAGTTCTGTATAGAGGGCTGTGAGACAGACCCAGGCCTTGACACCCTGGACCCCAGCTGACCACCACATCCCATGGGCACTGATCAGGCTGCACTAATGGGCACTTTTTTGCACTGGTGAGGCTGTGTTTATGGGCACTAATCAGGCTGCACTGGTGAGTCTGCACTGATTGGCACTGATTAGGCTGCATTGATGACCATTGATAAAGCTGCACTCATGGGTGGTACTGTCTGCACTGATGGGCACTGTCTATATTGGTGACCGTGAAGCTGCATTGATGGGCACTGTCTATATTGGTGACCGTGAAGCTGCATTGATGGGCACTGATCTGTGTGTTTTTGAGAGCTGTGCATGCTGTTGTATGTTTTGAAGCTAGACTTGTATACCAGTGATGTATCTGGGAAGTAGGCATGTTGTTGCAGAATAATTTCCACCTATAGGCTCAGTTCTCATTGGTGCGATGTGGGAACCCTGCAAATCCACTGTGGCTTCCCGCATCGCACCTGACTCGCAGATAGTTCATACTGCCCTATGTGAACCGCTGGTAGTGTCAACATAAAGTTAATGACACGCCTAAATCCGTTTGCGTATCGCAGTGCAAACTGTCAATTCACCCATGCAATCCAATTCTGGTGCGGCCCAAAAAAGGTTCTCTACGTGTTTGGTCTCAATGCGATGCAAATTCAGCCATACAATCTGTATGGCTGAATTCACATCACACAGACATTGCATGTGATCTGCACAGCAGTGCGATGTGAATCACATGCAATGTCTGACATCACAGCAGTTTGAACCAGCCGGTACTGTACAGCATTATTGTTCAGTGTTTGTGGGAATTTTGTGGTTTCAGGGGTCTCCAAACTTTGGCCATACAGTTCAGGAACTACAATTCCCATCATGCCTAGTCAAGTCTTTGAATGTCAGAGTTTTACAATGCCTCATGGGATGCGTAGTTCTGCAACAGCTGGAGAGCCGTAGTTTGAAGATCCCTGGACTTTAGATGCTGATAAAATATACAGCAGATATAAAAAGTCTACAGACCCCTGTTAAAAACGTCATGTTTCTGTGATGTAAACAAATGAGACAAAGATAAATCATTTCAGAACTTTTTCTACCTTTAGGCTGGGTTCACACTGCAGTGGTGTATGAGATTGGATGTGATTCGCACTGCACTGCAGTGCGAATCACATCCGATCTCTGTGCGATGCGAGTTCAGCCATACAGATAGTATGGCTGAATTCGCATCGCATCTGGCCCAAACTCACACAGGACCCTTTTTTTGGTCCGCAGCAGAATCGGATCGCATGGGTGTTCACACCATGCAATCCGATTCCTGTCTGATTTTGCAGATCGCACTGCAATATGCAAACTGATCTAAGGGTGTCATTAATGTTTCACTGACACTGCCAGCAGTTCGCATAGGGCAGTGTGAACTTCCGCCGGGAGGTATGCGATGCGGGAACCCGCAGCAGATTCGCAGCGTTCCCATATCGCTGCAATGTGAACCCAGCCTTAGGCCTCATGCACATGGGATGATTAAGTGGTTGTTTTTGGCTTCAGACTTTTTTTTCTACAGTCAATAAACTCCCCATCATGTTATCCTAGGTGTCCTTGCACACATAGGCTGTTATCAGCAGTTTTTTTACTGAGGTATTTTTTGGCTTTGAAAAAAAAACACAAAACTAGTGGGTTCTGAGAGACGTTTTTCGGCTGTCAAAAAACGCTCATAGTAGGGCTGTGGAAAAAATCAATTTAAATCTTGAATCGAGTTTAGAGGTCAAATCCATTCAAATTTTCAGCAAATCGATTTTTTTTTGGGATTTTGTGATTTTTTTCGACAGCACTAGCGCTGACACCGCACCGGTCCTGAGGAGCTTGGGGCAGGAGTTTTTAGGTGAGGCCGTGGCTTTGGCCTAGTCCGCGAGGCCGGACACTGCGGACTAGGCCAAAGCCTTGGCCTCTCCTAAAAACTCCTGCCCGCAGCTCCTCAGGACCGGCACGGTGTCCATCATTTTTTTTTTGGGAGAAAATCGCTCAGCTCTAGCAGATAGATAGCGATAAACGCTCAAAACGTGACTCACCAGCATATTTTGACAAAGCTACTTTAGAACGTTATTTTAACATCCAGTTCACATGAAGGCCTTATGTGACCTATAAACTGTACAACTCAGTTAAACAACAAACTAAATAAAATCTTTTAGAAAAAATAAAATAATATGGTTGCATAAGTGTGCACACCCTTAAACTAATACTTTGTTGAAGCCCCTTTTAACTTTATTACAGCGCTCAGTCTTTTTGGGTATGAGTCTATCAGCATGGCACATCTTGACTTGGCAATATTTACCCACTCTTCTTTGTGAAAACACTCCAAATCTGTCAGATTGCGAGGGAATCTCTGATAAGAAATATGCAAAGAATTACAGGTGATATCGGTGTTTGCCTTGTTCCTTATATGTACTTTGTGTAGCTAAAGAGCCTGACCAAGGCTAGTTGAGAAATTGGCAGATATTACCAAATATTACTGAAAGCTTGTAAAAGGCACTCTGGCTTTGGCAATAAAGCTGACGATGCACCATGAGTCACCAGTGTGCCTTAGCCAATGGCAGGTTGCCAAATACTGCTATAAAAGGACTGTGTAGATATTTCCTGGTATGACTTTGCTGTGGACCTTCTGCTAGAAGGGTCCCTCATTCGTTTGTACTGGTACATCTGTAATAAATCTGTCTTCTAATCAACATGACCGGAGTTGACTGATCAGTAAGAGGAATGGAATTTTACTGACATCATGGTCCTTTTGAGCCGGAAGCAAGGATTAGGTGGTGGATCGAACGGTTTCGTCCAAAATATCGGTGAGTATCAGACTCCCTCTCGCCGAGACCTAGGTCCTCCCACTCAAGTTAAGTGGTAAAAAGAGGCTGGTCGGTTCCGGAACCACACCTAAGCTCTGCTACTGGACTTATTTGATCCAGTCCTCCGTCTGTGAAAGGTAAGACAGATCTTTTCTTTTCTCTTCTACTCAAGGTGATTTTTTTTTTTTTTTTTTTTGTTTATTGAGTATGCCGGCACTGTGGCTAGGTGACACAGTGGCCGAAGACAGAGGCACTTGGGGACGTTGCCTATGGTAAATAGACGTAGCCCGCTGTCGAGACAGATTACAAAAAATATAAGGTACCGGAAGATGATTGATAATTGTTGTGAATAGTGACTACAAGTATTCTGGATAGATTACAGAGAGTCACAGTGGCCATTTCAGGTTTTTGATGGTTGGGACAAAAGAGGAAGTGAATGTGCTAGTAACTTTCTCAGCAACACTTCCCCCCATAGATCAAATCTTTTTTTCTCTTTTCTCTCGAGAGTAATATTTCTAGCACTGTTCCTTTTGCTGCATTTGTTAACACATGAGAGTAACTCTCTTGGTCTTTCTTCCTCATGTTTAACCTTACTGCAGCGATTTTTTTTTTGGATTCTCTACTGAGTGTGGAGTGTCTTGATATTTTTGCTTTTCTTGTATTCTTATTGTTCATGATCCAAGGGTTGCTAGTCTGGTGGTTTACAAATTGATAAAAGGCCCGCTTAAATGCTAATGGTAGGGAATTTGTTTGCTAAGGCAGATGTATGTATATATATATATATATATATATATATATATATATATATATATATATATAGATATATATATATGTATATGTATATATATATATATCTCTGTGTCCCTGCAGATTTGTGGTTAAAAAAAAACAAAAAAAACACTGGACTCACCCCCCCCCCCCCTCCCCCCACGGACTTCTAGTGCACTTCCCTTTTTGTTTGGTGTGTGTGTGTGTTGTGCTGTGTACCAAATGTACCATTAGAAGGTGATAAGAAATGTATGCATGGTAAAAGTCAAAAGAATGTTAAATATTGCCGTAAGTGGGAAAAGGACTGTGGGTTTAATGGGAAACTAACAGTGAGGGGTTGTCAAGCTTTAGTAGATAGAATTAAAATGTTTGGACCAAAGGATCAGAAGCGATATGGACTTCAAGTAGCAGAGGAATGGTTGCAACAAGCGCAGAGTAGAGCAGAAAGTAAAGCTAAATCAAACCAAAGGAATAAATCCCAAATGCAGTTGCCTTTGGTTGATGGAGAAGATGATACTATGTGTATAGTGCAACAACCACCGCCCTATCATGCCCCGCCCCCTCCACAGCCAACATATCCCACCCTGCCGCAGGGGGCTGGAACTAACTCCTTCATCCTGCAGTCACACCCTCTTCCCCTTCAAGCCTCCACCCCAAGAAGGGACCCAACCAGCCCCCACAGGAAGGCTTGGGCGTCTCCCCTATTGCACAAGTAGCCCATGACAGCCCTAGCTTAAACAGATCCATGATAGACATTAATGGAAGCCATTGCTAAGGGGTGGGCACGGGGGGGAAACATCCCGAAATCGAAGAGCTCCCACAAGATACCCTGGGGAGGACGAGGAGGAGAATATGTGCCCTCTGATTGAGGTCCCTAATCCAATGGCAGGTCAAAACATAAATGGACAAGTCCAGCCTCTTACTATGACCGTATATCGGCCCTGGACTGAAAGTAATGTGCAAAAAGCCACCAAACATATTAAGCACCCCAAATTAGGTCCAGCAGAATTTGTTGAAAATATTCAAAGGCTACGAGATAGCTATAAATTAAATGGGGTGGAGGTAGAGCGGGCAATCAGTTGGGGCCAGATTGGGCCTCAGTAAAAGAAGACTGGGAAACATGTGCAGTGGACCACCAAGGGAATAGGGGACTCCCTCTTGCTCCAAATCACGCAGATTTAAATGCGAGAGTAAATAATCTTCTCCAACAAATAACTAATAGATTCATCCAGCGCACAGATTGTCAAAAGATCAATATGACTGCACAAGAGGATAAGGAAAACGTTAACGATTATTTAAATAGATTAAGGGAAATTTTCAAATCATACTTTGGGTTACCGGAATCAGTGGACGTTAATAGTGCATATCAGCAACAGCTGAAGATTACTTTTGTTAATGGATTAAAACCAGAGCACAAAGAGTATATCACAAAAAGTATGGTCACATATAGAACGGCTGGAGTGTTAGACACATTACAATTGGCAAAACATAATGAAAGGTGGCTTAAGGAGAAAGGAAAGAAGAATGTGAAAGTGAAAGTTTTCTTGCAAGGTGACAATAATGAGGATGATGGGGAGGAATATACTTTTGATGCCGTGCCCGAGAACAGAGGGAGAGGTCAGGGCGGCAACAGGGGGAGAGGAAGGGGCAGGTATAGAGGAAGAGGTAGGAATGAAGGGAACAGAGAAGGATGACATACAGTGGAATGAAGAAAGTGAGACAGCTTTTACTGAATTAAAAAGAACATTAACAAGTACCTCAGTGCTGGGACTACCCAATTATGAGAAACTGTTTGAGCAAACTGTAGATTCAAGAGATGGACACATGACATCAGTACTGACACAGACACATGGGGGTAAACAAAGACCAATCGCATATTACTCCACTAAACTTGATAAATGTGACAAGAGCACTTCCCCCATGTGTGCAGGCAGTGGTCGCAGCAGCAGAAATGATTAAGTCTTCAGCCTCCATTGTACTGTATCACCCGCTCATATTAAAGGTCCCACATGCTGTATCAGTAATATTACTACAACAGAAAATTTCACACCTTAGCCCAGCAAGACACTTATCCTGTATGACTGTGCTTTTGACACAACCGCATATAACCATCCAAAGGTGCACTACTTTAAACCCATCCACACTTCTGCCAATACCAACAGACGGTGAAAAACATGATTGTACGGCCGCTATTGCTGAGAAGGTATTACCTAGGATTGACTTTAAAGACGCCCCATTACCATATTCTGACATGACACTTTTTGTTGATGAATCCAGCAGAAAGAATCCTGATGGCACGAATGCTACTAGATATGCAGTCGTCACACAAACAGAGGTACTGGAAGCTGAAATGTTACCTAGTCATTACTCAGCACAAGTAGCAGAATTAATCGCTCTTACAAGAGCATGTACCCTAGCTGAAGGGAAAAAGGCCACCATCTACACAGACAGCCAGTACGCATTTTCTACAGTACATGTATTTGCCCAGCAATGGAAAAACAGGGGAATGGTCACTTCTGGGGGCAAAACCATTTCACATACTGATTTCATTTTAGGATTACTCGATGCTATCCAGCTTCCAATGGAGCTGGCAATATGTAAATGTCAGGCCCATACAAAAGGCAAAGACCCAATATGTGAGGGGAATAAAAAAAGCAGACAAAGCTGCTAAACAAGCAGCTAATCAATCTACACAAATCTTAGTACAACAGGAGGATATACAATTAGATCACACAATTTTGAAGGATATGCAAAGTTGTGCACCCCCATCTGAAAAACAACTTTGGGTCACAAAAGGATGCACCCTCCAGGAGGACATATATATCTCTCCAGAGAACAAACCAGTCCCGCCAAAGACTTTATTTAAGTATGCAGCATTCTTGACCCATGGAGTAACACATGTGTCAAACAGGGGGATGAGTGAGATACTAAATAAAGTGGTAGCAGCCTATGGCTTTACAAACTAAAATAAAGTGGTAGCAGCCTATGGCTTTACAAACTACTAAAAAACTTTTTGTTCTCAATGCATTATATGTGCAAGACAATGCTCAGAGAGGCATAAGACCACAGAAAGGGAAGTTCCTCACACCTCAATATCCATTCCAACACATTTGCATGGATTTTATTGAATTAGACAAATATTGGAGGAAGAAATATTGTTTGGTAATCATCGATGCATTGACCAAATGGGTAGAGATATTCCCTACAGGAAGTGCTGATACCTTAACAGTAGCCAAAGCCTTACTAAAAGATATCATTCCACGATTTGGGATACCAAAGAAGATTTATAGTGATAATGGTCCACATTTTGTAAATCAGACCATAAGACACTTGACAGAAGTGATGGGTATAGAAGTAAAGAATCACTGTGCATATCACCCTCAGTCAGCAGGGCTCGTAGAAAGACATAATGGGATATTAAAGAGCAAGCTAAAAAAGGCTATGGCAGAGACAGGGAAAAATTGGATGTACTGTCTCCCACTAGCTATTTTAAGCATGCACATCACCCCCACTAAGGAGGGGCTGAGTCCATTTGAAATGATGTATGGTAGACCTTATAAAATACCTTTATTACCAAATGAAACCCACATAGAGGAAGTGGAGAGAACCTTAGCAGAATACATGTCAAGGTTATTAAAACAGAAACAAATTAACCAAGTGTATTCCTTTCCAGAAGGAGAGCCTATAGGAGAAGACGAAGTACAAATCGGAGACTGGGTCCTCATCAAGGTGATCCAAAAGAATCACTGGCACTCCCCTAAGTGGGATGGTCCATATCAAGTACTCCTTACTACTCCCACCGCAGTAAGAATTGCTGAAAGGTCTACCTGGATTCACCAATCCCACTGTAAAAAGGTAAACATAGGCAGAGTAGGGACAGAAAGACTGAAGGAGGGGGAAAGTCCAACTACAAAGGGAGGCAGATAAAAGGTCTGCTTGTCTCAACCTTGGTGAAGAAAAGGCCCTATTTAGGCCCCCCTCACTTCAGATAGGATGGTAGGGATTTTGTTCCTTGTGGCAGCATTGGTGACTCTAGGTGAGGCCTCTATACGGGGAGGTAGGAGACAAGGGAGGATAGTGGATGGTCTTTATATATGCCATTGCACTATGACGACAATGCCCTATTGACGGACTTGTTTTCCTTACGGTTCATGTTTTTAGTTTTGTGACATTTTAAACCCGTGTTCTCGGTTAACTTGCACAACGCATTGTTGGTCTAGTTTATGCAATATTACTTGCTCCTGTACTTTGTTTACTTTTGCATTAAAAAGTATTTAAAATTGAATTACCACATTGTATCATATTTTTCTTGCTTCATAATATCAATCATCCGTTATAAAACCAGGTGGGCATGGATGATGAGCTGATTCGGTGGTTCAATGGGCCACTTGACTGGACTTGCCCCCCAGGCCTAAGGCTGCCAGCCCTCCTCTGATACTGCTGTTGGTGCTGGGCAGAACAAAGTGAAGTTTTGCCCTGATACCAGCTCTTCTGCTGGAGGCTCATCAGGTTGTTCTTCCTCAACAGAAAAGTCTATCAAATCTGCTGTATATGCAACTGGTGTCTGGGGATAGAGGTTCACCATCTCCTGTCCTTGGAACACAGAATATGTTATCGGTGCTGGGCAGAGGTTAGCAGAGCTCTGCCCTGTTGTCAGCACTTCAGCTTTGAATAAATCCAGGATATATTTTCTCACTCACCCTGTGCCAGGACATAAGAGAAGTAAGGGCAGCTGAAACATGGGTTTCCCAACCTTTCCAAGGGATTCTTGGTTCCATGGGCCCTCCCATCACAACCCCCAAAAGGGCCGCTGGAAAAATATATAGCTTTATATACCTTTTGGGAAAGGGCTGCTGCACAGACACTGCACACTCCTTGATAGCTGCAGCACTCTGAAGTTCTTCCTCACTAGTGCAGGGGCTGCCAGCACATGCAGAGTACAGTCCAGCATACTGACACAAAGAGCAGTCCAGGGGATATCTTCTTTTGTGGTTTATTTAGTTAACTTGGATGGAGTGAGGGTAGTATTCCTAAAACTACTAACAGAAACGAGAAGACACACTTCTCAATGTTGCAAACTTCAGGAGCAGTTCTTCTGCTCAGCTCAGAGTACAATTTTCCTGTAATGGACTATAAGAGGCCAGCGGTATGTACTTCTCAGGAGGGGAACTACAAGGATCTTTCAGCAAAACAGTACTCACAGGGTCAGATGAATATATGCGCCCATTCAGCTTCTTCCAGATGACTGCTCATGAGGCTATGTGGACTGCATCCTTAAAGCAGAGCATGACAGGTCCCAAAAGACTCTGGGACCATTCATAGAGCACAGCACTACTCATGCATGTGCAGTGGGCACTATCACAGCTGGGTTCCTATATTAAAGATGCAGGCGCCGACAAGGGAGGACACAGGGAGAACACGACTGGGGTGAGAACACCTCTGGATCTTGAGACAAGTAAGTGGCTGTTTAAAGTCAGCAGCTACAGTTTTTGTAGCTGCTGACATTTCATTTATATTTAAGAGACTGGAGATCCACTTTAAAGTGTTACTAAATGCACAACAGTAAAAACAGTCTGTATATACAGCAAAGTACAGTAAAGCATGCTTGTTATACTAATTGTGGAACCTAAGGGTTAATTCTCCACATAAAAAGGCTGTTTTATACTGTCTTCTCTGATCCTCCCCTTCTTCCACTGTCTCCAATCCATCTCTTGATGCGACAGAGCATTTAGAGTCACTCTGCACATACTCACTTTAGTGTGTGTATTGCTAGAGAGTTTATTTTCTTGGGAGAGTGCATGTGACCAGATAGAGGGTCAGGGGTCCTGCAGACTCATAGGACAGTCAAAGTGCAATGAAAACTCCTCCTACAAGCTTTAACCAGACACTGATAGAAATCACAAGACTGCTATATACTGCTGATAAGAAAAGGTATTTAGTAGTAGTAGTAGTACTAAAATAATTGCATCTCCATGTTCTGTGTACTGTGGGAGACCAGATTTTGTGATTTCAGGGTCCTGGATTTAGTAACAAGTAAAGTCTCAGAGTGTCAGAGAAACTTTCAGGTGTAGGCCTCTCAGCTCTGCCACAGCCAGGACTTTAATAAACAGCAGAACGGCTGAAGGGATTCTAGCAGAATCCCTTTACTGCTTTTCTACAGCTCAGACTATTTATGTGCTCCTAAGCCACCTTCTGGGAATACCTCCTTGGCTGCAGCACCATAAACATTCATGCTTCCATAAAGTTCTGGAGCAAATTTGCTTCAGAACTTTATGGTAGGCAGGGAGGGGAGAGCAATCAAACTTGCAGCCTGTGAAACCCAGTACAGGCAAAATAAATCAACAACAGTTCGGGTCGCACCGGATTCTTCGAACTGACCGAAAATTCTTACGAACTTTAGAACCCCATTAAAGTCTATGGGACTTGAACGTTCAAAATTGAAAGTGCTAATTTTAAAGGCTAATATGCAAGATACTGTCCTAAAAAGGGTTTGGGGACCCGGCTCCTGCCCCAGGGGACATGGATCAATGCAAATTTTTTTTTTTTTAAACAGATGTTTTTTCAGGAGCACTGATTTTAATAACGATTAAAGTGAAAAAAAAAAGTGAAATATTCCCTTAAATATCGTACCTGGGGGTGTCTGTAGTATGCCTGTGAAGTGGCACGTGTTTCCCATGTTTAGAACAGTCCCTGCACAAAATTACATTTAACAGAAATAAAGTAATTTAAAAGTGCTTGAGTTTTTAATGTAATGTCTGGTTCCGGCAATATGGATGAAAATCATTGAGGAAAAATGGCATGGGTACCCCCCCCTGCCCATTACCAGCCCCTTGGGTCTTGTACGGATATTAAGGGAAACCTCGTACCCAAATTGTTTGTTTGGTTTGTTGTGTTAAGTAGAATCTGTTTGTAATTTTGAACTGGTACATTTTTAAAGCTCCAGGCAAAAAATCTATTTTTCAGATTTTTGGAAAACATAGGGAAGGATTATCACCCATGCCCTATATACTCTGCAGAAATATGGCCCTAAGGTATTGGTGTTGCCACAAGTTAACGCTGTAAGCCCTCAAAGTGACTCTTGGTGGATGCTGGAGCGCCCTGCTGTGAACTATTATATCAAGAATTGTAATTACATGCCATTGTTGAACAGTGGTAGAAAAATTGGGCCTTTGGTGGTTGTGGTTGGTGGTGGTGCTGGAGCCAAAACACTGTACGTGCTCACAGTTACTCTCGGTGGGCGCTGGAACGGGCCCTGCTGTGAAATATTATATCAAGAATTGTAATTACGTGCACCTTTTAAACAGGTGCTGAAAAATTGTGCCTTAGGCACTGGTGCCACAACACTGCAACACCTTACAGAAACTCTAGTTGGAGAGCAGGAATGAGCCCTTCTGCAAAGCATTGGATCAAAAATTTTAATTACATGCCCCTGTTAAACAGGGGCTGAAAAATTGGGCCTTAGGCACTGGTGCTGGTGCCACGACACTGCAACCTCTCGCAGATACTCTAATTGGAGTGCAGGAATGAGCCCTGCTGGAAAGCATTGCATCAAAAATTGTAATTACACACCCCTGTTAAACAGGGGCTGAAAAATTGGGCCTTAGCCACTGGTGGTGTCACTCAGAATCAAAAAAGTTCTTCCAAGCTATCAGCAGGATCATTGAGGCGGAAGAGGATAGTCAGTCAACATAACAGGACAGTCACTTAGCATAGGCAGTCTTAAAGGCATTTTTTTCAAAAAAAATTATTCGGTTGCATCACCTTCAGGTGCTTGATAGCTGGTGGTGATCCAAGACTGATTCATCTTTATGAAGGTCAGTCGATCAACCGAGTCGGTGATCGGTTACCAAACCTCCAGCAGAACTGAATTTGCGTTCCGAAAGAACGCTGGATGCAGGACAGGCCAGTAGCTCAATTGCATACTGTGCAAGCTCTGGGCAGTGATCCATCCTCAAGACCCAGTAAGCCAGAGGATTTTCGGTGGGAAAGGTGTCCAAGTCTGACCTTGCCCCTAGGTATTTCTGCACCATGTAAATCAGACGCTGGCAATGGTTGCTGGAACCAATCATACCTTGGGGCTGCGGACTAAAAAATTGTCTGAACACATCGGTCAGACGGCCACCTTGTCCACCACTTCTTCTGTGACTGACCGAAGCCTCAGCAACACTTTGTCCAGGACCAGGAGTTTGTAATCTCCCAGTTTCTGGGAACGCATTGCACAGACCTTTCTGCAAGGCCTCCCAGAGATGTCTCATCCTCTGCTCCCTCTGCGACGGCAAGATAAGGTCCACAACCTTAACCTTGTACAGTGGATCAAGGAGAGTGGCCAGCCAGTAATGGTCCCTCCCCATGATCCAAAGAATACGAGGATCCTTCTGCAGGCTTTGCAGGATCAGGGAGGCCATGCAGCGTAGGTTAGCTGAGGCATTCGGTCTGGCGTCCTCTGGGTCATTAAGGACGACATGATCTGCAGCCACCTCCTCCCAGCCACGTACAAGTCCACGGGTTCCTTGGGACTTTAAATCATCCCTAAGACTGCTGCTGCTGAGTGCCAGGCTCCACCTCCATGCTGAGACAAGCCTCCTCCTCCTCTTCCTGTGTGATGGGTGGGACAGTAGGAACACTGTCTGGATAAAGGGGGCCTTGAGAGGCAAGGAAGTCCTCCTCTTCCTGCCTCTGTTCTGCCTCAAGTGCCCTGTCCATTATTACATGCAGCGTATGCTCCAACAGGTGGACAAGAGGTACAGTGTCACTGATGCATGCACTGTCACTGCTCACCTATTTGTGGGCCTCCTCAAATGGTGACAGGACAGTGCATGCATCCCTGATCATGCCACACTGGCATGGTGAAAAAAAAATGAGCTTCCCTGACCCTGTCCTGGTGACGTAGTTGCACAGCTACTCATTGATGGCCCTCTGCTGCATGTGCAGCCGCTGCAGCATAGCCAACGTTGGTGGGCATGTGACAAATAAGGCAGTTCTTGGGCAGGTTCAACTCCTTTTGGAGCTCAGCCAGCCAAGCACTGGCATTATATGATTGGCGGAAAGGCACACAGACTTTCCTGGCCTGCCTCATGACATCTTGTAAGCCCAGGTACCTCCACAAGAACCGCTGCACCACCAGGTTAAGGACGTGAGCCACACAGGGCATATGGGTCAGTTGTCCCTGTCGGAGGGCGGAGAAGTTGGTTCCATTGTCGCAAACCACCATTCCTGGCTTAAGCTGGAGTGGCATCAACCACCTCTCGGCCTGCCCCTGCAGAGCTGACAAAATATCTACCCCAGTGTGGCTCCTGTCCCCCAAATAAACCAGCGCAAGCACGGCATGGCATCTTTTTGCCTGCGTACTTGAGTAGCCCCTTGAACGCCTACTGAGCACCGCTGGTTCCGAGGATAAAGCACAGGAAGTGGCCATGGAGGAAGAAGAAGGGGAGGGGTGGAGGAGAGAGGTGTGTCAAAACCAGTAGCAGCATTTTGGAGGTGTGGTGGTGGAACAACCGCCAACACTACTGTACCTTGTCCTGCATCCTTCCCAGCAGCCAAAAGAGTTAACCATGGCCACGTGCTGATGACAATGCACCACGTCCACAACCAGCACTGTTGTCTCTAGACACAGAGCCTGCTTGCCCTCTTTTATTGGCTTGTGACTTTCTGCCTCTCCTTGTTGGCCTTCCAGATGGAATGGCCTGCAGGGAGATGGGAAAACCAGCAATTGGGGTAGCTTTAGGTGCACACTGAGCAGATGACACAGTACACCTACTGTAATTACTGCAGCAGAACACCACCAGCAATAAAGGGTATCTTCAGGTGTATACTGTGCAGGAGGCACACAATACCCACTGTAAATGCTGCAAATGCCTGTATTACAGAAACAGAACAAGTCCAGCAATAAGCAGTATCTTCAGGTGTATACTGCACAGGAGGCACACAACATCCACTCTAACTGCTGCAGATGCCTGTATTACAGAAACAGAACAACACCAGTAATAAGGGGTAGCTTCAGGTGTATACTGTGCAGGAGGCACACAACACCCACTCTAACTGCTGCAGATGCCTGTATTACAGAAACAGAACAACACCAGCAATAAGGGGTATCTTCGGGTGTATACTGTGCAGGAGGCACACAACACCCACTTTAACTGCTGCAGATGCCTGTGTCACAGAAACAGAACAGCATCAGCAATAAGGGATATCTTCAGGAGTATACTGTGCAGGAGGCACACAACACCCACTTTAACTGCTGCAGATGCAGAAACAGAACAACGCCAGCAATAAGGGGTAGCTTCAGGTGTATACTGTGCAGGAGGCACACAACACCCATTCTAACTCCTGCAGATGCTTGTATTACAGAAACAGAACACCAGCAATAAGGGGTATCTTCAGGTGTATACTGTGCAGGAGGCACACAACACCCCACTAACT
This sequence comes from Lithobates pipiens, assembly GCF_037356315.1. Lineage (NCBI taxonomy): Eukaryota > Metazoa > Chordata > Amphibia > Anura > Ranidae > Lithobates > Lithobates pipiens. The sequence continues at coordinate 243,247,398 of NW_027507748.1, read as the reverse complement.
GCTGCAGAATATGGCGTGAATGGCCCACATACTGCTGGATTTACCGAACAGGCGAACAGCCGGTGTCCGAGTCGAAAATGCGTTCAACTCGAACACCGAGCTCATCCCTACTTAAAGAGGAAGTAAACCCTGATGAGTTTACTTCCTCTTTCATTCCCTGTAAAGGCAAAGCATAATGGACTACTATGCATCGCATAGTAGTCCATTATGTGTCACTTACCTGACACAGGAGCCAGCGAAGTCACCGCTGTGCCCTGTAGTTCCGAGTGTCCATCTTCTTGGTGGGTCTCCTTGGGTCTCGCTGCTCCGGCGCTGTCATTCGCCGGAGCCGCGATGACGTCACTCCCGGCATCTGCACGGGAGCCGAGACTCGCGGCATTGCCGTCTTCGACAATGCCCCGCTCAGTGCGCCTGTGCGCTGCTGTCTACGGCGCATGCGCCGTAGATAGCGGTGCCCGTCTTCGGGCAAATATCTCCTAAACCATATAGGTTTGGGAGATATTTCTTGGACCTACAAGTAAGCCTTAATCTAGGCTTACCTGTAGGTCAAAGTGGTTTGTAAGGGTTTACAACCACTTTAAGACCATATAACCAAGTGCTCAGTACAATCAATAAATGCTCAGTAATCAATAAATCATTTCATCAAATTATTATATATCTCCAAAATCAATGTGTCTAAATATATAGTGCTAATTAGATTTGTGGGAACAGTTCGGCCTGAGCATGAGTTTGGGCCAAACATTGGCTGTTTGCCTGTTCAACGAACATCCAATTTGCCTGAAGCAATGAAAGCTTTGCCCAATCAGGGCACAAAACACTGTCAGAGCCATGATTGGAGAAAGTAATGATGACTCTATCCAATCATGGCTCATTACTCTTAAACTGCACGTTTATCGCAATGTATATATGAATGCATTACTGCATGCTTAACACAATATATATCTGTAAGTTACTGGAAATTGAATGCAGTATATATCACTGCATTACTGTATGTTTAACGCAGTATAGATATGAGTGTATTACAGTGTATTACTGTACTTTTAAAGCAGTATATATCTGTGTGTTACTGCACGTTTACTGCAGTATACAGTATATGCATGCGTTACTGCACATTTAAAGTGGAAGTAAACCCATCGATTTAAACAGTTAAAAAAAAAAGGCATGCTGGGAATGCACATATCTAACTATCAAACCATCCAATGGCTGGTGTCATAACGAATCACATGTGCAGCACCATAGCAGTTGAAGATTAAACAGAGGCAAAGATGGCAGCTTCCTTGGCTGAAAACGATAGGGGAGTTTACTTCCACTTTAAGGCAATATATATGTGCGTTACTTCACCTTTAATGCAGTATACAGTATGTCAGTGCGTTACTGCACATTTAAAGCAGTATATATCTGCATGTTACTGCATGTTTAACGCAATTATACTGCACATTTAACACAGTAATTATTAGTGACTTACTGCACGTTTAACGCAGTATATATCAGTGCATTACTACAGGTCTAATGCAGTATATATCCATGCGTTACTGCATGTTTAACACAGCATATTGCTGTGTATTACCGGACATTTAACACGGTATATATCTGTGTGTTAGAAGCCTTCCTTAATCTAATATATAATATTTATCAATTAACATTACTAACATATATATGAATTGGTTGGATCTTTATAGTATGATTGAGTTGCATGTATTTAGTTCTTCTAGATTTGGAAAAGTAAAATATACAGACTTTTATACTTATGTGAAAATTTACATTTTATTATAGCTTTCTAAGCATATAGTTTCATAGTTTCATAGTTAGTAAGGTTAAATAAAGACACCAGTCCAACCTGAGTGAGTGTCTACCCCTATCCCTGTACATTGCACACTCACATTGGTCCCTGCCCTCAAGGAGCCCACAATCTAAGGTCCCCATTCATATACTAAGGCCAATTTTGGACAGGAGCCAATTAACCTACCTGCATGTCTTTGGAGTGTGGGAGGAAACCAGAGTACCTGGAGGAAACCCACGCAGGCACAGGGAGAACATGCAAACTCCAGGATGTAGTGTTGTGGTTGGGATTCGAACCAGCGACCCTTCTTACTGCTAGGTGAGAGTGCTAACCACTACACCACTGTGCCGCCCTTTGGATCTTTGGAGAGCTACCATATGGTAGTAATTATAGGGCTTGGGATTTGGGCTCTTACCTTCCCCCATCACAAATGGGATAAGGTTTCACATTTCCTAAAATGCAGAGGTTTGAGTATGTTTAAGTTAAGAATATTTGTAATATTTCTTGATTAGGATATTAATACGAATAATGGCTTTTTAATGAATGTATACATATATTGGTATATGTATTTTTTGATTTAGATGATAAATAGTTAGAATTGATTTTGTATAGACTTGGCCCATCAGTGACACCTGACCTGAATGGATGCTGAAAAATGGATGCACGAGATAAAAAACCAACAAGAAAAATGTAAAAATATGTGGGCAGGCTGGAAGCACTATTCCCTAGAGATAGAGAAAGATTAAGATATGCTAGGTGAAGAATCTCGATAACCCTTCACGAATCCCCTAGAGGCCCCCAGGGGGGAGGGGAGGAAGTAGGGGAAAGAAAAACTTAGAAGTTGCTGCAAGTGCTCGTCTCTCTCAAAAGTGCACCAGAAATAAGGTAAATAAATGAGAACTGAACAACAAGATTTTTAAAGTATATGTGGAGTGAATAAGTGTTGGAAGCACTATTGGAAAGTGGTTATGGGAGTGGGGGGGAGAGAGATAACTACTAGTGGAGACACACATGTAAATAGCACAACTTTTAGAAAATATAAAGGAAGGTAAAGGACCCACAGGATCCTTTTAAATATATAAATACACTAAAGAAAGGATACATATGGAATAAAATCACGTAATTATGATTGAACACAGTATATCCACACGAGGATGGTTAAGGGTCAATATATTCGCCCACAACTTAACCATCAGATTTTTTTTTTTTACTAACACTGAAGCATGGAAATCACAAGGGTATAATAAAAGCACATAAAGAAGGGATATAACACTTGGGGAAAAATTAAGGACTCCCATCCCCCCCCCTTTTTTAAAAAAAAACACAGTGTCTCTCTCCTCCTCTAGTAACCCCCTGGCCACTTTCAGTGCCACCATATAGTAGTGATGGATATGTATGTAAATGTAGAGATAATGAAGGATTTGTTTATGCTTTGATTTCTTAGGCTTGTTTGATATTTGTTTGTTACTTTTTTATAAGGGAAGATTAATAAAAATGAATTCATATAAAAAAAATAGAAGAACCAAAGTTTCTACAGGAGATAGGGCTACATTTAGCCTATAATGCTGGATAAAAGTGCTGGGTGCACGCCAACTCGCTGCTCTGCACACTACCTCAGATGACACCTTTGCATAAGCTGCCAATGATGCTGCCATACCTCTGGTTGAATGCGCTCTTATCTCTGCAGGAGAGGGAAGGCCCAGGGACTCGTAGGCAATCTGGATGATCTTCAGAATACAGGATGAGACAATCCTAGGTGGAGCCGCCATGCCCTTTTTAGGTCCCACAGGAAAGATGAACAGTTGAACTTGCTTTCAAAACTTCTCAGTCCACTTCAAGTAAGCTGAAATAGAGGAGACCAAGTCTAGCCTCTTCCAATCATCCTGCAACTGGTCCACGGTAGACATAGGCGCCGTCAATAAATTTGTTTCGTTCCGTTCTGTTACGGTTCGTATTAGAATTAATTCGTACTTCGTATTTCGTGTCCGAAATTCAGTTTTAATTTGTACGAAATACGAATTGTCCTTAGGTTCGTTAACTTGTACGAACGTTCCTTGCGATGAATTTAAAGGCAAAAATATACCTCAATATGACAGTCGATGCTGATGGAAGTTTGGTTTTTATCCGAAATATGAAATTCCATTGAAGAATTTCCTATCCGAAATACGAATTTTCATTAGATGATGGGCTCCCACCATCCCTGTGCTGTGCTGACTTCCTCCTGGGGATTCGTAAACAAAAGTTTGTATTTCGTACAAAATTCAGTTGCATGGCAATTCGTATTTCGGATCCTCCCGAACGTACGAGTTTAGAGAAATTCGTTACGAATTTGAGATTCGTACAAAACTAATCGCACATGTCTAGTCCATGGTGAAGGCTGGCAGGACCATCTCCCAATTCATGTGAAAAGCAGTAGAGACCTTTAGTAGAAAGCTAGGATTAGGGCTGAGAATAATCTTTTTGAGAAAAAATCAAACAAAAAGGCTCTTTGGATGAACAGGATGATGTCAGGTCAAAAGGAGGTGCCAACAAGGCTTTCAAGACCAGAGTCAGGTCCCATTTGGGAAAGTAGGACTTTAGGGGAGGTCTGATTTTAATGGCTGCCTGCAGGAAACAGACCATGACAGGATGTAATGCCCACCTGGAATTCATCACCGCTGAAAGGGCAGAAATCTGGACCTTCAGGGAATCATACGGGCCATCATCCAGTCCCTGCTGGAGAAATTCCAAGATGTTCGAGAGTGAAGGCGATTCAGGCCCCCAGCCCCTCTTTGCAGCAACGCTTTGGAAAGCCTTCCATACCCGGTGATAGGTTTGAGGTTGTCGATTTTTTTACGAGACTGTAACAAGGTGCTCAACACTCACTCTGAGCGACCTAAATCCATCAGAGATCTCCTCTCAATTTCTACGCCATTAGCCTCAGCTTCCTGGGGTTTGGATGACATATCCCGTTCTGGAGATCCCGACAATGTGGTAGCAGGATTGGTTCACACATTTTCATTCTCCACACCAGCAGAACCCATGACCTCCTAGGCCAAAATGGTAGGCTGTGACCCTCTCCCTGTAAATCTTCAATAGGGTCTTGAGGATTAAAGGAAGTGGAGGGAACACATACACCAGGGGGGAAGTCCCATGGTTTGGACAGAGCATCTTGGCCATAAGCTTGTGGATGGTATGTTCAGGAGAAGAAGCAAGGAAGCTGGGCGTTCCTCCCCAATGCCATGAGGTCTATTACAGGCAACCCCCAGACTCTGAAGATCCTTCGCAGGAATTTCAGATTCAAGGCCCATTCACCGGGATCCAAAAAGCTCAGACTCAAATGGTCTGCTAAGGTATTCTCAGGCCCTGGGAGATAGGCTGCCATCAGGGAAATTATATGTTTCTCTGCCCACTGAAATATCTAGCATGCGACTTGAAGCAGGACCCTGCTACAGGTGCCCCTCTGACGGGACTCATACAAGACAGTGGTCTTGTTTTCTGACAATATGTTGACAGCTTGATCTTTCAAGAGCGGTCAGAAGGCTAGAAGAGCATGTCGGACGGCCTCCAATTCTCCCCAACCCAGGAGATTGACATTGGTAGTCAGTACCACCAGCTCCGGAGGCCGAAAGGATATTCCCCTTCAAGGTTGCGTGAAACTGTCCCCCAAAGCAGGGATTGACTTATCAACATTGGAATGTGTATCATCAGGGAGTGACAATCCCATTGGAGAAGGAAATTGCATTGAAATGTTCTTCTTTTCCACCTGGCCCATGGGACTACGGGGATGTGGCTGATAATACCCAGAGATAGCACATGCATTCTCTTGCTGCAAAGAATGAACTGGTCATCACTCTCCTGGTTTGGATCTGAATGTCCCAAATTTTCCTCTGAGGGAGAGGGACTAGACCCCGATTTGTGTCAAACTTCACCCCCAAGTATTCTAAAACCTGGGTTGGCTGCATTTGGCTTTTCCGATAGTTGACTAGCCAGCCGAACTGAGCCAGTGTTTCACAGGTGAAGGCCACATGTTGAATGAGAAGGTGTTCTGAAGAGGCTAGCAGTAACAGATCATCCAAATAATGAAAGATTTGAACGTCTCTGACTCTGAGGGTCGCAATGACGGCTGAGAGCACTTTCAAAAAGGTTCTGGGTGCTCTGCAAAGGGCAAAAGGGAAGCACCAAAACTGGTAGTGAGAGCCTTCCGCAAAACCCGAGGAATCGATGATGAGCTGGATGCTGCATGTAAATAGGCATCCACCAGGTAGGTGGCACAAAGAGCTGCAGAAACTGACTCTGGATCCACTTTTGGGATATTTATTTGACAACAAGTAGACAAACAGTCTCTCAATGAAGGGTAGAGGGTTGGGTAGGAAGTTCAGGTACTGGGTACAGGGATGGTGGGAGCACCTCAAAATATGCACAGCACAGGGATGGTGGGAGCCCCTCATAATGAGCATAGCACAGGGATGGTGGGAGCCCCTCATAATAAGCAGCCCCAGGAGGAAGTCAGCACAGCACAGGGATGGTGGGAGCCCCTCATAATAAGCAGCCCCAGGAGGATGTCAGCATAGCACAGGGATGGTGGGAGCCCCTCATAATAAGCAGCCCCAGGAGGAAGTCAGCACAGCACAGGGATGGTGGGAGCCCCTTATAATGAGCATAGCACAGGGATGGTGGGAGCACCTCAAAATATGCACAGTACAGGGATGATGGGAGCCCCTCATAATGAGCATAGCGCAGGGATGGTGGGAGCCCCTCATAATGAGCATAGCACAGGGATGGTGGGAGCCCCTCATAATAAGCAGCCCCAGGAGGAAGTCAGCACAGCACAGGGATGGTGGGAGCCCCTCATAATAAGCAGCCCCAGGAGGATGTCAGCATAGCACAGGGTTGGTGGGAGCCCCTCATAATAAGCAGCCCCAGGAGGAAGTCAGCACAGCACAGGGATGGTGGGAGCCCCTCATAATGAGCATAGCACAGGGATGGTGGGAGCACCTCAAAATATGCACAGCAGAGGTACAGCCCCAGGAGGAAGTCAGCACAGCACAGGGATGGTGGGAGCCCCGTATAATATGCACAGCAGAGGTACAGCCCCAGTAGAATATGACACCGCTCAACCTCTTCAAAGAGGAGAGTACGGGCATATAGTACGGTGTGCTTTTTTTGGACAAGGAAGTGAGCCAAATGAAGAAAGATGGTCTCTGTGCTCGTTTAAAAAAATTGTTTATAGACATATACATGTCAAATACCACAATTTTCCTACACTTCGCGCCGCCTAGCTAGATGTAAAAAAATTAACAAGCGCTCACATCTAAAACTGTATGTGTGCGTATTCTGGAGGATGTGGAATTATGTTCCTATTTCGCAGCTGTTTTAATTAGGTTCTATACACTGATACAACCTTATCACTATTGTATAAAGAAAACTCTGAAAAAATGGTTCAACTCCTACAGAAGGTGAGTTAATCCATCAAGAAAGAGTTAAAAACAGCGCGTATTATTTCTAAATACAGACAGTAACAATAATAAGCATTCACATAGTTTAAAAATCTCCTCAAAATATTCAAACCAAAAAATTGCTAAATGATTTCCAAGCTCAATGTTTTATATTGTGTCCATTTAAACCAATGTCCAGCTCAAAATTAGTGCTTGGTAACGGAGATATCGATCTCACAATTATTCAACATAGTTCATTGGAAATTATATATTGCACTATTGCCCGACATGCACCTCCACACGTGCATACATGTAAAACACTGCCCGAGATTGTTGCCAGTAAAGAGATAGTCCCCCTTAGGTATTACTCTTACCAGACGTTGGCTGGTTTCTCGCAGTTAATCAAGAAATCCTCATAGGCGAAAGATGCAGGCGTCTTCCTTTCTTCCTTCATATACTCCTCCACTCAATCTCCGTCGAAGGTATAATTAGAAAGAAAAGTGCATATAGCGTAATTCCGTAAAACCAATGAATGCTTTATTAGATTTAAAAACCCACAAATATTACACTCACAAACGTAAAGAGATTTCAAGCATAAATTCAATATGCAGATTGACAGCTAGGGTCAGGTGGAGATAGCTAGGCTAAACGATGGTCCTACCGCCCTCAGCGACAGATCACTCAGCTGATATTCCTCGGCTTAGCGCTTCTCAGATGATGTCAGTAAGACGAAACGCGTCAGGGTGGAACCATATGAGGTTGAACACAGCAGGAGTGACAGGAGTAAGAAGGGGAGAAGCGCTAAGCCGAGGAATATCAGCTGAGTGATCTGTCGCTGAGGGCGGTAGGACCATCGTTTAGCCTAGCTATCTCCACCTGACCCTAGCTGTCAATCTGCATATTGAATTTATGCTTGAAATCTCTTTACGTTTGTGAGTGTAATATTTGTGGGTTTTTAAATCTAATAAAGCATTCATTGGTTTTACGGAATTACGCTATATGCACTTTTCTTTCTAATTATACCTTCGACGGAGATTGAGTGGAGGAGTATATGAAGGAAGAAAGGAAGACGCCTGCATCTTTCGCCTATGAGGATTTCTTGATTAACTGCGAGAAACCAGCCAACGTCTGGTAAGAGTAATACCTAAGGGGGACTATCTCTTTACTGGCAACAATCTCGGGCAGTGTTTTACATGTATGCACGTGTGGAGGTGCATGTCGGGCAATAGTGCAATATATAATTTCCAATGAACTATGTTGAATAATTGTGAGATCGATATCTCCGTTACCAAGCACTAATTTTGAGCTGGACATTGGTTTAAATGGACACAATATAAAACATTGAGCTTGGAAATCATTTAGCAATTTTTTGGTTTGAATATTTTGAGGAGATTTTTAAACTATGTGAATGCTTATTATTGTTACTGTCTGTATTTAGAAATAATACGCGCTGTTTTTAACTCTTTCTTGATGGATTAACTCACCTTCTGTAGGAGTTGAACCATTTTTTCAGAGTTTTCTTTATACAATAGACATATACATGGTCTACTGGTCACATGTGGTGAATTCCTCCGAGATCCATGCCTCATTCATTTTTAGAAATGTGAGGTAGTTAACACTGTCGTGAGCTAGGCGAGTACGCTTATCGGTCACGATCCCCCCTGCTGCGCTGAACGTCCTTTCGGACAGGACACTGGACGAGGGGCAAGCCAACAGTTCGATTGCAAAATGGGCAAGCTCTGGCCAGAGGTCAAGCCTGCCCACCCAGTAGTCCAGGGGTTCACCACTCCTCAGAGCTTCCACATCGGCCGTTAACCCGATGTAGTCGGACACCTGACGGTCTAGGCATTCCCTGATGCTGGATCTGGATGACACCTGTCGATGGGTCGGCTGAAAGAATGACCTCATATCTGAAGTCACCAACACATCTTCAAACCGGCCTCTTCTTGCAGGCGCTGTTGGATTGGTACCCGCAACTCCTTCTCTGGGAGTGGGAATTGCTCCTCTGCCAGCGCACGCAAAGGCAGAATGCAGCATTTCTCGAAGCAAGGCCTGGAAGTGCTGCATTCTGCCAGCCCTCTGTGACGGCGGTAACATTTCCGCCATTTTGTGTTTGTACCGGGGGTCTAAGTACGTTGCCACCCAGTACTGGTCCTTGACCCTTATGCTTTTTATACGGGGGTCCCTATTAAAACACTGGAGCATGAAGGCCCCCATTTGCACTAAACTGGAAGCGGTGTGGTGGCCTGGCTCCTGCTCATCATCCAGGATAATGTCGTCCTCTTCATTCTCCTCTCCCCATCCACGGACAACAGGGATCCCAGAAAGGTTTAAAGCATGCTCTTCTTGCTCCTCCTCATCCGCCCCGGCACCATCCTCCTCTGACTCCTCTTCAGACTCCTGTTGTTGACTTGTCTCAGATAGAGTAGCCCCCCCTGGGAACTCATCCAGCATTGCGACTTCCTCATCTTCCCGCTCCTGCTCCTCCATAGCTTGATCAATGACACGACGCAATGCACGCTCCATAAAGAAGGCATAAGGTACCATGTCACTGATGGTGCCATGGCTGCAACTGACCAGTTTGGTGATCTCCTCAAATGGCCGCAGAAGTCTGCATGCGTCACGCATGAGCAGCCACTGGCGCGGTGAAAAAAAACCCAGCTCCCCAGAACCTGTTCTGCCACAGAGTTCATACAGGTAGACGTTAACTGCACGTTTCTGCTGGAGCAGCCTATCAAGCATATAGAAGGTTGAGTTCCATCGCGTCGGGCAATCGCAAATAAGACATCTGACTGGCAGATTGTGTCGCCGTTGAATGTCAGTAAGGTGAGCCATGGCTGTGTAAGATCTTCTGAAATGGGCCGAGATTTTCCTTGCCTGCCACAAGATGTCCTGGACCCCAGGGTATTTGACAAGGAATTGCTGCACGACCAAGATTAAGACGTGTGCCATGCATGGCACGTGCGTGATTTTGCCCTGTTTCAATGCGCTAAGCAGATTGGCACCATTGTCACACACCACTTTACCAACTGTCAAATTGAGCGGTGTTAGCCACTGATCTGCCTGTGAACGCAAAACTGAAAGGAGTGTCGGGCCAGTGTGGCTCTTGGTTTCCAGGCACAACAGACGCAGCACGGCATAGCAATGTCTCACCTGGCATGTCGAATAGGTTCTGGGGAGCTTGGGCGGCGCAGCGGAAGAGACGCTAGAAGCAGAAAAGGAGGAGTCAGCCGAGGAGGAGAGGGAGGAGGATGGAGTAGGAGGAGGAGGAGAAGAAGAGTCAGGCCTGCATGCAATCCGTGGCGGTAAAACCAAATCTACACGGGTGCCACGGGTTACATGCTTGACGGCCGTCAGAAGGTTCACCCAGTGGGCAGTAAAAGTGATATACCTTCCCTGCCCGTGTTTGCTAGACCACATGTCTGTGGTCAGATGTATCTTGGCACCGACACTGTGTACCAGAGATACATTCACTTGCCGCTGAACATGGCCATATAGCTCTGGGATGCCCTTCTCTGAGAAATACTTCCTTCCTGGGACCTTCCATTGTGGTGTTCCAATGGCCACAAATTTGCGAAAGGCCTCCGAGTCCACCAGTTTATATGGCAGTAGTTGGCGGGCTATGAGTTCTGACAAGCCAGCCGTCAACCGTTGGGCAAGAGGGTTATCCGGCAATTGAATAACACCTCAAATTTATTGGGATTTTTAAGGCAATGTAGAAAAAATATAATATACTAAAATATATATGAAAAAATATATAAATTTTTATTACAACTATCAAACGACATTACAATACCACAATGATTCATAAAATAACAGTGTTGTGCTAACATATGTGTATGACATAGAATATTACTACATGCGTAGACTCTATCCAGCAAAACAGGCAGCTCTTTTCCTACGCGTTTCGAAAAATATGTATTAATAATTTCTTCTTCAGGGAAGCCACTATCTGTAAGCACACAACAAGCAATGAATATTACAAAAAGTACATATATACAAATAACATAATACATTAAAACCCAATACTTGAATACTCACATGCTAATTTTTTATACCAGAAATAGGCACTCTCTCTTGTTTTGGCAGCCGTTCCAAAAAACGGAAAGACAAGCCAAGCGAGGAGGAGATTAAACCACAAATGTGGAGATGGTAAGGATGGTATGGATCTGATGCAGTGTCACCGCATTCAAAGCCCTGGAGTCAAAATGAACTCAACAAAAGATGGGAATAAAGGGTTCCTTTACATAGATGTCCAATGACCCATCAAATAGGGAGATATTGTGTTGTATAAACCTCAATCTTGTCTAGAAGACCTACAACAAAGAGAACCAAAGAACATTTTAGTCTACTCCCTAGCCTTGCACTTATCATAAGACAGGGATTCCCAAAAAGTAGCTTACCGCCATATCGGGGTTCCACGTTTCCTAGTTTTTTACGAATTTCACCAAGTCTGGAGCATCCAAGGGACATAGGAGAAATTCCCACCTGCTTAGAGCTTCTGGCGTCTGCCTTAAATAGCTCTTATTGAGTAGATTGGCGCCAAAAGGTTCTTCCAATCAACACAAAGACTCCTCCCATCTATCTAACCACTTGATTCTAATAGGAGGTTCTCCGAAGAGCTCCTCCTCTTTTCAACAACAACTTTTTTTCATTGGAGATCACACAGGTGATTACTCCAGGTATGTGAGTGCTTATTGGTCAAATAGCGGCGTTTTTGCCGCTATTTGCAGCACTTCCGGTATGACCACTTCCGCCGGAACCGGAAGTGACGTCATTTTAACCCAGAACCGGAAATGCCGTCATTTTCCGGAACCGGAAGTGACGCTCTTTTATACTTCCTGGAGGTAAAATCTTACTGGGCAATAACTGTAAACAATGAATACAAATGATTGCAAAAATACATGGGAGGAAACAAACACTACAAAATGAATCGCTGAATCTATTGCAATCCACTTACTAGGACTTATCCCAATAGACTTAAGTTAATGGGCATGTGGAAATTACTCCACAGAGGTGACCATAACTTCACAGATGAACGCCAATTAAAATTGTCACCTGCAATATGTCACTAAGGCTAGAACTAAAACCACCGACACAGAAATAAATTGGATAAACACCCGGACGCCACACAAGGTGGCCATCGGGGGAGAAAGCCAATGCCCAAATCGGTTGGCGAAAGAAAGGGGGGCAGAAAAAAGGGGTAAGAATAACCCCAGTGCCCCACTAACAAAACCAACCAGATGGGCTTACCTGTGCCGGGAACGCGGTGACCATAGATCCCACCAAACCTATTGTGAATCACTTAAAAACATGTTTAAAGACATCAAGTATTGTTCACATAGAAAAGATTATATATAAAGATACAGATATATTGATTTTTATTTTTGTTTATTAATTTGAAGGGGGAAAAAAAACACAGAATCACATCTAGGTGAGGAGCCCAATTGTCCACCAACCAACTAATTATTCAGTTTTCCCTGAAACGTAGCCCTCTAGGAATGGCCTAAAGCTCTCTGTTTCATTCAGCCCTGGATAAACTGTAGCTTCCAATGATTTAATCCCCCCCTCTAATTGGTATATGTACCCGGTCTATCACAGTAATGTTTACAGCCGGCATCCTGTGTGCGTGAGCGTCTGCAATATGTCTTCCCAAAGGGAGATAGAGGTTGCAGATCCTCATGGCAGACAGATGTTTACTAATGCGTTGACCTAATTCTTGTTTGGTCTTTCCAATGTAGAAAGCCCCACACTTACATTGAAAAAAGGTAAACAACGCCTTTGGTTTTACAATTAGCGAAGTGTTTTAATCGGAAACTCTCACCATTGGGTAACTTGAAAATTGTCCGTTGCTTTATGTATTCACAACAGGAACAAGACCCACATGGGTATGTTCCCCAAGTTTTACATGGGTCTCGGCGTTGGTTACCCTTATATTCACTTTGTACCAATGAATCCCCAAGAGAGCCGGCTTTACGAAAAGTGATTTGGGGTTTTGAGGTAACAACAGTCGATAATATTGGATCCTCTGTTAATATTGACCAATATTTAGTGAGAACACTTTTTATTTTTTCATGTTCGTTGGAAAACCGTAGAATTAATCTAGTTGTATTCTCATTCTCCTTTAGTTTACTTTTTCCAAATAGCAAAGTTTGTCTATCTTGATTTTTAACACGGTTAAAAGCCTTTTTCAGGCAGGTTTTTGTATACCCTCGTAGCAATAATCTTTTGCTCAATTCATCCGCCTCTTTTTGAAAAGCTTCACTAGTTGTACAGTTGCGTTTGATTCGCAACATTTGACTATAAGGAATAGATTTTTTCAAAGATTCCGGATGGAAACTGCCGGCATGCAGAAGCGTGTTGCCGGCAGTTTCCTTCCTGAACAATTTTGTAGTAAGTTGCCCTACTGCATTTTTCATGATGGTAATGTCTAAGAAATCAATTTGGGTCCGATTATAGTACATTGTGAAAAAAAGATTCAAATTATTTTGATTCATCACTTCAAGACAAGTTTTCAATATTTCTTCCGGGCCATTCCAAACCATAAATACATTGTCTATGTAACGTTGCCACAGTATGATGTTCTTAGTGTATATGGCCCATGCATCATCAGACAGAAAGGTTTTTTCCCACTCCCCCAGGTACAAGTTGGCATAGGAGGGCGCACAACATGTGCCCATGGCCACCCCTTGTACCTGGAGGTAGTGGGATCCTTTAAATAAAAAAACATTATGTCTAAGTATGAAGTCAAGTATTGATAAAATAAACGTATTAAGTTTCCATTCGATAGTCGACCTTTGTTGTAGAACACGTTGTATTGCCTTTATTCCTAGGTCGTGGGGAATGCTATTGTAGAGGGATTCGACGTCTATAGTCACCAATATTGCTGTATCCGGGATTATCAAATCCTCTAAGATTTGCAATAGATGGATAGTATCTTTCGTGTATGATGCTAATTCCAAAACGTGTGGTCTCAAATAGTCGTCTATGGACCTGGCTTGCAGCCTCT